>NW_028295729.1:1200000-1753968 GCF_964341445.2 Mesoplodon mirus
ATCCCTCAGCCACGAAATCAATGTCATAAGACCAGTAGCAGCAAAATGAGTGGATTCAGGTACGATGATTCTAAGGGAAAGAAGTCACACAGGAAAAGAAACTTATCATAAGATATCACTTAGGAAGATCCTGTAAACATGGCTACACATGAACTGAGTTAGGAAAGAGAACAGAGTCTCACATTTAGAAAACACTCTTATGCCTGCTTCAGGGGGAAGGAGAGGTGGGGTGATGCATCAAACCAGAGTTTGATATAAGCACAGGTACTGTTCCAAAAACCAACTATGGAATAGACAAGACCTACACCTTCCTCAGTGAAAGGGACTCAAAACCCCATATTTCCCGCAGAGGAATAGATCTGACTAGTAAGAATCTTAAAACCTATGTATTGATATGTCTCCGTAAGGGAATCAAGTGTGTCTAGACTGGCATAAACATGGCAGCGAGAATCAGCTCAAACCCACTCTAAAAAGGAATTTCAAAAACAGAACAAAGAAACAGGGACATTCTTTACAATTCCTTCAGGGTCTCTGATGCAACCTGGAATGACCCTATCTACAATGACAGCTGGATGCGGCATGAGGCTGGACACTTGGGACTGAGAGGATTGGAGAGATTGGGTGAGCAAATGCAGACCCTTTATAGCAATAATGCATGGCACCCATTCCATGATTCCCAACTCTCCAGGTTGAAGGGAATATTACTACAGCTTTAACATGTACGGGAAATCTAGAGAATGGACACACTGTGAATACGAAAGGTTTCTAAAACTCAACGAAGAGTCCCTCTCCTGGTGCTCCGGTTTGACTTTCCAACTGCTTTACTATCAATCTCCCAACTTGGAGAGACAGCCCCTTTAAGCTCCTGGTTCACACAGGTTGCCCATTTGGCAGAGGATGAAAGGGAAGAGGGAGAACCAATGAGAGAGTCGCTGTTAGGCATTTGGATGGGCACATGTCACTCTAATTTCCCGGCAGGAAGAAGAATTCACCAAAGCCTCAGCCACCCACCGGGAACCAGTATAGGTCCTGAACCAAAAGTTTGGACTTGCGTTCAGCTCACAAAAAACGAGTTTGAAAATGGAGCTCAGGGGCACAGCAATTCACAAACAGGCAGAGTAATCAAGGCCAACATACGTCCAAAAATCTGTTGAGGGAAGGCAACGAGGCGGACTTGAAATCGAGGCAGAATAGCAGGAAACAGATTTCAAGAGGTACGTTGGAATCACCTGTAAAGCACAGGAAGAGGGGCACAACTTCGACAATGATGCACTTGGCCAAAAAGGGCGTATGCGTTTTCTCCTGAATATATTCAGGAGAACACGCATACGCCCTTTTGGCCAAGCAAGCAAGCGGGCAATGAAAATCTGCACTACAAAGAAGTATCACTTCCCACGGGTCAAAAGGGACATCCACAAAATGTGTAAAAACCAGAAAGGCAAGACAGGCCGTGGCGAAATGGGAGCCTTGTTATGCTGATGGGTGGGATGTAAGTTGCCAACTGCCTCACTGGAGGAGTGCATTGTGCTCCCTAAAACAAGTAAACAACAGAGCTACAGAGCCAAGGGCACATCCAGTCTAGGGAATATACCTTGGGAAAACTGAAAATCCATAAGACAGAGCCACCCCCAAATTGAGGGCTGCACTGCTTACAAGAACCTCAACCTGGGTACACCTGAAATATCCCAGGAAATATAAAAATGGTTCAAAACATTGTGGAAATTACATACGATGGAATATCCCTCCGCCATGAAATCAATGTCATAAGACCAGTAGCAGCAAAATGAGTGGATTCAGGTACGATGATTCTAAGTGAAAGAAGTCACACAGAAAAAGAAACTTATCATAAGATATCACTTAGGAAGATCCTGTAAACATGGCTACACATGAACTGAGTTAGGAAAGAGAACAGAGTCTCACATTTAGAAAACACTCTTATGCCTGCTTAAGGGGGAAGGAGAGGTGGGGTGATGCATCAAACCAAAGTTTGATATAAGCACAGGTACTGTTCCAAAAACCAACTATGGAATAGAAAAGACCTACACCTTCCTCAGTGAAAGGGACTCAAAACCCCATATTTCCCACAGAGGAATAGATCTGACTAGTAAGAATCTTAAAACCTATGTATTGATATGTCTCCGTAAGGGAATCAAGTGTGTCTAGACTGGCATAAACATGGCAGCGAGAATCAGCTCAAACCCACTCTAAAAAGGAATTTCAAAAACAGAACAAGGAAACAGGGGAATTCTTTACAATTCCTTCAGGGTCTCTGATGCAACCTGGAATGACCCTATCTACGATGACAGCTGGATGTGGCATGAGGCTGGACACTTGGGACTGAGAGGATTGGTGAGATTGGGTGAGCAAATGCAGACCCTTTAAAGCAATAATGCATGACAACCATTCCATGGGTCCCACCTCTCCAGGTTGAAGGGAATATTACTACAGCTATAACATGTACGGGAAACCTAGAGAATGGACACACTGTGAATACGAAAGGTTTCTAAAACTCAACGAAGAGTCCCTCTCCTGGTGCTCCGGTTTGACTTTCCAACAGCTTTACTATCAATCTCCCAACTTGGAGAGACAGCCCCTTTAAGCTCCTGGTTCACACAGGTTGCCCATTTGGCAGAGGAGGAAAGGGAAGAGGGAGAACCAATGAGAGAGTAGCTGTTAGGCATTTGGATGGGCACATGTCACTCTAATTTCCCGGCAGGAAGAAGAATTCACCAAAGTCTCAGCCACCCACCGGGAACCAGTATAGGTCCTGAACCAAATGTTTGGACTTGCGTTCAGCTCACAAAAAACGAGTTGAAAAATGGAGCTCAGGGGCACAGCAATTCACAAACTGGCAGAGTAATCAAGGCCAACTATCGTCCAAAAATCTGTTGAGGGAAGGCAACGAGGCGGACTTGAATGCGAGGCAGAATAGCAGGAAACAGATTTCAAGAGGTACGTTAGAATCGCCTGTAAAGCACAGGAAGAGGGGCACAACTTCGACAATGATGCACTTGGCCAAAAAGGGCGTATGCGTTTTCTCCTGAATATATTCAGGAGAAAACTACAATGAGGTATCACCTCACACCTGTTAGAATCGGCATCATCAGAAAATCTACAAACAACCAATTCTGGGGAGGGTGTGCACAAAAGGAGCCCTCTTCCACTATTGGTGGGGATGTAATTTGATACAGTCACTATGGAGAACAGTATGGAGTTTCCTTAAAAAAACTAGAAATAGAATTACCATCTGATCCAGCAATCCCACTTCTGGGCATATGCCCAGAGAAAACCCTATTTCAAAAAGGCACATTCACCACAATGTTCGTTGCAGCACTATTTACAATAGCCAGGTAATGGAAGCAACCTAAATGCCCACAGGCAGATGAATGGATAAAGATGTCGTACATATATAAAATGGAATATGACTCGGCCATAAAAAGGAATGAAACTGGGTCATTTGTAGAGACATCGATGGATCGAGAGACTGTCATACAGAATGAAGTAATTCAGAAAGAGGAAAACAAATATTGTATATTAATGCATATATGTGGAGCCTAAAAATGGTACAGATGAACTGGTTTGCAGGGAAGAAATAGAGACACAGAGGTAGAGAACAAACGTATGGACACCAAGTGTGGGAAGCCATGGGGTGGTGGTGGTGGGATGAGTTGGGAGATTGGGATTGACCTGTATACATGTATATGCATAAAATACATAACTAATAATAACGTGCTGTATAAAAACATAAATAAAATAAAATTTCAAAATTTTAAAAAATAAAATTTAAAAATAAAACATAAAAAATTCTTCCCGTCACACAGATGTATTTATAGGAATGAATTATTTCCATGCTTATATTTATAAATACATAAAAGAGGAATAAAATCTAACTTGAACCATAAAAGAAAAAAAAAAGTAAACCCACTAGTTATACAGAGGAAAACCCTATCAGGGCCCTTGCTCCAGCGGTAAACAATTCTGAAATTGGTCAGAGGTGGGGAACCTTCTCCCATATAGCCAGCAACCCACACCCATGCAAGGAGCGTCGTCATTGCAAAGCTGGGGGACAGTGCCGAGGCATCTGTGAGTAAACGTGAGCTGAGCCCCAGGCCAGCTGCTGCTGAACTGTTCCCACCCTTTCCAGGTAAAACACCTGAATATGTACAAGGGCTTGAAAGCCTAGAGGAAGGACCGTGGAGCCACACCAGCGACAGAACGCAGGCCAACTTGGTGCCTGTAGGCCAGCCAGGGTGGTCCTGGACCCTGGCGCTCTTCCAGAAGCTTCCCATTGCCCTGCCTGAGATACCCCTCCTGTCCCGGCCCTCACTGCTTTTTTCCTTCCTCACCTCTGTCCAGAGAGATATTCCAGCGGAAGGTATGGGTGACACATCCTCTTCTTTACAGGCGGCAGCATGGCAACTCCTGCAGAAAGGCCAGCAGAACCCCACACACACCGGGCCACCCACAAAGCTGTGGCCCCTCAATCCCTCCCACCAGCACAGCCCCGAGACTGCTGACGGGGCAGAGAATATGGAGTCAGGCACAGCTTCAGGGGCTATTGCTGCCTGGAGCGCTGTTTATATTGACCTCAACGAGGCACACCTGGGGAGGGCGGGCCGGCAGGGTAAGGCTGCCCAGGTCAGCTAATCCACAACCCTGAGGGAATCACATTGCTGAAAATGGACCCCGCTAAGGCAGAAGAGAAGCCAAGGGAAAAAAGGACACAATGCCATTTGCAGCACCGTAGATGAGTCTAGAAGTAATCACGTGACTTGTAGTAAGTCAGAAAGTGAAAGACACATATCATATCATATCACTTATAGGTGTTACCTAAAAATGGATACCAGGGCAGATATGTCCACGGAGAAGGGCAATCACAGATTCATTAAACAAACTTATGGTTCACCAATGGAAAGGTGTGAGGATTGGTTTCATTATGATATCGGGGTTAACAGACATATACAAACACAGGTGAGATATATAATCACCAAAGACCTACAGAATACCAAGAGAGGACTACTCAACATTCTGTCATAACGTACATGGGAAAAGGATCCCAGGAAGAACAGACATGTGTATATGTGTAAAAGAACCACATCTTCCACACCTACAACAAACCAAACATTGTAATCAAATTTGCTGTAATAAAAAATAAAAAATTAAATTAAAAACACGAACAAGAAGTAGTGAGACAAACGTGAGGGGCTTTCTCCTGGTACATTCCATTCTAAACTCCAATCTAGAACACCACTTCCACTGAGGCTCTCTTGCCCTAGTAACCAGATTTGGTAAGGGTGAACTGCTGCCACCTTGTGGCCGTTTCACACAACAGCAGCTTTAATCCCAGCGCTAATGGTCAGTTGATATTCAAAATCATTGCAGGCCTGTAAATGACACCTGCCCTGAAAACAAATCCTGGGGTCACATATCGACCAAAAAATTCAAAGGACGTCCATATTTCAAAACGACCGTTTCAAAAGGCATATTTTACGCACATTAGTGTTCTGCTTCTTTTCCTTTCTTTCCTTTTTTGTTAAAAAACACGGGAATGGAAAAAGGCATCCCTCAGAATGGGCGAAAATCGTTGCAGACGAATCAATGGACAGAGGTTTAATCTCCAATATATATAAACAGCCCATGCAGCTTAATATTAAAAAAACAAACAACCCAATACAAAAATGGTCAGAAGATCTAAAGAGACGTTTCTTCAAAGAAGACACAGAGATGGCCAAGATGCACATGAAAAGCTGCTCAACAGCACTAATTATTAGAGAAATGCAAATCAAAACTACAATGAGGTATCACCTCACACCTGTTAGAATCGGCATCATCAGAAAATTTACAAACAACAAATTCTGGGGAGGGTGTGGACAAAAGGAGCCCTCTTCCACTATTGATGGGAATGTAAATTGATACAGTCACTATGGAGAACAGTATGGAGTTTCCTTAAAATAACTAGAAATAGAATTACCATCTGATCCAGCAATCCCACTTCTGGGCATATACCCAGAGAAAACCGTATTTCAAAAAGGCACATTCACCACAATGTTCGTTGCAGCACTATTTACAATAGCCAGGTAATGGAAGCAACCTAAATGCCCACAGACAGATGAATGGATAAAGATGTGGTACATATATAAAATGGAATATGACTCGGCCATAAAAAGGAATGAAACTGGGTCATTTGTAGAGACATCGATGGATCGAGAGACTGTCATACAGAATGAAGTAAGTCAGAAAGAGGAAAACAAATATTGTCTATTAACGCATATATGTGGAGCCTAAAAATGGTACAGATGAACTGGTTGGCAGGGCAGAAATAGAGACACAGAGGTAGAGAACAAACGTATGGACACCAAGTGTGGGAAGCCATGGGGTGGTGGTGGTGGGATGAGTTGGGAGTTTGGGATTGACCTGTATACATGTATATGCATAAAATACATAACTAATAATAACGTGCTGTATAAAAAAATAAATAAAATAAAATTTCAAAATTTTAAAAAATAAAATTTAAAAATAAAACAGAAAAAAGTTCTTCCCTTCACACAGATGTATTTATACGAATGAATTATTTCCATGCTTATATCTATAAATACATAAAAGAGGAATAACATCTAACTTGAAACATAAAAGAAAAAAAAAGTGAACCCACGAGTTATACAGAGGAAAACTCTATCACGGCACTTGCTCCAGTGGTAAACAATTCTGAAATTGGTCAGAGGTGGGGAACCATCTCCCATACAGCCAGCAACCCAACCCCCACGCAAGGAGCGTCCTCATTGCAAAGCTGGGGGACCGTGCCGAGGCATCTGTGAGTAAACGTGAGCTGAGCCCCAGGCCAGCTGCTGCTGAACTGTTCCCACCCTTTCCAGGTAAAACACCTGAATATGTACAAGGGCTTGAAAGCCTAGAGGAAGGACCGTGGAGCCACACCAGCGACAGCACGCAGGCCAACTTGGTGCCTGCAGGCCAGCCAGCGTGGTCGTGGACCCTGGCGCTCTTCCAGAAGCTTTCCATTGCCCTGCCTGAGATACCCCTCCTGTCCCGGCCCCCACTGCTTTTTTCCTTCCTCACCTCTGTCCAGAGAGAAATTCCAGCGGAAGGTATGGGTGACACATCCTCTTCTTTACAGGCGGCAGCCTGGCAACTCCTGCAGAAAGGCCAGCAGAACCCCACACACACCGGGCCACCCACAAAGCTGTGGCCCCTCACTCCCTCCCACCAGCACAGCCCCGAGACTGCTGACGGGGCAGAGAATATGGAGTCAGGCACAGCTTCAGGGGCTATTGCTGCCTGGAGCTCTGTTTATATTGACCTCAACGAGGCACACCTGGGGAGGGCGGGCCGGCAGGGTAAGGCTGCCCAGGTCAGCTAATCCACAACCCTCAGGGAATCACATTGTTGAAAATGGACCCCGCTAAGGCAGAAGAGAAGCCAAGGGAAAAAAGGACACAATGCCATTTGCAGCACCGTAGATGAGTCTAGAAGTAATCACGTGACTTGTAGTAAGTCAGAAAGTGAAAGACACATATCATATCATATCACTTATAGGTGTTACCTAAAAATGGATACCAGGGCAGATATTTCCACGGAGAAGGGCAATCACAGATTCATTAAACAAACTTATGGTTCACCAATGGAAAGGTGTGAGGATAGGTTTCATTACGATATCGGGGTTAACAGACATATACAAACACAGGTGACATATATAATCACCAAAGACCTACAGAATACCAAGAGAGGACTACTCAACATTCTGTCATAACGTACATGGGAAAAGGATCCCAAGAAGAACAGTCATCTGTATATGTGTAAAAGAACCACATCTTCCACACCTACAACAAGCCAAACATTGTAATCAAACTTGCTGTAATAAAAAATAAAAAATTAAATTAAAAACACGAACAAGAAGTAGTGAGACAAACGTGAGGGGCTTTCTCCTGGCATATTCCATTCTAAACTCCAATCTAGAACACCACTTCCACTGAGGCTCTCTTGCCCTCATAACCAGATTTGGTAAGGGTGAACTGCTGCCACCTTGTGGCCGTTTCACACAACAGCAGCTTTAATCCCAGCGCTAATGGTCAGTTGATATTCAAAATCATTGCAGGCCTGTAAATGACACCTGCCCTGAAAACAAATCCTGGGGTCACATATCGACCAAAAATTTCAAAGGACGTCCATATTTCAAAACGACCATTTCAAAAGGCATATTTTACGCACATTAGTGTTCTGCTTCTTTTCCTTTCTTTCCTTTTTTGTTAAAAAACACGGGAATGGAAAAAGGCATCCCTCAGAATGGGCGAAAATCGTTGCAGACGAATCAATGGACAGAGGTTTAATCTCCAATATATAAAAACAGCTCATGCAGCTTAATATTAAAAAAACAAACAACCCAAAAAAAATGGGCAGAAGATCTAAAGAGACGTTTCTTCAAAGGAGACACAGAGATGGCCAAGACGCACATGAAAAGCTGCTCAACAGCACTAATTATTAGAGAAATGCAAATCAAAACTCCAATGAGGTATCACCTCACACCTGTTAGAATCGGCATCATCAGAAAATCTACAAACAACCAATTCCGGGGAGGGTGTGGACAAAAGGAGCCCTCTTCCACTATTGGTGGGAATGTAAATTGATACAGTCACTATGGAGAACAGTATGGAGTTTCCTTAAAAAAACTAGAAATAGAATTACCATCTGATCCAGCAATCCCACTTCTGGGCATATACCCAGAGAAAACCGTATTCCAAAAAGGCACATTCACCACAATGTTCGTTGCAGCACTATTTACAATAGCCAGGTAATGGAAGCAACCTAAATGCCCACAGACAGATGAATGGATAAAGATGTGGTACATATATAAAATGGAATATTACTCGGCCATAAAAAGGAATGAAACTGGGTCATTTGTAGAGACATCGATGGATCGAGAGACTGTCATACAGAATGAAGTAAGTCAGAAAGAGGAAATCAAATATTGTCTATTAATGCATATATGTGGAGCCTAAAAATGGTACAGATGAACTGGTTTGCAGGGAAGAAATAGAGACACAGAGGTAGAGAACAAACGTATGGACACCAAGTGTGGGAAGCCATGGGGTGGTGGTTGTGGGACGAGTTGGGAGTTTGGGATTGACCTGTATACATGTATATGCATAAAATACATAACTAATAATAACGTGCTGTATAAAAAAATAAATAAAATTTCAAAATTTTAAAAAATAAAATTTAAAAATAAAACAGAAAAAAGTTCTTCCCGTCACACATATGTATTTATAGGAATGAATTATTTCCATGCTTATATCTATAAATACATAAAAGAGGAATAACATCTAACTTGAAACATAAAACAAAAAAAAAGTGAACCCACGAGTTATACAGAGGAAAACCCTATCACGGCACTTGCTCCAGTGGTAAACAATTCTGAAATTGGTCAGATGTGGGGAACCATCTCCCATACAGACAGCAACCCAACCCCCACGCAAGGAGCGTCCTCATTGCAAAGCTGGGGGACTGTGCCGAGGCATCTGTGAGTAAACGTGAGCTGAGCCCCAGGCCAGCTGCTGCTGAACTGTTCCCACCCTTTCCAGGTAAAACACCTGAATATGTACAAGGGCTTGAAAGCCTAGAGGAAGGACCGTGGAGCCACACCAGCGACAGCACGCAGGCCAACTTGGTGCCTGCAGGCCAGCCAGCGTGGTCCTGGACCCTGGCGCTCTTCCAGAAGCTTTCCATTGCCCTGCCTGAGATACCCCTCCTGTCCCGGCCCCCACTGCTTTTTTCCTTCCTCACCTCTCTCCGGAGAGAAATTCCAGCAGAAGGTATGGGTGACACATCCTCTTCTTTACAGGCGGCAGCCTGGCAACTCCTGCAGAAAGGCCACCAGAACCCCACTCACACCGCGCCACCCACAAAGCTGTGGCCCCTCCCTCCCTCCCACCAGCACAGCCCCGAGACTGCTGATGGGGCAGAGAATATGGAGTCAGGCACAGCTTCAGGGGCTATTGCTGCCTGGAGCTCTGTTTATATTGACCTCAACGAGGCACAGCTGGGTAGGGCGGGCCGGCATGGTAAGGCTGCCCAGGTCAGCTAATCCACAACCCTCAGGGAATCACATTGTTGAAAATGGACCCCGCTAAGGCAGAAGAGAAGCCAAGGGAAAAAAGGACACAATGCCATTTGCAGCACCGTAGATGAGTCTAGAAGTAATCACGTGACTTGTAGTAACTCAGAAAGTGAAAGACACATATATCATATCACTTATAGGTGTTACCTAAAAATGGATACCAGGGCAGATATTTCCACGGAGAAGGGCAATCACAGATTCATTAAACAAACTTATGGTTCACCAATGGAAAGGTGTGAGGATTGGTTTCATTACGATATCAGGGTTAACAGACATATACAAACACAGGTGACATATATAATCACCAAAGACCTACAGACTACCACGAGAGGACTACTCAACATTCTGTCATAACGTACATGGGAAAAGGATCCCAAGAAGAACAGTCATCTGTATATGTGTAAAAGAACCACATCTTCCACACCTACAACAAGCCAAACATTGTAATCAAACTTGCTGTAATAAAAAATAAAAAATTAAATTAAAAACACGAACAAGAAGTAGTGAGACAAACGTGAGGGGCTTTCTCCTTGCACATTCCATTCTAAACTCCAATCTAGAACACCACTTCCACTGAGGCTCTCTTGCCCTAGTAACCAGATTTGGTAAGGGTGAACTGCTGCCACCTTGTGGCCGTTTCACACAACAGCAGCTTTAATCCCAGCGCTAATGGTCAGTTGATATTCAAAATCATTGCAGGCCTGTAAATGACACCTGCCCTGAAAACAAATCCTGGGGTCACATATCGACCAAAAATTTCAAAGGACGTCCATATTTCAAAACGACCATTTCAAAAGGCATATTTTACGCACATTAGTGTTCTGCTTCTTTTCCTTTCTTTCCTTTTTTGTTAAAAAACACGGGAATGGAAAAAGGCATCCCTCAGAATGGGCGAAAATCGTTGCAGACGAATCAATGGAGAGAGGTTTAATCTCCAATATATATAAACAGCTCATGCAGCTTAATATTAAAAAAACAAACAACCCAAAAAAAATGGGCAGAAGATCTAAAGAGACGTTTCTTCAAAGGAGACACAGAGATGGGCAAGACGCACATGAAAAGCTGCTCAACAGCACTAATTATTAGAGAAATGCAAATCAAAACTACAATGAGGTATCACCTCACACCTGTTAGAATCGGCATCATCAGAAAATCTACAAACAACCAATTCTGGGGAGGGTGTGGACAAAAGGAGCCCTCTTCCACTATTGGTGGGAATGTAAATTGATACAGTCACTATGGAGAACAGTATGGAGTTTCCTTAAAAAAACTAGAAATAGAATTACCATCTGATCCAGCAATCCCACTTCTGGGCATATACCCAGAGAAAACCGTATTTCAAAAAGGCACATTCACCACAATATTCGTTGCAGCACTATTTACAATAGCCAGGTAATGGAAGCAACCTAAATGCCCACAGACAGATGAATGGATAAAGATGTGGTACATATATAAAATGGAATATTACTCGGCCATAAAAAGGAATGAAACTGGGTCATCTGTAGAGACATCGTTGGATCGAGAGACTGTCATACAGAATGAAGTAAGTCAGAAAGAGGAAAACAAATATTGTATATTAATGCATATATGTGGAGCCTAAAAATGGTACAGATGAACTGGTTTGCAGGGAAGAAATAGAGACACAGAGGTAGAGAACAAACGTATGGACACCAAGTGTGGGAAGCCATGGGGTGGTGGTGGTGGGATGAGTTGGGAGATTGGGATTGACCTGTATACATGTATATGCATAAAATACATAACTAATAATAACGTGCTGTATAAAAAAATAAATAAAATTTCAAAATTTTAAAAAATAAAATTTAAAAATAAAACAGAAAAAAGTTCTTCCCGTCACACAGATGTATTTATAGGAATGAATTATTTCCATGCTTATATCTATAAATACATAAAAGAGGAATAAAATCTAACTTGAACCATAAAAGAAAAAAAAAAAAACCTGAACTCACGAGTTTTACAGAGGAAAATCCTATCTGGGCACTTGCTCCAGCGGTAAACAATTCTGAAATTGGTCAGAGGTGGGGAACCATCTCCCATACAGCCAGCAACCCACCCCCCACGCAAGGAGCGTCCTCATTGCAAAGCTGGGGGACAGTGCCGAGGCATCTGTGAGTAAACGTGAGCTGAGCCCAAGGCCAGCTGCTGCTGAACTGTTCCCACCATTCCCAGGTAAAACACCTGAATATGTACAAGGGCTTGAAAGCCTAGAGGAAGGACCGTGGAGCCACACCAGCGACAGCACGCAGGCCAACTTGCTGCCTGCAGGCCAGCCACGGTGGTCGTGGCCCCGGGATCTCTTCCAGAAGA
Source organism: Mesoplodon mirus (assembly GCF_964341445.2). Taxonomy (NCBI): domain Eukaryota; kingdom Metazoa; phylum Chordata; class Mammalia; order Artiodactyla; family Ziphiidae; genus Mesoplodon; species Mesoplodon mirus. Next base: position 1,212,455 of record NW_028295729.1, read on the forward strand.
TTTCCATTGCCCTGCATGAGATACCCCTCCTGTCCTGGCCCCCACTGCTTTTTTCCTTTCTCACCTCTGTCCGGAGAGAAATTCCAGCGGAAGGTATGGGTGACCCATCCTCTTCTTTACAGGCGGCAGCCTGGCAACTCCTGCAGAAAGGCCAGCAGAGCCCCACTCACACCAGGCCACACACAAAGCTGTGGCCCCTCACTCCCTCCCACCAGCACAGCCCCGAGACTGCTGACGGGGCAGAGAATATGGAGTCAGGCACAGCTTCAGGGGCTATTGCTGCCTGGAGCTCTGTTTATATTGACCTCAACAAGGCACACCTGGGGAGGGCGGGCCGGCAGGGTAATGTTGCCCAGGTCAGCTAATCCACAACCCTCAGGGAATCACATTGTTGAAAATGGACCTCGCTAAGGCAGAAGAGAAGCCAAGGGAAAAAAGGACACAATGCCATTTGCAGCACCGTAGATGAGTCTAGAAGTAATCACGTGACTTGTAGTAAGTCAGAAAGTGAAAGACACATATCATATCATATCACTTATAGGTGTTACCTAAAAATGGATACCAGGGCAGATATTTCCACGGAGAAGGGCAATCACAGATTCATTAAACAAACTTATGGTTCACCAATGGAAAGGTGTGAAGATTGGTTTCATTACGATATCGGGGTTAACAGACATATACAAACACAGGTGACATATATAATCACCAAAGACCTACAGAATACCAAGAGAGGACTACTCAACATTCTGTCATAACGTACATGGGAAAAGGATCCCAGGAAGAACAGTCATCTGTATATGTGTAAAAGAACCACATCTTCCACACCTACAACAAGCCAAACATTGTAATCAAACTTGCTGTAATAAAAAATAAAAAATTAAATTAAAAACACGAACAAGAAGTAGTGAGACAAACGTGAGGGGCTTTCTCCTGGCACATTCCATTCTAAACTCCAATCTAGAACACCACTTCCACTGAGGCTCTCTTGCCCTAGTAAACAGATTTGGCAAGGGAGAACTGCTGCCACCTTGTGGCCGTTTCACACAACAGCAGCTTTATTCCCAACGCTAATGGTCAGTTGATATTCAAAATCATTGCAGGCCTGTAAATGACACCTGCCCTGAAAACAAATCCTGGGGTCACATATCGACCAAAAAATTCAAAGGACGTCCATATTTCAAAACGACCATTTCAAAAGGCATATTTTACGCACATTAGTGTTCTGCTTCTTTTCCTTTCTTTCCTTTTTTGTTAAAAAAAAAAACGGGAATGGAAAAAGGCATCCCTCAGAATGGGCAAAAATCGTTGCAGACGAATCAATGGACAGAGGTTTAATCTCCAATATATATAAACAGCACATGCAGCTTAATATTAAAAAAACAAACAACCCAATACAAAAACGGGCAGAAGATCTAAAGAGACGTTTCTTCAAAGAAGACACAGAGATGGCCAAGACACACATGAATAGCTGCTCAACAGCACTAATTATTAGAGAAATGCAAATCAAAACTACAATGAGGTATCACCACACACCTGTTAGAATCGGCATCATCAGAAAATCTACAAACAACCAATTCTGGGGAGGGTGTGGACAAAAGGAGCCCTCTTCCACTATTGGTGGGAATGTAAATTGATACAGTCACTATGGAGAACAGTATGGAGTTTCCTTAAAAAAACTAGATATAGAATTACCATCTGATCCAGCAATCCCACTTCTGGGCATATACCCAGAGAAAACCGTAAATCAAAAAGGCACATTCACCCCAATGTTCCTTACAGCACTATTTACAATAGCCAGGTAATGGAAGCAACCTAAATGCCCACAGACACATGAATGGATAAAGATGTGGTACATATATGAAATGAAATATTACTCGGCCACCAAAAGGAATGAAACTGGGTCATTTGTAGAGACATTGATGGATCGAGAGACTGTCCTACAGAATGAAGTAAGTCAGAAAGAGGAAAACAAATATTGTATATTAATGCATATATGTGGAAGCTAAAAAAATGGTACAGATGAACTGGTTTGCAGGGAAGAAATAGAGACACAGAGGTAGAGAACAAACGTATGGACACCAAGTGTGGGAAGCCATGGGGTGGTTGTGGTGGAATGAGTTGGGAGTTTGGGATTGACCTGTATACATGTATATGCATAAACTACATAAGTAATAATAACGTGCTGTATAAGAAAATAAATAAAATTAAATTTCAAAATTTTAAAAAATAAAATTTAAAAATAAAACAGAAAAAAGTTCTTCCCGTCACACAGATGTATTTATAGGAATGAATTATTTCCATGCTTATATATATAAATACATAAAAGAGGAATAAAATCTAACATGAACCATAAAAGAAAAAAAAAACCTGAACCCACGAGTTATACAGAGGAAAACTCAATCAGGGCACTTGCTCCAGTGGTAAACAATTCTGAAATTGGTCAGAGGTGGGGAACCATCTCCCATAGAGCCAGCAACCCACCCCCCACGCAAGGAGCGTCCTCATTGCAAAGCTGGGGGACCGTGCCGAGGCATCTGTGAGTAAACGTGAGCTGAGCCCCAGGCCAGCTGCTGCTGAACTGTTCCCACCCTTTCCAGGTAAAACACCTGAATATGTACAAGGGCTTGAAAGCCTAGAGGAAGGACCGTGGAGCCACACGAGCGACACCACGCATGCCAACTTGGTGCCTGCAGGCCAGCCAGGGTGGTCCTGGCCCCGGGTGCTCTTCCGGAAGCTCTCCATTGCCCTGCCTGAGATACCCCTCCTGTCCCGGCCCCCACTGCTTTTTTCCTTCCTCACCTCTGTCTAGAGAGAAATTCCAGCGGAAGGTATGGGTGACACATCCTCTTATTTACAGGTGTCAGCCTGGCAACTCCTGCAGAAAGGCCAGCAGAACCCCACTCACACCGGGCCACCCAGAAAGCTGTGGCCCCTCATTCCCACCCACCAGCACAGCCCCGAGACTGCTGACGGGGCAGAGAATATGGAGTCAGGCACAGCTTCAGGGGCTATTGCTGCCTGGAGCTCTGTTTATATTGACCTCAACGAGGCACACCTGGGGAGGGCGGGCCGGCAGGGTAAGGCTGCCCAGGTCAGCTCATCTACAACCCTCAGGGAATCACATTGTTGAAAATGGACCCCGCTAAGTCAGAAGAGAAGCAAAGGGAAAAAAGGACACAATGCCATTTGCAGCACCGTAGATAAGTCTAGAAGTAATCACGTGACTTGTAGTAAGTCAGAAAGTGAAAGACACATATCATATCACTTAGAGGAGTTACCTAAAAATGGATACCAGGGCAGATATTTCCACGGAGAAGGGCAATCACAGATTCATTAAACAAACTTATGGTTCACCAATGGAAAGGTGTGAGGATTGGTTTCATTACGATATCGGTGTTAACAGACATATACAAACACAGGTGATATATATAATCACCAAACACCTACAGAATACCAAGAGAGGACTACTCAACATTCTGTCATAACGTACATGGGAAAAGGATCCCAGGAAAAACAGTCATCTGTATATGTGTAAAAGAACCACATCTTCCACACCTACAACAAGCCAAACATTGTAATCAAACTTGCTTTAATAAAAAATATTAAATTAAATTAAATACACAAACAAGAAGTAGTGAGACAAACGTGAGGGGCTTTCTCCTGGCACATTCCATTCTAAACTCCAATCTAGAACACCACTTCCACTGAGGCTCTCTTGCCCTAGTAACCAGATTTGGTAAGGGTGAACTGCTCCCACCTTGTGGCCGTTTCACACAACAGCAGCTTTATTCCCAACGCTAATGGTCAGTTGATATTCAAAATCATTGCAGGCCTGTAAATGACACCTGCCCTGAAAACAAATCCTGGGGTCACATATCGACCAAAAAATTCAAAGGCCGTCCATATTTCAAAACGACCATTTCAAAAGGCATATTTTACGCACATTAGTGTTCTGCTTCTTTTCCTTTCTTTCCTTTTTTGTTAAAAAACACGGGAATGGAAAATGGCATCCCACAGAATGGGCGAAAATCGTTGCAGACGAATCAATGGACAGAGGTTTAATCTCCAATATATATAAACAGCTCATGCAGCTTAATATTAAAAAAACAAACAACCCAATACAGAAATGGGCAGAATATCTAAAGAGACGTTTCTTCAAAGGAGACACAGAGATGGCCAAGACGCACATGAAAAGCTGCTCAACAGCAATAATTATTAGAGAAATGCAAATCAAAAGTACAATGAGGTATCACCTCACACCTGTTAGAATCGGCATCATCAGAAAATCTACAAACAACCAATTCTGGGGAGGGTGTGGACAAAAGGAGCCCTCTTCCACTATTGGTGGGAATGTAAATTGATACAGTCACTATGGAGAACAGTATGGAGTTTCCTTAAAAAAATTAGAAATAGAATTACCATCTGATCCAGCAATTCCACTTCTGGGCATATACCCAGAGAAAACCGTATTTCAAAAAGGCACATTCACCACAATGTTCGTTGCAGCACTTTTTACAATAGCCAGGTAATGGAAGCAACCTAAATGCCCACAGACAGAAGAATGGATAAAGATGTGGTACATATATAAAATGGAATATTACTCGGCCATAAAAAGGAATGAAACTGGGTCATTTGTAGAGACATCGATGGATCAACGGACTGTCATACAGAATGAAGTCAGAAAGAGGAAACCAAATACTGTATATTAAGGCATATATGTGGAACCCAAAAAAATGGTACAGATGAACTGGTTTGCAGCGAAGAAATAGAGACACAGAGGTAGAGAACAAACGTATGGACACCAAGGGTGGGAAGACATGGGGTGGTGGTGGTGGGATGAGTTGGGAGATTGGGATTGACCTGTATACATGTATATGCATAAAATACATAACTAATAATAAACTGCTGTATAAAAAAATAAATTAATTAATTTCAAAATTCTAAAAAATAAAATTTAAAAATAAAAGAGAAAAAAGTTCTTCCCATCACACAGATGTATTTATAGGAATGAATTATTTCCATGCTTATATCTATAAATACATAAAAGAGGAATAAAATCTAACTTGAAACATAAAAGAAAAAAAAACCCTGAACCCACCATTTATACAGAGGAAAACCCTATCTGGACACTTGCTCCAGCGGTAAACAATTCTGAAATTGGTCAGAGGTGGGGAACCATCTCCCATACAGCCAGCAACACAACCCCCACGCAAGGAGCGTCCTCATTGCAAAGCTGGGGGATTGTGCCGAGACATCTGTGCGTAAACGTGAGCTGAGCCCCAGGCCAGCTGCTGCTGAACTGTTCCCACCCTTCCCAGGTAAAACACCTGAATACGTACAAGGGCTTGAAAGCCTAGAGGAAGGGCCGTCGAGCCACACCAGCGACAGCACGCAGGCCAACTTGGTGCCTGCAGGCCCGCCAGGGTGGTCCTGGAACCTGGCGCTCTTCCAGAAGCTTTCCATTGCCCTGCCTGAGATACCCCTCCTGTCCTGGCCCCCACTGCTTTTTTCCTTCCTCACCTCTGTCCGGAGAGAAATTCCAGCGGAAGGTATGGGTGACACATCCTCTTATTTACAGGTGTCAGCCTGGCAACTCCTGCAGAAAGGCCAGCAGAGCCCCACTCACACCGGGCCACCCACAAAGCTGTGGCCCCTCACTCCCACCCACCAGCCCAGCCCCGAGACTGCTGACGGGGCAGAGAATATGGAGTCAGGCACAGCTTCAGGGGCTATTGCTGCCTGGAGCGCTGTTTATATTGACCTCAGCGAGGCACACCTGGGGAGGGCGGGCCGGCAGGGTAAGGCTGCCCAGGTCAGCTAATCCACAACCCTCAGGGAATCACATTGTTGAAAATGGACCTCGCTAAGGCAGAAGAGAAGCCAAGAAAAAAAGGACACAATGCCATTTGCAGCACCGTAAATGAGTCTAGAAGTAATCACGTGACTTGTAGTAAGTCAGAAAGTGAAAGACACATACCATATCATATCACTTATAGGTGTTACCTAAAAATGGATACCAGGGCAGATATTTCCACGGAGAAGGGCAATCACAGATTCATTAAACAAACTTATGGTTCACGAATGGAAAGGTGTGAGGATTGGTTTCATTACGATATAGGGGTTAACAGACATATACAAACACAGGTGACATATATAATCACCAAAGACCTACAGAATACCAAGAGAGGACTACTCAACATTCTGTCATAACGTACATGGGAAAAGGATCCCAGGAAGAACAGACATCTGTATATGTGTAAAAGAACCACATCTTCCACACCTACAACAAGCCAAACATTGTAATCAAACTTGCTGTAATAAAAAATAAAAAAAATAAATTAAAAACACGAACAAGAAGTAGTGAGACAAACTTGAGGGGCTTTCTCCTGGCACATTCCATTCTAAACTCCAATCTAGAACACCACTTCCTCTGAGGCTCTCTTGCCCTATTAACCAGATTTGGTAAGGGTGAACTGCTGCCACCTTGTGGCCGTTTCACACAACAGCAGCTTTAATCCCAGTGCTAATGGTCAGTTGATATTCAAAATCATTGCAGGCCTGTGAATGACACCTGCCCTGAACACAATTCCTGGGGTCTCATATCGACAAAAAATTCAAAGGACGTCCATATTTCAAAACGACCGTTTCAAAAGGCATATTTTACGCACATTAGTATTCTGCTTCTTTTCCTTTCTTTCCTTTTTTGTTAAAAAAAACGGGAATGGAAAAAGGCATCCCTCAGAATGGGCAAAAATCGTTGCAAACGAATCAATGGACAGAGGTTTAATCTCAAATATATATAAACAGCTCATGCAGCTTAATATTAAAAAAACAAACAACCCAATACAAAAATGGGCAGAAGATCTAAAGAGGCGTTTCTTCAAAGAAGACACAGAGATGGCCAAGACGCCCATGAAAAGCTGCTCAACAGCACTAATTATTAGAGAAATGCAAATCAAAACTACAATGAGGTATCACCTCACACCTGTTAGAATCGGCATCATCAGAAAATCTACAAACAACCAATGCTGGGGAGGGTGTGGACAAAAGGAGCCCTCTTCCACTATTGGTGGGAATGTAAATTGATACAGTCACTATGGAGAACAGTATGGAGTTTCCTTAAAAAACCTAGAAATAGAATTACCATCTGATCCAGCAATCCCACTTCTGGGCATATACCCAGAGAAAACCGTATTTCAAAAAGACACATTCACCACAAAGTTCGTTGCAGCACAATTTACAATAGCCAGGTAATAGAAGCCACCTAAATGCCCACAGACAGATAAATGGATAAAGATGTGGTACATATATAAAATGAAATATTACTCGGCCATAAAAAGGAATGAAACTGGGTCATTTGTAGAGACATCGATGGATCGAGAGACTGTCATACAGAATGAAGTAAGTCAGAAAGAGGAAAACAAATATTGTATATTAATGCATATATGTGGAGCCTAAAAATGGTACAGATGAACTGGTTTGCAGGGAAGAAATAGAGACACAGAGGTAGAGAACAAACGTATGGACACCAAGTGTGGGAAGCCATGGGTTGGTGGTGGTGGGATGAGTTGGGAGATTGGGATTGACCTGTATACATGTATATGCATAAAATACATAACTAATAATAACGTGCTGTATAAAAAAATAAATAAAATTTCAAAATTTTAAAAAATAAAATTTAAAAATAAAACAGAAAAAATTCTTCCCGTCACACAGTTGTATTTATAGGAATGAATTATTTCCATGCTTATATTTATAAATACATAAAAGAGGAATAAAATCTAACTTGAACCAAAAAAGAAAAAAAAAATTGAACCCACGAGTTATACAGAGGAAAACCCTATCACGGCACTTGCTCCAGCGGTAAACAATTCTGAAATTGGTCAGAGGTGGGGAACCATCTCCCAGACAGCCAGCCACCCACCCCCCAGACAAGGAGCGTCCTCATTGAAAAGCTGGGGGACCGTGCCGAGGCATCTGTGAGTAAACGTGAGCTGAGCCCCAGGCCAGCTGCTTCTGATCTGTTCCCACCCTTTCCAGGTAAAACACCTGAATATGTACAAGGGCTTGAAAGCCTAGAGGAAGGACCGTGGAGCCACACCAGCGACAGCACGCAGGCCAACTTGGTGCCTGCAGGCCAGCCAGCATGGTCCTGGCCCCGGGCGCTCTTCCAGAAGCTTTGCATTGCCCTGCCTGAGATACCCCTCCTGTCCCGGACCCCACTGCTTTTTTCCTTCCTCACCTCTGTCCGGAGAGAAATTCCAGCGGAAGGTATGGGTGACACATCCTCTTCTTTACAGGCGGCAGCCTGGCAACTCCTGCAGAAAGGCCAGCAGAACCCCACTCACACAGGGCCACCCACAAAGCTGTGGCCCCTCACTCCCTCCCACCAGCACAGCCCCGAGACTGCTGACGGGGCAGAGAATATGGAGTCAGGCACAGCTCCAGGGGCTATTGCTGCCTTGAGCGCTGTTTATATTGACCTCAACGAGGCACACCTGGGGAGGGCGGGCCGGCAGGGTAAGGCTGCCCAGGTCAGCTAATCCACAACCCTCAGGGAATCACATTGTTGAAAATGGACCCCGCTAAGGCAGAAGAGAAGCCAAGGGAAAAAAGGACACAATGCCATTTGCAGCACCGTAGATGAGTCTAGAAGTAATCACGTGACTTGTAGTAAGTCAGAAAGTGAAAGACACATATCATATCATATCACTTATAGGTGTTACCTAAAAATGGATACCAGGGCAGATATTTCCACGGAGAAGGGCAATCACAGATTCATTAAACAAACTTATGGTTCACCAATGGAAAGGTGTGAGGATTGGTTTCATTACGATATCGGGGTTAACAGACATATACAAACACAGGTGACATATATAATCACCAAAGACCTACAGAATACCAAGAGAGGACTACTCAACATTCTGTCATAACGTACATGGGAAAAGGATCCCAAGAAGAACAGTCATCTGTATATGTGTAAAAGAACCACATCTTCCACTCCTACAACAAGCCAAACATTGTAATCAAACTTGCTGTAATAAAAAATAAAAAATTAAATTAAAAACACGAACAAGAAGTAGTGAGACAAACGTGAGGGACTTTCTCCTGGTACATTCCATTCTAAACTCCAATCTAGAACACCACTTCCACTGAGTCTCTCTTGCCCTAGTAACCAGATTTGGTAAGGGTGAACTGCTGCCACCTTGTGGCCGTTTCACACAACAGCAGCTTTAATCCCAACGCTAATGGTCAGTTGATATTCAAAATCATTGCAGGCCTGTAAATGACACCTGCCCTGAAAACAAATCCTGGGGTCACATATCGACCAAAAAATTCAAAGGACGTCCATATTTCAAAACGACCATTTCAAAAGGCATATTTTACGCACATTAGTGTTCTGCTACTTTTCCTTTCTTTCCTTTTTTGTTAAAAAAAACGGGAATGGAAAAAGGCATCCCTCAGGATGGGTGAAAATCGTTGCAAACGAATCAATGGACACAGGTTTAATCTCCAATATATATAAACAGCTCATGCAGCTTAATATTAAAAAAACAAACAACCCCCCAAAAAATGGGCAGAAGATCTAAAGAGACGTTTCTTCAAAGGAGACACAGAGATGGCCAAGACGCACATGAAAAGCTGCTCAACAGCACTAATTATTAGAGAAATGCAAATCAAAACTACAATGAGGTATCACCTCACACCTGTTAGAATCGGCATCATCAGAAAATCTACAAACAACCAATTCTGGGGAGGGTGTGGACAAAAGGATCCCTCTTCCACTATTGGTGGGAATGTAAATTGATACAGTCACTATGGAGAACAGTATGGAGTTTCCTTAAAAAAACAAGAAATAGAATTACCATCTGATCCAGCAATCCCACTTCTGGGCATATACCCAGAGAAAACCGTATTTCAAAAAGGCACATTCACCACAATGTTCGTTGCAGCACTATTTACAATAGCCAGGTAATGGAAGCAACCTAAATGCCCACAGACAGATGAATGGATAAAGATGTGGTACATATATAAAATGGAATATTACTCGGCCATAAAAAGGAATGAAACTGGGTCATTTGTAGAGACATCGATGGATCGAGAGACTGTCATACAGAATGAAGTAAGTCAGAAAGAGGAAAACAAATATTGTATATTAATGCATATATGTGGAGCCTAAAAATGGTACAGATGAACTGGTTTGCAGGGAAGAAATAGAGACACAGAGGTAGAGAACAAACATATGGACACCAAGTGTGGGAATCCATGGGGTGGTGGTGGTGGGATGAGTTGGGAGATTGGGATTGACCTGTATACATGTATATGCATAAAATACATAACTAATAATAACGTGCTGTATAAAAACATAAATAAAATTAAATTTCAAAATTTTAAAAAATAAAATTTAAAAATAAAACAGAAAAAATTCTTCCCATCACACAGTTGTATTTATAGGAATGAATTATTTCCATGCTTATATTTATAAATACATAAAAGAGGAATAAAATCTAACTTGAACCAAAAAAGAAAAAAAAATTGAACCCACGAGTTATACAGAGGAAAACCCTATCAGGGCACTTGCTCCAGTGGTAAACAATTCTGAAATTGGTCAGAGGTGGGGAACCATCTCCCAGACAGCCAGCCACCCACCCCCCAGACAAGGAGCGTCCTCATTGAAAAGCTGGGGGACCGTGCCGAGGCATCTGTGAGTAAACGTGAGCTGAGCCCAAGGCCAGCTGCTTCTGATCTGTTCCCACCCTTTCCAGGTAAAACACCTGAATATGTACAAGGGCTTGAAAGCCTAGAGGAAGGACCGTGGAGCCACACCAGCGACAGCACGCAGGCCAACTTGGTGCCTGCAGGGCAGCCAGCATGGTCCTGGCCCCGGGCGCTCTTCCAGAAGCTTTCCATTGCCCTGCCTGAGATACCCCTCCTGTCCCGGACCCCACTGCTTTTTTCCTTCCTCACCTCTGTCCGGAGAGAAATTCCAGCGGAAGGTATGGGTGACACATCCTCTTCTTTACAGGCGGCAGCCTGGCAACTCCTGCAGAAAGGCCAGCAGAACCCCACTCACACAGGGCCACCCACAAAGCTGTGGCCCCTCACTCCCTCCCACAAGCACAGCCCCGAGACTGCTGACGGGGCAGAGAATATGGAGTCAGGCACAGCTCCAGGGGCTATTGCTGCCTGGAGCGCTGTTTATATTGACCTCAACGAGGCACACCTGGTGAGGGCGGGCCGGCAGGGTAAGGCTGCCCAGGTCAGCTAATCCACAACCCTCAGGGAATCACATTGTTGAAAATGGACCCCGCTAAGGCAGAAGAGAAGCCAAGGGAAAAAAGGACACAATGCCATTTGCAGCACCGTAGATGAGTCTAGAAGTAATCACGTGACTTGTAGTAAGTCAGAAAGTGAAAGACACATATCATATCATATCACTTATATGTGTTACCTAAAAATGGATACCAGGGCAGATATTTCCACGGAGAAGGGCAATCACAGATTCATTAAACAAACTTATGGTTCACCAATGGAAAGGTTTGAGGATAGGTTTCATTACGATATCGGGGTTAACAGACATATACAAACACAGGTGACATATATAATCACCAAAGACCTACAGAATACCAAGAGAGGACAACTCAACATTCTGTCATAACGTACATGGGAAAAGGATCCCAAGAAGAACAGTCATCTGTATATGTGTAAAAGAACCACATCTTCCACACCTACAACAAGCCAAACATTGTAATCAAACTTGCTGTAATAAAAAATAAAAACTTAAATTAAAAACACGAACAAGAAGTAGTGAGACAAACGTGAGGGGCTTTCTCCTGGTACATTCCATTCTAAACTCCAACCTAGAACACCACTTCCACTGAGGCTCTCTTGCCCTAGTAACCAGATTTGGTAAGGGTGAACTGCTGCCACCTTGAGGCCGTTTCACACAACAGCAGCTTTAATCCCAACGCTAATGGTCAGTTGATATTCAAAATCATTGCAGGCCTGTAAATGACATCTGCCCTGAAAACAAATCCTGGGGTCACATATCGACCAAAAATTTCAAAGGACGTCCATATTTCAAAACGACCGTTTCAAAAGGCATATTTTACGCACATTAGTGTTCTGCTTCTTTTCCTTTCTTTCCTTTTTTGTTAAAAAAAACGGGAATGAAAAAAGGCATCCCTCAGGATGGGTGAAAATCGTTGCAAACGAATCAATGGACACAGGTTTAATCTCCAATATATATAAATAGCTCATGCAGCTTAATATTAAAAAAACAAACAACCCAAAATAAAATGGGCAGAAGATCTAAAGAGACGTTTCTTCAAAGGAGACACAGAGATGGCCAAGACGCCCATGAAAAGCTGCTCAACAGCACTAATTATTAGAGAAATTCAAATCAAAACTACAATGAGGTATCACCTCACACCTGTTAGAATCGGCATCATCAGAAAATCTACAAACAACCAATTCTGGGGAGGGTGTGGACAAAAGGAGCCCTCTTCCACTATTGGTGGGAATGTAAATTGATACAGTCACTATGGAGAACAGTATGGAGTTTCCTTAAAAAAACTAGAAATAGAATTACCATCTGATCCAGCAATCCCACTTCTGGGCATATACCCAGAGAAAACCGTATTTCAAAAAGGCACATTCACCACAATGTTCGTTGCAGCACTATTTACAATAGCCAGGTAATGGAAGCAACCTAAATGCCCACAGACAGATGAATGGATAAAGATGTGGTACATATATAAAATGGAATATTACTCGGCCATAAAAAGGAATGAAACTGGGTCATTTGTAGAGACATCGATGGATCGAGAGACTGTCATACAGAATGAAGTAAGTCAGAAAGAGGAAAACAAATATTGTATATTAATGCATATATGTGGAGCCTAAAAATGGTACAGATGAACTGGTTTGCAGGGAAGAAATAGAGACACAGAGGTAGAGAACAAACGTATGGACACCAAGTGTGGGAAGCCATGGGGTGGTGGTGGTGGGATGAGTTGGGAGATTGGGATTGATCTGTATACATGTATATGCATAAAATACATAACTAATAATAACGTGCTGTATAAAAACATAAATAAAATTAAATTTCATAATTTTAAAAAATAAAATTTAAAAATAAAACAGAAAAAATTCTTCCCGTCACACAGATGTATTTATAGGAATGAATTATTTCCATGCTTATATTTATAAATACATAAAAGAGGAATAAAATCTAACTTGAACCAAAAAAGAAAAAAAAATTGAACCCACGAGTTATACAGAGGAAAACCCTATCACGGCACTTGCTCCAGAGGTAAACAATTCTGAAATTGGTCAGAGGTGTGGAACCATCTCCCATACAGCCAGGCACCCACCCCCCAGACAAGGAGCGTCCTCATTGAACAGCTGGGGGACCATGCCGAGGCATCTGTGAGTAAACGTGAGCTGAGCCCCAGGCCAGCTGCTGCTGATCTGTTCCCACCCTTTCCAGGTAAAACACCTGAATATGTACAAGTGCTTGAAAGCCTAGAGGAAGGACCGTGGAGCCACACCAGCGACAGCACGCAGGCCAACTTGGTGCCTGCAGGCCAGCCAGCGTGGTCCTGGCCCCGGGCGCTCTTCCAGAAGCTTTCCATTGCCCTGCCTGAGATACCCCTCCTGTCCCGGACCCCACTGCTTTTTTCCTTCCTCACCTCTGTCCGGAGAGAAATTCCAGCGGAAGTTATGGGTGACACATCCTCTTCTTTACAGGCGGCAGCCTGGCAACTCCTGCAGAAAGGCCAGCAGAACCCCACTCACACCGGGCCACCCACAAAGCTGTGGCCCCTCACTCCCTCCCACCAGCACAGCCCCGAGACTGCTGACGGGGCAGAGAATATGGAGTCAGGCACAGCTTCAGGGGCTATTGCTGCCTGGAGCTCTGTTTATATTGACCTCAACGAGGCACACCTGGGGAGGGCGGGCCGGCAGTGTAAGGCTGCCCAGGTCAGCTAATCCACAACCCTCAGGGAATCACATTGTTGAAAATGGACCCCGCTAAGGCAGAAGAGAATCCAAGGGAAAAAAGGACACAATGCCATTTGCAGCACCGTAGATGAGTCTAGAAGTAATCACGTGACTTGTAGTAAGTCAGAAAGTGAAAGACACATATCATATCATATCACTTATAGGTGTTACCTAAAAATGGATACCAGGGCAGATATTTCCACGGAGAAGGGCAATCACAGATTCATTAAACAAACTTATGGTTCACCAATGGAAAGGTGTGAGGATTGGTTTCATTATGATATCGGGGTTAACAGACATATACAAACACAGGTGACATATATAATCACCAAAGACCTACAGAATACCAAGAGAGGACTACTCAACATTCTATCATAAAGTACATGGGAAAAGGATCCCAAGAAGTACAGTCATCTGTATATGTGTAAAAGAACCACATTTTCCACACCTACAAAAAGCCAAACATTGTAATCAAACTTGCTGTAATGAAAAATAAAAAAAATTAAATTAAAAACAAGAACAAGATGTAGTGAGACAAACGTGAGGGGCTTTCTCCTGGCACATTCCATTCTAAATTCGAATCTAGAACACCACTTCCACTGAGGCTCTCTTGCCCTAGTAACCAGATTTGGTAAGGGTGAACTGCTGCCACCTTGTGGCCGTTTCACACAACAGCAGCTTTAATCCCAACGCTAATGGTCAGTTGATATTCAAAATCATTGCAGGCCTGTAAATGACACCTGCCCTGAAAACAAATCCTGGGGTCACATATCGACCAAAAAATTCAAAGGACGTCCATATTTCAAAACGACCGTTTCAAAAGGCATATTTTACGCACATTAGTGTTCTGCTTCTTTTCCTTTCTTTCCTTTTTTGTTAAAAAAAACGGGAATGGAAAAAGGCATCCCTCAGGCTGGGTGAAAATCGTTGCAAACGAATCAATGGACACAGGGTTAATCTCCAATATATATAAACAGCTCATGCAGCTTAATATTAAAAAAACAAACAACCCAAAATAAATGGGCAGAAGATCTAAAGAGACGTTTCTTCAAAGGGGACACAGAGATGGCCAAGACGCACATGAAAAGCTGCTCAACAGCACTAATTATTAGAGAAATGCAAATCAAAACTACAATGAGGTATCACCTCACACCTGTTAGAATCGGCATCATCAGAAAATCTACAAACAACCAATTCTGGGGAGGGTGTGGACAAAAGGAACCCTCTTCCACTATTGGTGGGAATGTAAATTGATACAGTCACTATGGAGAACAGTATGGAGTTTCCTTAAAAAAACTAGAAATAGAATTACCATCTGATCCAGCAATCCCACTTCTGGGCATATACCCAGAGAAAACCGTATTTCAAAAAGGCACATTCACCACAATGTTCGTTGCAGCACTATTTACAATAGCCAGGTAATGGAAGCA
Source organism: Mesoplodon mirus (assembly GCF_964341445.2). NCBI lineage: Eukaryota > Metazoa > Chordata > Mammalia > Artiodactyla > Ziphiidae > Mesoplodon > Mesoplodon mirus. Next base: position 1,227,892 of record NW_028295729.1, read on the forward strand.
ACCTAAATGCCCACAGACAGATGAATGGATAAAGATGTGGTACATATATAAAATGGAATATGACTCGGCCATAAAAATGAATGAAACTGGGTCATTTGTAGAGACATCGATGGATCGAGAGACTGTCATACAGAATGAAGTAAGTCAGAAAGAGGAAAACAAATATTGTATATTAATGCATATATGTGGAGCCTAAAAATGGTACAGATGAACTGGTTTGCAGGGAAGAAATAGAGACACAGAGGTAGAGAACAAACGTATGGACACCAAGTGTGGGAAGCCATGGGGTGGTGGTGGTGGGATGAGTTGGGAGATTGGGATTGACCTGTATACATGTATATGCATAAAATACATAACTAATAATAACGTGCTGTATAAAAACATAAATAAAATTAAATTTCAAAATTTAAAAAAATAAAATTTAAAAATAAAACAGAAAAAATTCTTCCCGTCACACAGATGTATTTATAGGAATGAATTATTTCCATGCTTATATTTATAAATACATAAAAGAGGAATAAAATCTAACTTGAACCAAAAAAGAAAAAAAAATTGAACCCACGAGTTATACAGAGGAAAACCCTATCAGGGCACTTGCTCCAGTGGTAAACAATTCTGAAATTGGTCAGAGGTGGGGAACCATCTCCCATACAGCCAGCAACCCACCCCCCACACAAGGAGCGTCCTCATTGCAAAGCTGGGGGACCATGCCGAGGCATCTGTGAGTAAACGTGAGCTGAGCCCCAGGCCAGCTGCTGCTGAACTGTTCCCACCCTTTCCAGGTAAAACACCTGAATATGTACAAGGGCTTGAAAGCCTAGAGGAAGGACCATGGAGCCACACCAGCGACAGCACGCAGGCCAACTTGGTGCCTGCAGGCCAGCCAGCGTGGTCCTGGACCCTGGAGCTCTTCCAGAAGCTTTCCATTGCCCTGCCTGAGATACCCCTCCTGTCCCGGCCCCCACTGCTTTTTTTCCTTCCTCACCTCTGTCCGGAGAGAAATTCCAGCGGAAGGTATGGGTGACACATCCTCTTCTTTACAGGCGGCAGCCTGGCAACTCCTGCAGAAAGGCCAGCAGAACCCCACTCACACCGGGCCACCCACAAAGCTGTGGCCCCTCACTCCCTCCCACCAGCACAGCCCCGAGACTGCTGACGGGGCAGAGAATATGGAGTCAGGCACAGCTTCAGGGGCTATTGCTGCCTGGAGCGCTGTTTATATTGACCTCAACGAGGCACACCTGGGGAGGGCGGGCCGGCAGGGTAAGGCTGCCCAGGTCAGCTAATCCACAACCCTCAGGGAATCACATTGTTGAAAATGGACCCCGCTAAGGCAGAAGAGAAGCCAAGGGAAAAAAGGACACAATGCCATTTGCAGCACCGTAGATGAGTCTAGAAGTAATCACGTGACTTGTAGTAAGTCAGAAAGTGAAAGACACATATCATATCATATCACTTATAGGTGTTACCTAAAAATGGATACCAGGGCAGATATTTCCACGGAGAAGGGCAATCACAGATTCATTAAACAAACTTATGGTTCACCAATGGAAAGGTGTGAGGATTGGTTTCATTACGATATCGGGGTTAACAGACATATACAAACACAGGTGACATATATAATCACCAAAGACCTACAGAATACCAAGAGAGGACTACTCAACATTCTGTCATAACGTACATGGGAAAAGGATCCCAAGAAGAACAGTCATCTGTATATGTGTAAAAGAACCACATCTTCCACTCCTACAACAAGCCAAACATTGTAATCAAACTTGCTGTAATAAAAAATAAAAAATTAAATTAAAAACACGAACAAGAAGTAGTGAGACAAACGTGAGGGACTTTCTCCTGGTACATTCCATTCTAAACTCCAATCTAGAACACCACTTCCACTGAGTCTCTCTTGCCCTAATAACCAGATTTGGTAAGGGTGAACTGCTGCCACCTTGTGGCCGTTTCACACAACAGCAGCTTTAATCCCAACGCTAATGGTCAGTTGATATTCAAAATCATTGCAGGCCTGTAAATGACACCTGCCCTGAAAACAAATCCTGGGGTCACATATCGACCAAAAAATTCAAAGGACGTCCATATTTCAAAACGACCATTTCAAAAGGCATATTTTACGCACATTAGTGTTCTGCTACTTTTCCTTTCTTTCCTTTTTTGTTAAAAAAAACGGGAATGGAAAAAGGCATCCCTCAGGATGGGTGAAAATCGTTGCAAACGAATCAATGGACACAGGTTTAATCTCCAATATATATAAACAGCTCATGCAGCTTAATATTAAAAAAACAAACAACCCCCCAAAAAATGGGCAGAATATCTAAAGAGACGTTTCTTCAAAGGAGACACAGAGATGGCCAAGACGCACATGAAAAGCTGCTCAACAGCACTAATTATTAGAGAAATGCAAATCAAAACTACAATGAGGTATCACCTCACACCTGTTAGAATCGGCATCATCAGAAAATCTACAAACAACCAATTCTGGGGAGGGTGTGGACAAAAGGATCCCTCTTCCACTATTGGTGGGAATGTAAATTGATACAGTCACTATGGAGAACAGTATGGAGTTTCCTTAAAAAAACAAGAAATAGAATTACCATCTGATCCAGCAATCCCACTTCTGGGCATATACCCAGAGAAAACCGTATTTCAAAAAGGCACATTCACCACAATGTTCGTTGCAGCACTATTTACAATAGCCAGGTAATGGAAGCAACCTAAATGCCCACAGACAGATGAATGGATAAAGATGTGGTACATATATAAAATGGAATATTACTCGGCCATAAAAAGGAATGAAACTGGGTCATTTGTAGAGACATCGATGGATCGAGAGACTGTCATACAGAATGAAGTAAGTCAGAAAGAGGAAAACAAATATTGTATATTAATGCATATATGTGGAGCCTAAAAATGGTACAGATGAACTGGTTTGCAGGGAAGAAATAGAGACACAGAGGTAGAGAACAAACATATGGACACCAAGTGTGGGAATCCATGGGGTGGTGGTGGTGGGATGAGTTGGGAGATTGGGATTGACCTGTATACATGTATATGCATAAAATACATAACTAATAATAACGTGCTGTATAAAAACATAAATAAAATTAAATTTCAAAATTTTAAAAAATAAAATTTAAAAATAAAACAGAAAAAATTCTTCCCATCACACAGTTGTATTTATAGGAATGAATTATTTCCATGCTTATATTTATAAATACATAAAAGAGGAATAAAATCTAACTTGAACCAAAAAAGAAAAAAAAATTGAACCCACGAGTTATACAGAGGAAAACCCTATCACGGCACTTGCTCCAGCGGTAAACAATTCTGAAATTGGTCAGAGGTGGGGAACCATCTCCCAGACAGCCAGCCACCCACCCCCCAGACAAGGAGCGTCCTCATTGAAAAGCTGGGGGACCGTGCCGAGGCATCTGTGAGTAAACGTGAGCTGAGCCCAAGGCCAGCTGCTTTTGATCTGTTCCCACCCTTTCCAGGTAAAACACCTGAATATGTACAAGGGCTTGAAAGCCTAGAGGAAGGACCGTGGAGCCACACCAGCGACAGCACGCAGGCCAACTTGGTGCCTGCAGGGCAGCCAGCGTGGTCCTGGCCCCGGGCGCTCTTCCAGAAGCTTTCCATTGCCCTGCCTGAGATACCCCTCCTGTCCCGGACCCCACTGCTTTTTTCCTTCCTCACCTCTGTCCGGAGAGAAATTCCAGCGGAAGGTATGGGTGACACATCCTCTTCTTTACAGGCAGCAGCCTGGCAACTCCTGCAGAAAGGCCAGCAGAACCCCACTCACACAGGGCCACCCACAAAGCTGTGGCCCCTCACTCCCTCCCACAAGCACAGCCCCGAGACTGCTGACGGGGCAGAGAATATGGAGTCAGGCACAGCTCCAGGGGCTATTGCTGCCTGGAGCGCTGTTTATATTGACCTCAACGAGGCACACCTGGTGAGGGCGGGCCGGCAGGGTAAGGCTGCCCAGGTCAGCTAATCCACAACCCTCAGGGAATCACATTGTTGAAAATGGACCCCGCTAAGGCAGAAGAGAAGCCAAGGGAAAAAAGGACACAATGCCATTTGCAGCACCGTAGATGAGTCTAGAAGTAATCACGTGACTTGTAGTAAGTCAGAAAGTGAAAGACACATATCATATCATATCACTTATAGGTGTTACCTAAAAATGGATACCAGGGCAGATATTTCCACGGAGAAGGGCAATCACAGATTCATTAAACAAACTTATGGTTCACCAATGGAAAGGTTTGAGGATAGGTTTCATTACGATATCGGGGTTAACAGACATATACAAACACAGGTGACATATATAATCACCAAAGACCTACAGAATACCAAGAGAGGACAACTCAACATTCTGTCATAACGTACATGGGAAAAGGATCCCAAGAAGAACAGTCATCTGTATATGTGTAAAAGAACCACATCTTCCACACCTACAACAAGCCAAACATTGTAATCAAACTTGCTGTAATAAAAAATAAAAACTTAAATTAAAAACACGAACAAGAAGTAGTGAGACAAACGTGAGGGGCTTTCTCCTGGTACATTCCATTCTAAACTCCAACCTAGAACACCACTTCCACTGAGGCTCTCTTGCCCTAGTAACCAGATTTGGTAAGGGTGAACTGCTGCCACCTTGAGGCCGTTTCACACAACAGCAGCTTTAATCCCAACGCTAATGGTCAGTTGATATTCAAAATCATTGCAGGCCTGTAAATGACATCTGCCCTGAAAACAAATCCTGGGGTCACATATCGACCAAAAATTTCAAAGGACGTCCATATTTCAAAACGACCGTTTCAAAAGGCATATTTTACGCACATTAGTGTTCTGCTTCTTTTCCTTTCTTTCCTTTTTTGTTAAAAAAAACGGGAATGAAAAAAGGCATCCCTCAGGATGGGTGAAAATCGTTGCAAACGAATCAATGGACACAGGTTTAATCTCCAATATATATAAATAGCTCATGCAGCTTAATATTAAAAAAACAAACAACCCAAAATAAAATGGGCAGAAGATCTAAAGAGACGTTTCTTCAAAGGAGACACAGAGATGGCCAAGACGCCCATGAAAAGCTGCTCAACAGCACTAATTATTAGAGAAATTCAAATCAAAACTACAATGAGGTATCACCTCACACCTGTTAGAATCGGCATCATCAGAAAATCTACAAACAACCAATTCTGGGGAGGGTGTGGACAAAAGGAGCCCTCTTACACTATTGGTGGGAATGTAAATTGATACAGTCACTATGGAGAACAGTATGGAGTTTCCTTAAAAAAACTAGAAATAGAATTACCATCTGATCCAGCAATCCCACTTCTGGGCATATACCCAGAGAAAACCGTATTTCAAAAAGGCACATTCACCACAATGTTCGTTGCAGCACTATTTACAATAGCCAGGTAATGGAAGCAACCTAAATGCCCACAGACAGATGAATGGATAAAGATGTGGTACATATATAAAATGGAATATTACTCGGCCATAAAAAGGAATGAAACTGGGTCATTTGTAGAGACATCGATGGATCGAGAGACTGTCATACAGAATGAAGTAAGTCAGAAAGAGGAAAACAAATATTGTATATTAATGCATATATGTGGAGCCTAAAAATGGTACAGATGAACTGGTTTGCAGGGAAGAAATAGAGACACAGAGGTAGAGAACAAACGTATGGACACCAAGTGTGGGAAGCCATGGGGTGGTGGTGGTGGGATGAGTTGGGAGATTGGGATTGACCTGTATACATGTATATGCATAAAATACATAACTAATAATAACGTGCTGTATAAAAACATAAATAAAATTAAATTTCATAATTTTAAAAAATAAAATTTAAAAATAAAACAGAAAAAATTCTTCCCGTCACACAGATGTATTTATAGGAATGAATTATTTCCATGCTTATATTTATAAATACATAAAAGAGGAATAAAATCTAACTTGAACCAAAAAAGAAAAAAAAATTGAACCCACGAGTTATACAGAGGAAAACCCTATCACGGCACTTGCTCCAGAGGTAAACAATTCTGAAATTGGTCAGAGGTGGGGAACCATCTCCCATACAGCCAGCCACCCACCCCCCAGACAAGGAGCGTCCTCATTGAACAGCTGGGGGACCATGCCGAGGCATCTGTGAGTAAACGTGAGCTGAGCCCCAGGCCAGCTGCTGCTGATCTGTTCCCACCCTTTCCAGGTAAAACACCTGAATATGTACAAGTGCTTGAAAGCCTAGAGGAAGGACCGTGGAGCCACACCAGCGACAGCACGCAGGCCAACTTGGTGCCTGCAGGCCAGCCAGCGTGGTCCTGGCCCCGGGCGCTCTTCCAGAAGCTTTCCATTGCCCTGCCTGAGATACCCCTCCTGTCCCGGACCCCACTGCTTTTTTCCTTCCTCACCTCTGTCCGGAGAGAAATTCCAGCGGAAGTTATGGGTGACACATCCTCTTCTTTACAGGCGGCAGCCTGGCAACTCCTGCAGAAAGGCCAGCAGAACCCCACTCACACCGGGCCACCCACAAAGCTGTGGCCCCTCACTCCCTCCCACCAGCACAGCCCCGAGACTGCTGACGGGGCAGAGAATATGGAGTCAGGCACAGCTTCAGGGGCTATTGCTGCCTGGAGCTCTGTTTATATTGACCTCAACGAGGCACACCTGGGGAGGGCGGGCCGGCAGTGTAAGGCTGCCCAGGTCAGCTAATCCACAACCCTCAGGGAATCACATTGTTGAAAATGGACCCCGCTAAGGCAGAAGAGAAGCCAAGGGAAAAAAGGACACAATGCCATTTGCAGCACCGTAGATGAGTCTAGAAGTAATCACGTGACTTGTAGTAAGTCAGAAAGTGAAAGACACATATCATATCATATCACTTATAGGTGTTACCTAAAAATGGATACCAGGGCAGATATTTCCACGGAGAAGGGCAATCACAGATTCATTAAACAAACTTATGGTTCACCAATGGAAAGGTGTGAGGATTGGTTTCATTATGATATCGTGGTTAACAGACATATACAAACACAGGTGACATATATAATCACCAAAGACCTACAGAATACCAAGAGAGGACTACTCAACATTCTATCATAACGTACATGGGAAAAGGATCCCAAGAAGTACAGTCATCTGTATATGTGTAAAAGAACCACATCTTCCACACCTACAAAAAGCCAAACATTGTAATCAAACTTGCTGTAATGAAAAATAAAAAAAATTAAATTAAAAACAAGAACAAGATGTAGTGAGACAAACGTGAGGGGCTTTCTCCTGGCACATTCCATTCTAAATTCGAATCTAGAACACCACTTCCACTGAGGCTCTCTTGCCCTAGTAACCAGATTTGGTAAGGGTGAACTGCTGCCACCTTGTGGCCGTTTCACACAACAGCAGCTTTAATCCCAACGCTAATGGTCAGTTGATATTCAAAATCATTGCAGGCCTGTAAATGACACCTGCCCTGAAAACAAATCCTGGGGTCACATATCGACCAAAAAATTCAAAGGACGTCCATATTTCAAAACGACCGTTTCAAAAGGCATATTTTACGCACATTAGTGTTCTGCTTCTTTTCCTTTCTTTCCTTTTTTGTTAAAAAAAACGGGAATGGAAAAAGGCATCCCTCAGGCTGGGTGAAAATCGTTGCAAACGAATCAATGGACACAGGGTTAATCTCCAATATATATAAACAGCTCATGCAGCTTAATATTAAAAAAACAAACAACCCCCCAAAAAATGGGCAGAAGATCTAAAGAGACGTTTCTTCAAAGGGGACACAGAGATGGCCAAGACGCACATGAAAAGCTGCTCAACAGCACTAATTATTAGAGAAATGCAAATCAAAACTACAATGAGGTATCACCTCACACCTGTTAGAATCGGCATCATCAGAAAATCTACAAACAACCAATTCTGGGGAGGGTGTGGACAAAAGGAACCCTCTTCCACTATTGGTGGGAATGTAAATTGATACAGTCACTATGGAGAACAGTATGGAGTTTCCTTAAAAAAACTAGAAATAGAATTACCATCTGATCCAGCAATCCCACTTCTGGGCATATACCCAGAGAAAACCGTATTTCAAAAAGGCACATTCACCACAATGTTCGTTGCAGCACTATTTACAATAGCCAGGTAATGGAAGCAACCTAAATGCCCACAGACAGATGAATGGATAAAGATGTGGTACATATATAAAATGGAATATGACTCGGCCATAAAAAGGAATGAAACTGGGTCATTTGTAGAGACATCGATGGATCGAGAGACTGTCATACAGAATGAAGTAAGTCAGAAAGAGGAAAACAAATATTGTATATTAATGCATATATGTGGAGCCTAAAAATGGTACAGATGAACTGGTTTGCAGGGAAGAAATAGAGACACAGAGGTAGAGAACAAACGTATGGACACCAAGTGTGGGAAGCCATGGGGTGGTGGTGGTGGGATGAGTTGGGAGATTGGGATTGACCTGTATACATGTATATGCATAAAATACATAACTAATAATAACGTGCTGTATAAAAACATAAATAAAATTAAATTTCAAAATTTTAAAAAATAAAATTTAAAAATAAAACAGAAAAAATTCTTCCCGTCACACAGATGTATTTATAGGAATGAATTATTTCCATGCTTATATTTATAAATACATAAAAGAGGAATAAAATCTAACTTGAACCAAAAAAGAAAAAAAAATTGAACCCACGAGTTATACAGAGGAAAACCCTATCAGGGCACTTGCTCCAGTGGTAAACAATTCTGAAATTGGTCAGAGGTGGGGAACCATCTCCCATACAGCCAGCAACCCACCCCCCACACAAGGAGCGTCCTCATTGCAAAGCTGGGGGACCATGCCGAGGCATCTGTGAGTAAACGTGAGCTGAGCCCCAGGCCAGCTGCTGCTGAACTGTTCCCACCCTTTCCAGGTAAAACACCTGAATATGTACAAGGGCTTGAAAGCCTAGAGGAAGGACCATGGAGCCACACCAGCGACAGCACGCAGGCCAACTTGGTGCCTGCAGGCCCGCCAGCGTGGTCCTGGACCCTGGAGCTCTTCCAGAAGCTTTCCATTGCCCTGCCTGAGATACCCCTCCTGTCCCGGCCCCCACTGCTTTTTTTCCTTCCTCACCTCTGTCCGGAGAGAAATTCCAGCGGAAGGTATGGGTGACACATCCTCTTCTTTACAGGCGGCAGCCTGGCAACTCCTGCAGAAAGGCCAGCAGAACCCCACTCACACCGGGCCACCCACAAAGCTGTGGCCCCTCACTCCCTCCCACCAGCACAGCCCCGAGACTGCTGACGGGGCAGAGAATATGGAGTCAGGCACAGCTTCAGGGGCTATTGCTGCCTGGAGCGCTGTTTATATTGACCTCAACGAGGCACACCTGGGGAGGGCGGGCCGGCAGGGTAAGGCTGCCCAGGTCAGCTAATCCACAACCCTCAGGGAATCACATTGTTGAAAATGGACCCCGCTAAGGCAGAAGAGAAGCCAAGGGAAAAAAGGACACAATGCCATTTGCAGCACCGTAGATGAGTCTAGAAGTAATCACGTGACTTGTAGTAAGTCAGAAAGTGAAAGACACATATCATATCATATCACTTATAGGTGTTACCTAAAAATGGATACCAGGGCAGATATTTCCACGGAGAAGGGCAATCACAGATTCATTAAACAAACTTATGGTTCACCAATGGAAAGGTGTGAGGATAGGTTTCATTACGATATCGGGGTTAACAGACATATACAAACACAGGTGACATATATAATCACCAAAGACCTACAGAATACCAAGAGAGGACAACTCAACATTCTGTCATAACGTACATGGGAAAAGGATCCCAAGAAGAACAGTCATCTGTATATGTGTAAAAGAACCACATCTTCCACACCTACAACAAGCCAAACATTGTAATCAAACTTGCTGTAATAAAAAATAAAAACTTAAATTAAAAACACGAACAAGAAATAGTGAGACAAACGTGAGGGGCTTTCTCCTGGTACATTCCATTCTAAACTCCAACCTAGAACACCACTTCCACTGAGGCTCTCTTGCCCTAGTAACCAGATTTGGTAAGGGTGAACTGCTGCCACCTTGAGGCCGTTTCACACAACAGCAGCTTTAATCCCAACGCTAATGGTCAGTTGATATTCAAAATCATTGCAGGCCTGTAAATGACATCTGCCCTGAAAACAAATCCTGGGGTCACATATCGACCAAAAATTTCAAAGGACGTCCATATTTCAAAACGACCGTTTCAAAAGGCATATTTTACGCACATTAGTGTTCTGCTTCTTTTCCTTTCTTTCCTTTTTTGTTAAAAAAAACGGGAATGAAAAAAGGCATCCCTCAGGATGGGTGAAAATCGTTGCAAACGAATCAATGGACACAGGTTTAATCTCCAATATATATAAATAGCTCATGCAGCTTAATATTAAAAAAACAAACAACCCAAAATAAAATGGGCAGAAGATCTAAAGAGACGTTTCTTCAAAGGAGACACAGAGATGGCCAAGACGCCCATGAAAAGCTGCTCAACAGCACTAATTATTAGAGAAATTCAAATCAAAACTACAATGAGGTATCACCTCACACCTGTTAGAATCGGCATCATCAGAAAATCTACAAACAACCAATTCTGGGGAGGGTGTGGACAAAAGGAGCCCTCTTCCACTATTGGTGGGAATGTAAATTGATACAGTCACTATGGAGAACAGTATGGAGTTTCCTTAAAAAAACTAGAAATAGAATTACCATCTGATCCAGCAATCCCACTTCTGGGCATATACCCAGAGAAAACCGTATTTCAAAAAGGCACATTCACCACAATGTTCGTTGCAGCACTATTTACAATAGCCAGGTAATGGAAGCAACCTAAATGCCCACAGACAGATGAATGGATAAAGATGTGGTACATATATAAAATGGAATATTACTCGGCCATAAAAAGGAATGAAACTGGGTCATTTGTAGAGACATCGATGGATCGAGAGACTGTCATACAGAATGAAGTAAGTCAGAAAGAGGAAAACAAATATTGTATATTAATGCATATATGTGGAGCCTAAAAATGGTACAGATGAACTGGTTTGCAGGGAAGAAATAGAGACACAGAGGTAGAGAACAAACGTATGGACACCAAATGTGGGAAGCCATGGGGTGGTGGTGGTGGGATGAGTTGGGAGTTTGGGATTGACCTGTATACATATATATACATAAAATACATAACTAATAATAACGTGCTGTATAAAAAATGAATAAAATTAAATTTCAAAATTTTAAAAAATAAAATTTAAAAATAAAACAGAAAAAATTCTTCCCATCACACAGATGTATTTATAGGAAAGAATTATTTCCATGCTTATATCTATAAATACATAAAAGGGGAATAAAATCTAACTTGAACCATAAAAGAAAAAAAAAACCTCAACCCAGGAGTTATACAGAGGAAAACCCTATCAGGGCACTTGCTCCAGTGGTAAACAATTCTGAAATTGGTCAGAGGTGGGGAACCATCTCCCATACAGCCAGCAACCCACCCCCAACGCAAGGAGCGTCCTCATTGCAAAGCTGGTGGACCGTGCCGAGGCCTCTGTGAGTAAACGTGAGCTGAGCCCCAGGCCAGCTGCTGCTGAACTGTTCCCACCCTTTCCAGGTAAAACACCTGAATATGTACAAGGGCTTGAAAGCCTAGAGGAAGGACCGTGGAGCCACACCAGCGACAGCACGCAGGCCAACTTGGTGCCTGCAGGCCAGCCAGCGTGGTCCTGGACCCTGGCGCTCTTCCAGAAGCTTTCCATTGCCCTGCCTGAGATACCCCTCCTGTCCCGGCCCCCACTGCTTTTTTCCTTCCTCACCTCTGTCCGGAGAGAAATTCCAGCGGAAGGTATGGGTGACACATCCTCTTCTTTACAGGCGGCAGCCTGGCAACTCCTGCAGAAAGGCCAGCAGAACCCCACTCACACCGGGCCACCCACAAAGCTGTGGCCCCTCACTCCCTCCCACGAGCACAGCCCCGAGACTGCTGATGGGGCAGAGAATATGGAGTCAGGCACAGCTTCAGGGGCTATTGCTGCCTGGAGCTCTGTTTATATTGACCTCAACGAGGCACACCTGGGGAGGGCGGGCCGGCAGGGTAAGGCTGCCCAGGTCAGCTAATCCACAACCCTCAGGGAATCACATTGTTGAAAATGGACCCCGCTAAGGCAGAAGAGAAGCCAAGGGAAAAAAGGACACAATGCCATTTGCAGCACCGTAGATGAGTCTAGAAGTAATCACGTGACTTGTAGTAAGTCAGAAAGTGAAAGACACATATCATATCATATCACTTATAGGTGTTACCTAAAAATGGATACCAGGGCAGATATTTCCACGGAGAAGGGCAATCACAGATTCATTAAACAAACTTATGGTTCAACAATGGAAAGGTGTGAGGATAGGTTTCATTACGATATCGGGGTTAACAGACATATACAAACACAGGTGACATATATAATCACCAAAGACCTACAGAATACCAAGAGAGGACTACTCAACATTCTGTCATAACGTACATGGGAAAAGGATCCCAAGAAGAACAGTCATCTGTATATGTGTAAAAGAACCCCATCTTCCACACCTACAACAAGCCAAACATTGTAATCAAACTTGCTGTAATAAAAAATAAAAACTTAAATTAAAAACACGAACAAGAAGTAGTGAGACAAACGTGAGGGGCTTTCTCCTGGTACATTCCATTCTAAACTCCAACCTAGAACACCACTTCCACTGAGGCTCTCTTGCCCTAGTAACCAGATTTGGTAAGGGTGAACTGCTGCCACCTTGTGGCCGTTTCACACAACAGCAGCTTTAATCCCAACGCTAATGGTCAGTTGATATTCAAAATCATTGCAGGCCTGTAAATGACACCTGCCCTGAAAACAAATCCTGGGGTCACATATCGACCAAAAATTTCAAAGGACGTCCATATTTCAAAACGACCGTTTCAAAAGGCATATTTTACGCACATTAGTGTTCTGCTTCTTTTCCTTTCTTTCCTTTTTTGTTAAAAAAAACGGGAATGAAAAAAGGCATCCCTCAGGCTGGGTGAAAATCGTTGCAAACGAATCAATGGACACAGGGTTAATCTCCAATATATATAAACAGCTCATGCAGCTTAATATTAAAAAAACAAACAACCCCCCAAAAAATGGGCAGAAGATCTAAAGAGACGTTTCTTCAAAGGGGACACAGAGATGGCCAAGACGCACATGAAAAGCTGCTCAACAGCACTAATTATTAGAGAAATGCAAATCAAAACTACAATGAGGTATCACCTCACACCTGTTAGAATCGGCATCATCAGAAAATCTACAAACAACCAATTCTGGGGAGGGTGTGGACAAAAGGAACCCTCTTCCACTATTGGTGGGAATGTAAATTGATACAGTCACTATGGAGAACAGTATGGAGTTTCCTTAAAAAAACTAGAAATAGAATTACCATCTGATCCAGCAATCCCACTTCTGGGCATATACCCAGAGAAAACCGTATTTCAAAAAGGCACATTCACCACAATGTTCGTTGCAGCACTATTTACAATAGCCAGGTAATGGAAGCAACCTAAATGCCCACAGACAGATGAATGGATAAAGATGTGGTACATATATAAAATGGAATATGACTCGGCCATAAAAAGGAATGAAACTGGGTCATTTGTAGAGACATCGATGGATCGAGAGACTGTCATACAGAATGAAGTAAGTCAGAAAGAGGAAAACAAATATTGTATATTAATGCATATATGTGGAGCCTAAAAATGGTACAGATGAACTGGTTTGCAGGGAAGAAATAGAGACACAGAGGTAGAGAACAAACGTATGGACACCAAATGTGGGAAGCCATGGGGTGGTGGTGGTGGGATGAGTTGGGAGTTTGGGATTGACCTGTATACATGTATATGCATAAAATACATAACTAATAATAACGTGCTGTATAAAAACATAAATAAAATTAAATTTCAAAATTTTAAAAAATAAAATTTAAAAATAAAACAGAAAAAATTCTTCCCGTCACACAGATGTATTTATAGGAATGAATTATTTCCATGCTTATATTTATAAATACATAAAAGAGGAATAAAATCTAACTTGAACCAAAAAAGAAAAAAAAATTGAACCCACGAGTTATACAGAGGAAAACCCTATCAGGGCACTTGCTCCAGTGGTAAACAATTCTGAAATTGGTCAGAGGTGGGGAACCATCTCCCATACAGCCAGCAACCCACCCCCCACACAAGGAGCGTCCTCATTGCAAAGCTGGGGGACCATGCCGAGGCATCTGTGAGTAAACGTGAGCTGAGCCCCAGGCCAGCTGCTGCTGAACTGTTCCCACCCTTTCCAGGTAAAACACCTGAATATGTACAAGGGCTTGAAAGCCTAGAGGAAGGACCATGGAGCCACACCAGCGACAGCACGCAGGCCAACTTGGTGCCTGCAGGCCCGCCAGCGTGGTCCTGGACCCTGGAGCTCTTCCAGAAGCTTTCCATTGCCCTGCCTGAGATACCCCTCCTGTCCCGGCCCCCACTGCTTTTTTTCCTTCCTCACCTCTGTCCGGAGAGAAATTCCAGCGGAAGGTATGGGTGACACATCCTCTTCTTTACAGGCGGCAGCCTGGCAACTCCTGCAGAAAGGCCAGCAGAACCCCACTCACACCGGGCCACCCACAAAGCTGTGGCCCCTCACTCCCTCCCACCAGCACAGCCCCGAGACTGCTGACGGGGCAGAGAATATGGAGTCAGGCACAGCTTCAGGGGCTATTGCTGCCTGGAGCGCTGTTTATATTGACCTCAACGAGGCACACCTGGGGAGGGCGGGCCGGCAGGGTAAGGCTGCCCAGGTCAGCTAATCCACAACCCTCAGGGAATCACATTGTTGAAAATGGACCCCGCTAAGGCAGAAGAGAAGCCAAGGGAAAAAAGGACACAATGCCATTTGCAGCACCGTAGATGAGTCTAGAAGTAATCACGTGACTTGTAGTAAGTCAGAAAGTGAAAGACACATATCATATCATATCACTTATAGGTGTTACCTAAAAATAGATACCAGGGCAGATATTTCCACGGAGAAGGGCAATCACAGATTCATTAAACAAACTTATGGTTCACCAATGGAAAGGTTTGAGGATAGGTTTCATTACGATATCGGGGTTAACAGACATATACAAACACAGGTGACATATATAATCACCAAAGACCTACAGAATACCAAGAGAGGACAACTCAACATTCTGTCATAACGTACATGGGAAAAGGATCCCAAGAAGAACAGTCATCTGTATATGTGTAAAAGAACCACATCTTCCACACCTAAAACAAGCCAAACATTGTAATCAAACTTGCTGTAATAAAAAATAAAAACTTAAATTAAAAACACGAACAAGAAATAGTGAGACAAACGTGAGGGGCTTTCTCCTGGTACATTCCATTCTAAACTCCAACCTAGAACACCACTTCCACTGAGGCTCTCTTGCCCTAGTAACCAGATTTGGTAAGGGTGAACTGCTGCCACCTTGAGGCCGTTTCACACAACAGCAGCTTTAATCCCAACGCTAATGGTCAGTTGATATTCAAAATCATTGCAGGCCTGTAAATGACATCTGCCCTGAAAACAAATCCTGGGGTCACATATCGACCAAAAATTTCAAAGGACGTCCATATTTCAAAACGACCGTTTCAAAAGGCATATTTTACGCACATTAGTGTTCTGCTTCTTTTCCTTTCTTTCCTTTTTTGTTAAAAAAAACGGGAATGAAAAAAGGCATCCCTCAGGATGGGTGAAAATCGTTGCAAACGAATCAATGGACACAGGTTTAATCTCCAATATATATAAATAGCTCATGCAGCTTAATATTAAAAAAACAAACAACCCAAAATAAAATGGGCAGAAGATCTAAAGAGACGTTTCTTCAAAGGAGACACAGAGATGGCCAAGACGCCCATGAAAAGCTGCTCAACAGCACTAATTATTAGAGAAATTCAAATCAAAACTACAATGAGGTATCACCTCACACCTGTTAGAATCGGCATCATCAGAAAATCTACAAACAACCAATTCTGGGGAGGGTGTGGACAAAAGGAGCCCTCTTCCACTATTGGTGGGAATGTAAATTGATACAGTCACTATGGAGAACAGTATGGAGTTTCCTTTAAAAAACTAGAAATAGAATTACCATCTGATCCAGCAATCCCACTTCTGGGCATATACCCAGAGAAAACCGTATTTCAAAAAGGCACATTCACCACAATGTTCGTTGCAGCACTATTTACAATAGCCAGGTAATGGAAGCAACCTAAATGCCCACAGACAGATGAATGGATAAAGATGTGGTACATATATAAAATGGAATATTACTCGGCCATAAAAAGGAATGAAACTGGGTCATTTGTAGAGACATCGATGGATCGAGAGACTGTCATACAGAATGAAGTAAGTCAGAAAGAGGAAAACAAATATTGTATATTAATGCATATATGTGGAGCCTAAAAATGGTACAGATGAACTGGTTTGCAGGGAAGAAATAGAGACACAGAGGTAGAGAACAAACGTATGGACACCAAATGTGGGAAGCCATGGGGTGGTGGTGGTGGGATGAGTTGGGAGTTTGGGATTGACCTGTATACATGTATATACATAAAATACATAACTAATAATAATGTGCTGTATAAAAAATGAATAAAATTAAATTTCAAAATTTTAAAAAATAAAATTTAAAAATAAAACAGAAAAAATTCTTCCCATCACACAGATGTATTTATAGGAAAGAATTATTTCCATGCTTATATCTATAAATACATTAAAGGGGAATAAAATCTAACTTGAACCATAAAAGAAAAAAAAAACCTCAACCCAGGAGTTATACAGAGGAAAACCCTATCAGGGCACTTGCTCCAGTGGTAAACAATTCTGAAATTGGTCAGAGGTGGGGAACCATCTCCCATACAGCCAGCAACCCACCCCCCACGCAAGGAGCGTCCTCATTGCAAAGCTGGGGGACCATGCCGAGGCATCTGTGAGTAAACGTGAGCTGAGCCCCAGGCCAGCTGCTGCTGAACTGTTCCCACCCTTTCCAGGTAAAACACCTGAATATGTACAAGGGCTTGAAAGCCTAGAGGAAGGACCATGGAGCCACACCAGCGACAGCACGCAGGCCAACTTGGTGCCTGCAGGCCAGCCAGCGTGGTCCTGGACCCTGGCGCTCTTCCAGAAGCTTTCCATTGCCCTGCCTGGGATACCCCTCCTGTCCCGGCCCCCACTGCATTTTTTCCTTCCTCACCTCTGTCCGGAGAGAAATTCCAGCGGAAGGTATGGGTGACACATCCTCTTCTTTACAGGCGGCAGCCTGGCAACTCCTGCAGAAAGGCCAGCAGAACCCCACTCACACCGGGCCACCCACAAAGCTGTGGCCCCTCACTCCCTCCCACCAGCACAGCCCCGAGACTGCTGACGGGGCAGAGAATATGGAGTCAGGCACAGCTTTAGGGGCTATTGCTGCCTGGAGCGCTGTTTATATTGACCTCAACGAGGCACACCTGGGGAGGGCGGGCAGGCAGGGTAAGGCTGCCCAGGTCAGCTAATCCACAACCCTCAGGGAATCACATTGTTGAAACTGGACCCCGCTAAGGCAGAAGAGAAGCCAAGGGAAAAAAGGACACAATGCCATTTGCAGCACCGTAGATGAGTCTAGAAGTAATCACGTGACTTGTAGTAAGTCAGAAAGTGAAAGACACATATCATATCATATCACTTATAGGTGTTACCTAAAAATGGATACCAGTGCAGATATTTCCACGGAGAAGGGCAATCACAGATTCATTAAACAAACTTATGGTTCACCAATGGAAAGGTGTGAGGATAGGTTTCATTACGATATCGGGGTTAACAGACATATACAAACACAGGTGACATATATAATCACCAAAGACCTACAGAATACCAATAGAGGACTACTCAACATTCTGTCATAATGTACATGGGAAAAGGATCCCAAGAAGAACAGTCATCTGTATATGTGTAAAAGAACCACATCTTCCACACCTACAACAAGCCAAACATTGTAATCAAACTTGCTGTAATAAAAAATAAAAACTTAAATTAAAAACACGAACAAGAAGTAGTGAGACAAACGTGAGGGGCTTTCTCCTGGTACATTCCATTCTAAACTCCAACCTAGAACACCACTTCCACTGAGGCTCTCTTGCCCTAGTAACCAGATTTGGTAAGGGTGAACTGCTGCCACCTTGTGGCCGTTTCACACAACAGCAGCTTTAATCCCAACGCTAATGGTCAGTTGATATTCAAAATCATTGCAGGCCTGTAAATGACACCTGCCCTGAAAACAAATCCTGGGGTTACATATCGACCAAAAATTTCAAAGGACGTCCATATTTCAAAACGACCGTTTCAAAAGGCATATTTTACGCACATTAGTGTTCTGCTTCTTTTCCTTTCTTTCCTTTTTTGTTAAAAAAAACGGGAATGAAAAAAGGCATCCCTCAGGATGGGTGAAAATCGTTGCAAACGAATCAATGGACACAGGTTTAATCTCCAATATATATAAATAGCTCATGCAGCTTAATATTAAAAAAAACAAACAACCCAAAATAAAATGGGCAGAAGATCGAAAGAGACGTTTCTTCAAAGGAGACACAGAGATGGCCAAGACGCCCATGAAAAGCTGCTCAACAGCACTAATTATTAGAGAAATGCAAATCAAAACTACAATGAGGTATCACCTCACACCTGTTAGAATCGGCATCATCAGAAAATCTACAAACAACCAATTCTGGGGAGGGTGTGGACAAAAGGAGCCCTCTTCCACTATTGGTGGGAATGTAAATTGATACAGTCACTATGGAGAACAGTATGGAGTTTCCTTAAAAAAACTAGAAATAGAATTACCATCTGATCCAGCAATCCCACTTCTGGGCATATACCCAGAGAAAACCGTATTTCAAAAAGGCACATTCACCACAATGTTCGTTGCAGCACTATTTACAATAGCCAGGTAATGGAAGCAACCTAAATGCCCACAGACAGATGAATGGATAAAGATGTGGTACATATATAAAATGGAATATGACTCGGCCATAAAAAGGAATGAAACTGGGTCATTTGTAGAGACATCGATGGATCGAGAGACTGTAATACAGAATGAAGTAAGTCAGAAAGAGGAAAACAAATATTGTATATTAATGCATATATGTGGAGCCTAAAAATGGTACAGATGAACTGGTTTGCAGGGAAGAAATAGAGACACAGAGGTAGAGAACAAACGTATGGACACCAAGTGTGGGAAGCCATGGGGTGGTGGTGGTGGGATGAGTTGGGAGATTGGGATTGACCTGTATACATGTATATGCATAAAATACATAACTAATAATAACGTGCTGTATAAAAACATAAATAAAATTAAATTTCAAAATTTTAAAAAATAAAATTTAAAAATAAAACAGAAAAAATTCTTCCCGTCACACAGATGTATTTATAGGAATGAATTATTTCCATGCTTATATTTATAAATACATAAAAGAGGAATAAAATCTAACTTGAACCATAAAAGAAAAAAAAAACCTGAACCCAGGAGTTATACAGAGGAAAACCCTATCAGGGCACTTGCTCCAGTGGTAAACAATTCTGAAATTGGTCAGAGGTGGGGAACCATCTCCCATACAGCCAGCAACCCACCCCCCACGCAAGGAGCGTCCTCATTGCAAAGCTGGGGGACCATGCCGAGGCATCTGTGAGTAAACGTGAGCTGAGCCCCAGGCCAGCTGCTGCTGAACTGTTCCCACCCTTTCCAGGTAAAACACCTGAATATGTACAAGGGCTTGAAAGCCTAGAGGAAGGACCATGGAGCCACACCAGCGACAGCACGCAGGCCAACTTGGTGCCTGCAGGCCAGCCAGCGTGGTCCTGGACCCTGGCGCTCTTCCAGAAGCTTTCCATTGCCCTGCCTGAGATACCCCTCCTGTCCCGGCCCCCACTGCTTTTTTCCTTCCTCACCTCTGTCCGGAGAGAAATTCCAGCAGGAGGTATGGGTGACACATCCTCTTCTTTACAGGCGGCAGTCTGGCAACTCCTGCAGAAAGGCCAGCAGAACCCCACTCACACCGGGCCTCCCACAAAGCTGTGGCCCCTCACTCCCTCCCACCAGCACAGCCCCGAGACTGCTGACGGGGCAGAGAATATGGAGTCAGGCACAGCTTCAGGGGCTATTGCTGCCTGGAGCTCTGTTTATATTGACCTCAACGAGGCACAGCTGGGGAGGGCGGGCCGGCAGGGTAAGGCTGCCCAGGTCAGCTAATCCACAACCCTCAGGGAATCACATTGTTGAAAATGGACCCCGCTAAGGCAGAAGAGTTGCCAAGGGAAAAAAGGACACAATGCCATTTGCAGCACCGTAGATGAGTCTAGAAGTAATCACGTGACTTGTAGTAAGTCAGAAAGTGAAAGACACATATCATATCATATCACTTATAGGTGTTACCTAAAAATGGATACCAGGGCAGATATTTCCACGGAGAAGGGCAATCACAGATTCATTAAACAAACTTATGGTTCACCAATGGAAAGGTGTGAGGATTGGTTTCATTACGATATCGGGGTTAACAGACATATACAAACACAGGTGACATATATAATCACCAAAGACCTACAGAATACCAAGAGAGGACTACTCAACATTCTGTCATAACGTACATGGGAAAAGGATCCCAGGAAGAACAGTCATCTGTATATGTGTAAAAGAACCACATCTTCCACACCTACAACAAGCCAAACATTGTAATCAAACTTGCTGTAATAAAAAATAAAAAATTAAATTAAAAACACGAACAAGAAGTAGTGAGACAAACGTGAGGGGCTTTCTCCTGGCACATTCCATTCTAAACTCCAATCTAGAACACCACTTCCACTGAGGCTCTCTTGCCCTAGTAAACAGATTTGGCAAGGGAGAACTGCTGCCACCTTGTGGCCGTTTCACACAACAGCAGCTTTAATCCCAGCGCTAATGGTCAGTTGATATTCAAAATCATTGCAGGCCTGTAAATGACACCTGCCCTGAAAACAAATCCTGGGGTCACATATCGACCAAAAAATTCAAAGGACGTCCATATTTCAAAACGACCATTTCAAAAGGCATATTTTACGCACATTAGTGTTCTGCTTCTTTTCCTTTCTTTCCTTTTTTGTTAAAAAACACGGGAATGGAAAAAGGCATCCCTCAGAATGGGCGAAAATCGTTGCGGATGAATTAATGGACAGAGGTTTAATCTCCAATATATATAAACAGCTCATGCAGCTTAATATTAAAAAATTAACAACCCCAAAAAAATGGGAAGTAGATCTAAAGGGACGTTTCTTCAAAGGAGACACAGAGATGGCCAAGACACACATGAAAAGCTGCTCAACAGCACTAATTATTAGAGAAATGCAAATCAAAACTACAATGAGGTATCACCTCACACCTGTTAGAATCGGCATCATCAGGAAATCTACAAACAACCAATTCTGGGGAGGGTGTGGACAAAAGGAGCCCTCTTCCACTATTGGTGGGAATGTAAATTGATACAGTCACTATGGAGAACAGTATGGAGTTTCCTTTAAAAATCTAGAAATAGAATTACCATCTGATCCAGCAATCCCACTTCTGGGCATATACCCAGAGAAAACCGTATTTCAAAAAGGCACATTCACCACAATGTTCGTTGCAGCACTATTTACAATAGCCAGGTAATGGAAGCAACCTAAATGCCCACAGACAGATGAATGGATAAAGATGTGGTACATATATAAAATGGAATATTACTCGGCCATAAAAAGGAATGAAACTGGGTCATTTGTAGAGACATCGATGGATCGAGAGACTGTCATACAGAATGAAGTAAGTCAGAAAGAGGAAAACAAATATTGTATATTAATGCATATATGTGGAGCCTAAAAATGGTACAGATGAACTGGTTTGCAGGAAAGAAATAGAGACACAGAGGTAGAGACCAAACGTATGGACACCAAGTGTGGGAAGCCATGGGGTGGTGGTGGTGGGATGAGTTGGGAGTTTGGGATTGACCTGTATACATGTATATGCATAAAATTCATAACTAATAATAACGTGCTCTTTAAAAAAATAAATAAAATTAAATTTCAAAATTTTAAAAAATAAAATTTAAAAATAAAACAGAAAAAAGTTCTTCCCGTCACACAGATGTATTTATAGGAATGAATTATTTCCATGCTTATATCTATAAATACATAAAAGAGGAATAATATCTAACTTGAACCATAAAAGAAAAAAAAAGTGAACCCACGAGTTATACAGAGGAAATCCCTCTCACGGCACTTGCTCCAACGGTAAACAATTCTGAAATTGGTCAGAGGTGGGGAACCATCTCCCATACAGCCAGCAACCCACCCCCCACGCTAGGAGCGTCCTCATTGCAAAGCTGGGGGACCGTGCCGAGGCATCTGTGAGTAAACGTGAGCTGAGCCCCAGGCCAGCTGCTGCTGAACTGTCCCCACCCTTTCCAGGTAAAACACCTGAATATGTACAAGGGCTTGAAAGCCTAGAGGAAGGACCGTGGAGCCACACCAGCGACAGCACGCAGGCCAACTTGGTGCCTGCAGGCCAGCCAGGGTGGTCCTGGACCCTGGCGCTCTTCCAGAAGCTTTCCATTGCCCTGCCTGAGATACCCCTCCTGTCCCGGCCCCCACTGCTTTTTTCCTTCCTCACCTCTGTCCGGAGAGAAATTCCAGCGGAAGGTATGGGTGACACATCCTCTTCTTTCCAGGTGGCAGCCTGGCAACTCCTGAAGAAAGGCCAGCAGAACCCCACTCACACCGGGCCACCCACAAAGCTGTGGCCCCTCACTCCCTCCCACCAGCACAGCCTCGAGACTGCTGATGGGGCAGAGAATATGGAGTCAGGCACAGCTTCAGGGGCTATTGCTGCATGGAGCTCTGTTTATATTGACCTCAACGAGGCACAGCTGGGGAGGGCGGGCCGGCAGGCTAAGGCTGCCCAGGTCAGCTAATCCACAACCCTCAGGGAATCACATTGTTGAAAATGGACCCCGCTAAGGCAGAAGAGTTGCCAAGGAAAAAAAGGTCACAATGCCATTTGCAGCACCGTAGATGAGTCTAGAAGTAATCACGTGACTTGTAGTAAGTCAGAAAGTGAAAGACACATATCATATCATATCACTTATAGGTGTTACCTAAAAATGGATACCAGGGCAGATATTTCCACGGAGAAGGGCAATCACAGATTCATTAAACAAACTTATGGTTCACCAATGGAAAGGTGTGAGGATTGGTTTCATTACGATATCGGGGTTAACAGACATATACAAACACAGGTGACATATATAATCACCAAAGACCTACAGAATACCAAGAGAGGACTACTCAACATTCTGTCATAACGTACATGGGAAAAGGATCCCAGGAAGAACAGTCATCTGTATATGTGTAAAAGAACCACATCTTCCACACCTACAAAAAGCCAAACATTGTAATCAAACTTGCTGTAATAAAAAATAAAAAATTAAATTAAAAACACGAACAAGAAGTAGTGAGACAAACGTGAGGGGCTTTCTCCTGGCACATTCCATTCTAAACTCCAATCTAGAACACCACTTCCACTGAGGCTCTCTTGCCCTAGTAAACAGATTTGGCAAGGGAGAACTGCTGCCACCTTGTGGCCGTTTCACACAACAGCAGCTTTAATCCCAGCGCTAATGGTCAGTTGATATTCAAAATCATTGCAGGCCTGTAAATGACACCTGCCCTGAAAACAAATCCTGGGGTCACATATCGACCAAAAAATTCAAAGGACGTTCATATTTCAAAACGACCATTTCAAAAGGCATATTTTACGCACATTAGTGTTCTGCTTCTTTTCCTTTCTTTCCTTTTTTGTTAAAAAACACGGGAATGGAAAAAGGCATCCCTCAGAATGGGCGAAAATCGTTGCGGATGAATTAATGGACAGAGGTTTAATCTCCAATATATATAAACAGCTCATGCAGCTTAATATTAAAAAATTAACAACCCCCAAAAAATGGGAAGTAGATCTAAAGGGACGTTTCTTCAAAGGAGACACAGAGATGGCCAAGACACACATGAAAAGCTGCTCAACAGCACTAATTATTAGAGAAATGCAAATCAAAACTACAATGAGGTATCACCTCACACCTGTTAGAATCGGCATCATCAGGAAATCTACAAACAACCAATTCTGGGGAGGGTGTGGACAAAAGGAGCCCTCTTCCACTATTGGTGGGAATGTAAATTGATACAGTCACTATGGAGAACAGTATGGAGTTTCCTTTAAAAATCTAGAAATAGAATTACCATCTGATCCAGCAATCCCACTTCTGGGCATATACCCAGAGAAAACCGTATTTCAAAAAGGCACATTCACCACAATGTTCGTTGCAGCACTATTTACAATAGCCAGGTAATGGAAGCAACCTAAATGCCCACAGACAGATGAATGGATAAAGATGTGGTACATATATAAAATGGAATATTACTCGGCCATAAAAAGGAATGAAACTGGGTCATTTGTAGAGACATCGATGGATCGAGAGACTGTCATACAGAATGAAGTAAGTCAGAAAGAGGAAAACAAATATTGTATATTAATGCATATATGTGGAGCCTAAAAATGGTAGAGATGAACTGGTTTGCAGGGAAGAAATAGAGACACAGAGGTAGAGAACAAACGTATGGACACCAAGTGTGGGAAGCCATGGGGTGGTGGTGGTGGGATGAGTTGGGAGTTTGGGATTGACCTGTATACATGTATATGCATAAAATTCATAACTAATAATAACGTGCTCTTTAAAAAAATAAATAAAATTAAATTTCAAAATTTTAAAAAATAAAATTTAACAATAAAACAGAAAAAAGTTCTTCCCGTCACACAGATGTATTTATAGGAATGAATTATTTCCATGCTTATATCTATAAATACATAAAAGAGGAATAATATCTAACTTGAACCATAAAAGAAAAAAAAAAGTGAACCCACGAGTTATACAGAGGAAATCCCTCTCACGGCACTTGCTCCAACGGTAAACAATTCTGAAATTGGTCAGAGGTGGGGAACCATCTCCCATACAGCCAGCAACCCACCCCCCACGCTAGGAGCGTCCTCATTGCAAAGCTGGGGGACCGTGCCGAGGCATCTGTGAGTAAACGTGAGCTGAGCCCCAGGCCAGCTGCTGCTGAACTGTCCCCAACCTTTCCAGGTAAAACACCTGAATATGTACAAGGGCTTGAAAGCCTAGAGGAAGGACCGTGGAGCCACACCAGCGACAGCACGCAGGCCAACTTGGTGCCTGCAGGCCAGCCAGGGTGGTCCTGGACCCTGGCGCTCTTCCAGAAGCTTTCCATTGCCCTGCCTGAGATACCCATCCTGTCCCGGCCCCCACTGCTTTTTTCCTTCCTCACCTCTGTCCGGAGAGAAATTCCAGCGGAAGGTATGGGTGACACATCCTCTTCTTTCCAGGTGGCAGCCTGGCAACTCCTGCAGAAAGGCCAGCAGAACCCCACTCACACCGGGCCACCCACAAAGCTGTGGCCCCTCACTCCCTCCCACCAGCACAGCCCCGAGACTGCTGATGGGGCAGAGAATATGGAGTCAGGCACAGCTTCAGGGGCTATTGCTGCCTGGAGCTCTGTTTATATTGACCTCAACGAGGCACAGCTGGGGAGGGCGGGCCGGCAGGCTAAGGCTGCCCAGGTCAGCTAATCCACAACCCTCAGGGAATCACATTGTTGAAAATGGACCCCGCTAAGGCAGAAGAGTTGCCAAGGAAAAAAAGGTCACAATGCCATTTGCAGCACCGTAGATGAGTCTAGAAGTAATCACGTGACTTGTAGTAAGTCAGAAAGTGAAAGACACATATCATATCATATCACTTATAGGTGTTACCTAAAAATGGATACCAGGGCAGATATTTCCACGGAGAAGGGCAATCACAGATTCATTAAACAAACTTATGGTTCACCAATGGAAAGGTGTGAGGATTGGTTTCATTACGATATCGGGGTTAACAGACATATACAAACACAGGTGACATATATAATCACCAAAGACCTACAGAATACCAAGAGAGGACTACTCAACATTCTGTCATAACGTACATGGGAAAAGGATCCCAGGAAGAACAGTCATCTGTATATGTGTAAAAGAACCACATCTTCCACACCTACAACAAGCCAAACATTGTAATCAAACTTGCTGTAATAAAAAATAAAAAATTAAATTAAAAACACGAACAAGAAGTAGTGAGACAAACGTGAGGGGCTTTCTCCTGGCACATTCCATTCTAAACTCCAATCTAGAACACCACTTCCACTGAGGCTCTCTTGCCCTAGTAAACAGATTTGGCAAGGGAGAACTGCTGCCACCTTGTGGCCGTTTCACACAACAGCAGCTTTAATCCCAGCGCTAATGGTCAGTTGATATTCAAAATCATTGCAGGCCTGTAAATGACACCTGCCCTGAAAACAAATCCTGGGGTCACATATCGACCAAAAAATTCAAAGGACGTCCATATTTCAAAACGACCATTTCAAAAGGCATATTTTACGCACATTAGTGTTCTGCTTCTTTTCCTTTCTTTCGTTTTTTGTTAAAAAACACGGGAATGGAAAAAGGCATCCCTCAGAATGGGCGAAAATCGTTGCGGATGAATTAATGGACAGAGGTTTAATCTCCAATATATATAAACAGCTCATGCAGCTTAATATTAAAAAATTAACAACCCCCAAAAAATGGGAAGTAGATCTAAAGGGACGTTTCTTCAAAGGAGACACAGAGATGGCCAAGACACACATGAAAAGCTGCTCAACAGCACTAATTATTAGAGAAATGCAAATCAAAACTACAATGAGGTATCACCTCACACCTGTTAGAATCGGCATCATCAGGAAATCTACAAACAACCAATTCTGGGGAGGGTGTGGACAAAAGGAGCCCTCTTCCACTATTGGTGGGAATGTAAATTGATACAGTCACTATGGAGAACAGTATGGAGTTTCCTTTAAAAATCTAGAAATAGAATTACCATCTGATCCAGCAATCCCACTTCTGGGCATATACCCAGAGAAAACCGTATTTCAAAAAGGCACATTCACCACAATGTTCGTTGCAGCACTATTTACAATAGCCAGGTAATGGAAGCAACCTAAATGCCCACAGACAGATGAATGGATAAAGATGTGGTACATATATAAAATGGAATATTACTCGGCCATAAAAAGGAATGAAACTGGGTCATTTGTAGAGACATCGATGGATCGAGAGACTGTCATACAGAATGAAGTAAGTCAGAAAGAGGAAAACAAATATTGTATATTAATGCATATATGTGGAGCCTAAAAATGGTAGAGATGAACTGGTTTGCAGGGAAGAAATAGAGACACAGAGGTAGAGAACAAACGTATGGACACCAAGTGTGGGAAGCCATGGGGTGGTGGTGGTGGGATGAGTTGGGAGTTTGGGATTGACCTGTATACATGTATATGCATAAAATTCATAACTAATAATAACGTGCTCTTTAAAAAAATAAATAAAATTAAATTTCAAAATTTTAAAAAATAAAATTTAACAATAAAACAGAAAAATGTTCTTCCCGTCACACAGATGTATTTATAGGAATGAATTATTTCCATGCTTATATCTATAAATACATAAAAGAGGAATAATATCTAACTTGAACCATAAAAGAAAAAAAAAGTGAACCCACGAGTTATACAGAGGAAATCCCTCTCACGGCACTTGCTCCAACGGTAAACAATTCTGAAATTGGTCAGAGGTGGGGAACCATCTCCCATACAGCCAGCAACCCACCCCCCACGCTAGGAGCGTCCTCATTGCAAAGCTGGGGGACCATGCCGAGGCATCTGTGAGTAAACGTGAGCTGAGCCCCAGGCCAGCTGCTGCTGAACTGTCCCCAACCTTTCCAGGTAAAACACCTGAATATGTACAAGGGCTTGAAAGCCTAGAGGAAGGACCGTGGAGCCACACCAGCGACAGCACGCAGGCCAACTTGGTGCCTGCAGGCCAGCCAGGGTGGTCCTGGACCCTGGCGCTCTTCCAGAAGCTTTCCATTGCCCTGCCTGAGATACCCATCCTGTCCCGGACCCCACTGCTTTTTTCCTTCCTCACCTCTGTCCGGAGAGAAATTCCAGCGGAAGGTATGGGTGACACATCCTCTTCTTTCCAGGTGGCAGCCTGGCAACTCCTGCAGAAAGGCCAGCAGAACCCCACTCACACCGGGCCACCCACAAAGCTGTGGCCCCTCACTCCCTCCCACCAGCACAGCCCCGAGACTGCTGACGGGGCAGAGAATATGGAGTCAGGCACAGCTTCAGGGGCTATTGCTGCCTGGAGCTCTGTTTATATTGACCTCAACGAGGCACAGCTGGGGAGGGCGGGCCGGCAGGCTAAGGCTGCCCAGGTCAGCTAATCCACAACCCTCAGGGAATCACATTGTTGAAAATGGACCCCGCTAAGGCAGAAGAGTTGCCAAGGGAAAAAAGGTCACAATGCCATTTGCAGCACCGTAGATGAGTCTAGAAGTAATCACGTGACTTGTAGTAAGTCAGAAAGTGAAAGACACATATCATATCATATCACTTATAGGTGTTACCTAAAAATGGATACCAGGGCAGATATTTCCACGGAGAAGGGCAATCACAGATTCATTAAACAAACTTATGGTTCACCAATGGAAAGGTGTGAGGATTGGTTTCATTACGATATCGGGGTTAACAGACATCTACAAACACAGGTGACATATATAATCACCAAAGACCTACAGAATACCAAGAGAGGACTACTCAACATTCTGTCATAACGTACATGGGAAAAGGATCCCAGGAAGAACAGTCATCTGTATATGTGTAAAAGAACCACATCTTCCACACCTACAACAAGCCAAACATTGTAATCAAACTTGCTGTAATAAAAAATAAAAAATTAAATTAAAAACACGAACAATAAGTAGTGAGACAAACGTGAGGGGCTTTCTCCTGGCACATTCCTTTCTAAACTCCAATCTAGAACACCACTTCCACTGAGGCTCTCTTGCCCTAGTAAACAGATTTGGCAAGGGAGAACTGCTGCCACCTTGTGGCCGTTTCACACAACAGCAGCTTTAATCCCAGCGCTAATGGTCAGTTGATATTCAAAATCATTGCAGGCCTGTAAATGACACCTGCCCTGAAAACAAATCCTGGGGTCACATATCGACCAAAAAATTCAAAGGACGTCCATATTTCAAAACGACCATTTCAAAAGGCATATTTTACGCACATTAGTGTTCTGCTTCTTTTCCTTTCTTTCCTTTTTTGTTAAAAAACACGGGAATGGAAAAAGGCATCCCTCAGAATGGGCGAAAATCGTTGCGGATGAATTAATGGACAGAGGTTTAATCTCCAATATATATAAACAGCTCATGCAGCTTAATATTAAAAAATTAACAAGCCCAAAAAAATGGGAAGTAGATCTAAAGGGACGTTTCTTCAAAGGAGACACAGAGATGGCCAAGACACACATGAAAAGCTGCTCAACAGCACTAATTATTAGAGAAATGCAAATCAAAACTACAATGAGGTATCACCTCACACCTGTTAGAATCGGCATCATCAGGAAATCTACAAACAACCAATTCTGGGGAGGGTGTGGACAAAAGGAGCCCTCTTCCACTATTGGTGGGAATGTAAATTGATACAGTCACTATGGAGAACAGTATGGAGTTTCCTTTAAAAATCTAGAAACAGAATTACCATCTGATCCAGCAATCCCACTTCTGGGCATATACCCAGAGAAAACCGTATTTCAAAAAGGCACATTCACCACAATGTTCGTTGCAGCACTATTTACAATAGCCAGGTAATGGAAGCAACCTAAATGCCCACAGACAGATGAATGGATAAAGATGTGGTACATATATAAAATGGAATATTACTCGGCCATAAAAAGGAATGAAACTGGGTCATTTGTAGAGACATCGATGGATCGAGAGACTGTCATACAGAATGAAGTAAGTCAGAAAGAGGAAAACAAATATTGTATATTAATGCATATATGTGGAGCCTAAAAATGGTACAGATGAACTGGTTTGCAGGGAAGAAATAGAGACACAGAGGTAGAGAACAAACGTATGGACACCAAGTGTGGGAAGCCATGGGGTGGTGGTGGTGGTGGGATGAGTTGGGAGTTTGGGATTGACCTGTATACATGTATATGCATAAAATTCATAACTAATAATAACGTGCTCTTTAAAAAAATAAATAAAATTAAATTTCAAAATTTTAAAAAATAAAATTTAAAAATAAAACAGAAAAAAGTTCTTCCCGTCACACAGATGTATTTATAGGAATGAATTATTTCCATGCTTATATCTATAAATACATAAAAGAGGAATAATATCTAACTTGAACCATAAAAGAAAAAAAAAGTGAACCCACGAGTTATACAGAGGAAATCCCTATCACGGCACTTGCTCCAACGGTAAACAATTCTGAAATTGGTCAGAGGTGGGGAACCATCTCCCATACAGCCAGCAACCCACCCCCCATGCTAGGAGCGTCCTCATTGCAAAGCTGGGGGACCGTGCCGAGGCATCTGTGAGTAAACGTGAGCTGAGCCCCAGGCCAGCTGCTGCTGAACTGTCCCCACCCTTTCCAGGTAAAACACCTGAATATGTACAAGGGCTTGAAAGCCTAGAGGAAGGACCGTGGAGCCACACCAGCGACAGCACGCAGGCCAACTTGGTGCCTGCAGGCCAGCCAGGGTGGTCCTGGACCCTGGCGCTCTTCCAGAAGCTTTCCATTGCCCTGCCTGAGATACCCATCCTGTCCCGGCCCCCACTGCTTTTTTCCTTCCTCACCTCTGTCCGGAGAGAAATTCCAGCGGAAGGTATGGGTGACACATCCTCTTCTTTCCAGGTGGCAGCCTGGCAACTCCTGCAGAAAGGCCAGCAAAACCCCACTCACACCGGGCCACCCACAAAGCTGTGGCCCCTCACTCCCTCCCACCAGCACAGCCCCGAGACTGCTGACGGGGCAGAGAATATGGAGTCAGGCACAGCTTCAGGGGCTATTGCTGCCTGGAGCTCTGTTTATATTGACCTCAACGAGGCACAGCTGGGGAGGGCGGGCCGGCAGGCTAAGGCTGCCCAGGTCAGCTAATCCACAACCCTCAGGGAATCACATTGTTGAAAATGGACCCCGCTAAGGCAGAAGAGTTGCCAAGGAAAAAAAGGTCACAATGCCATTTGCAGCACCGTAGATGAGTCTAGAAGTAATCACGTGACTTGTAGTAAGTCAGAAAGTGAAAGACACATATCATATCATATCACTTATAGGTGTTACCTAAAAATGGATACCAGGGCAGATATTTCCACGGAGAAGGGCAATCACAGATTCATTAAACAAACTTATGGTTCACCAATGGAAAGGTGTGAGGATTGGTTTCATTACGATATCGGGGTTAACAGACATATACAAACACAGGTGACATATATAATCACCAAAGACCTACAGAATACCAAGAGAGGACTACTCAACATTCTGTCATAACGTACATGGGAAAAGGATCCCAGGAAGAACAGTCATCTGTATATGTGTAAAAGAACCACATCTTCCACACCTACAAGAAGCCAAACATTGTAATCAAACTTGCTGTAATAAAAAATAAAAAAAAATAAATTAAAAACACGAACAAGAAGTAGTGAGACAAACATGAGGGGCTTTCTCCTGGCACAATCCATTCTAAACTCCAATCTAGAACACCACTTCCACTGAGGTTCTCTTGCCCTAGTAACCAGATTTGGTAAGGGTGAACTGCTGCCACCTTGTGGCCGTTTCACACAACAGCAGCTTTAATCCCAACGCTAATGGTCAGTTGATATTCAAAATCATTGCAGGCCTGTAAATGACACCTGCCCTGAAAACAAATCCTGGGGTCACATATCGACCAAAAAATTCAAAGGACGTCCATATTTCAAAACAACCGTTTCAAAAGGCATATTTTACGCACATTGGTGTTCTGCTTCTTTTCCTTTCTTTCCTTTTTTGTTAAAAAACACGGGAATGGAAAAAGGCATCCCTCAGAATGGGCGAAAATCGTTGCAGACGAATCAATGGACAGAGGTTTAATCTCCAATATATATAAACAGCACATGCAGCTTAATATTAAAAAATTAACAACCCCCAAAAAATGGGAAGAAGATCTA
The DNA here is from genome assembly GCF_964341445.2 of Mesoplodon mirus. Classification (NCBI taxonomy): domain Eukaryota; kingdom Metazoa; phylum Chordata; class Mammalia; order Artiodactyla; family Ziphiidae; genus Mesoplodon; species Mesoplodon mirus. The sequence goes on from NW_028295729.1 coordinate 1,260,220, forward strand.
ACGGGACGTTTCTTCAAAGGAGACACAGAGATGGCCAAGACACACATGAAAAGCTGCTCAACAGCACTAATTTTTAGAGAAATGCAAATCAAAACTACAATGAGGTATCACCTCACACCTGTTAGAATCGGCATCATCAGGAAATCTACAAACAACCAATTCTGGGGAGGGTGTGGACAAAAGGAGCCCTCTTCCACTATTGGTGGGAATGTAAATTGATACAGTCACTATGGAGAACAGTATGGAGTTTCCTTTAAAAATCTAGAAACAGAATTACCATCTGATCCAGCAATCCCACTTCTGGGCATATACCCAGAGAAAACCGTATTTCAAAAAGGCACTTTCACCACAATGTTCGTTGCAGCACTATTTACAATAACCAGGTAATGGAAGCCACCTAAATGCCCACAGACAGATGAATGGATAAAGATGTGGTACATATATCAAACGGAATATTACTCGGCCATAAAAAGGAATGAAACTGGGTCATTTGTAGAGACATCGATGGATTGAGAGACTGTCATACAGAATGAAGTAAGTCAGAAAGAGGAAAACAAATATGGTATATTAATGCATATATGTGGAGCCTAAAAATGGTACAGATGAACTCGTTTGCAGGGAAGAAATAGAGACAGAGAGGTAGAGAACAAACGTATGGACACCAAGTGTGGGAAGCCATGGGGTGGTGGTGGTGGGATGAGTTGGGAGTTTGGGATTGACCTGTATACATGTATATGCATAAAATTCATAACTAATAATAACGTGCTCTTTAAAAAAATAAATAAAATTAAATTTCAAAATTTTAAAAAATAAAATTTAAAAATAAAACAGAAAAAAGTTCTTCCCGTCACACAGATGTATTTATAGGAATGAATTATTTCCATGCTTATATCTATAAATACATAAAAGAGGAATAATATCTAACTTGAACCATAAAAGAAAAAAAAAGTGAACCCACGAGTTATACAGAGGAAATCCCTATCACGGCACTTGCTCCAACGGTAAACAATTCTGAAATTGGTCAGAGGTGGGGAACCATCTCCCATACAGCCAGCAACCCACCCCCCACGCTAGGAGCGTCCTCATTGCAAAGCTGGGGGACCATGCCGAGGCATCTGTGAGTAAACGTGAGCTGAGCCCCAGGCCAGCTGCTGCTGAACTGTCCCCAACCTTTCCAGGTAAAACACCTGAATATGTACAAGGGCTTGAAAGCCTAGAGGAAGGACCGTGGAGCCACACCAGCGACAGCACGCAGGCCAACTTGGTGCCTGCAGGCCAGCCAGGGTGGTCCTGGACCCTGGCGCTCTTCCAGAAGCTTTCCATTGCCCTGCCTGAGATACCCATCCTGTCCCGGCCCCCACTGCTTTTTTCCTTCCTCACCTCTGTCCGGAGAGAAATTCCAGCGGAAGGTATGGGTGACACATCCTCTTCTTTCCAGGTGGCAGCCTGGCAACTCCTGCAGAAAGGCCAGCAGAACCCCACTCACACCGGGCCACCCACAAAGCTGTGGCCCCTCACTCCCTCCCACCAGCACAGCCCCGAGACTGCTGACGGGGCAGAGAATATGGAGTCAGGCACAGCTTCAGGGGCTATTGCTGCCTGGAGCTCTGTTTATATTGACCTCAACGAGGCACAGCTGGGGAGGGTGGGCCGGCAGGCTAAGGCTGCCCAGGTCAGCTAATCCACAACCCTCAGGGAATCACATTGTTGAAAATGGACCCCGCTAAGGCAGAAGAGTTGCCAAGGGAAAAAAGGTCACAATGCCATTTGCAGCACCGTAGATGAGTCTAGAAGTAATCACGTGACTTGTAGTAAGTCAGAAAGTGAAAGACACATATCATATCATATCACTTATAGGTGTTACCTAAAAATGGATACCAGGGCAGATATTTCCACGGAGAAGGGCAATCACAGATTCATTAAACAAACTTATGGTTCACCAATGGAAAGGTGTGAGGATTGGTTTCATTACGATATCGGGGTTAACAGACATATACAAACACAGGTGACATATATAATCACCAAAGACCTACAGAATACCAAGAGAGGACTACTCAACATTCTGTCATAACGTACATGGGAAAAGGATCCCAGGAAGAACAGTCATCTGTATATGTGTAAAAGAACCACATCTTCCACACCTACAACAAGCCAAACATTGTAATCAAACTTGCTGTAATAAAAAATAAAAAATTAAATTAAAAACACGAACAAGAAGTAGTGAGACAAACGTGAGGGGCTTTCTCCTGGCACATTCCATTCTAAACTCCAATCTAGAACACCACTTCCACTGAGGCTCTCTTGCCCTAGTAAACAGATTTGGCAAGGGAGAACTGCTGCCACCTTGTGGCCGTTTCACACAACAGCAGCTTTAATGCCAGCGCTAATGGTCAGTTGATATTCAAAATCATTGCAGGCCTGTAAATGACACCTGCCCTGAAAACAAATCCTGGGGTCACATATCGACCAAAAAATTCAAAGGACGTCCATATTTCAAAACGACCATTTCAAAAGGCATATTTTACGCACATTAGTGTTCTGCTTCTTTTCCTTTCTTTCGTTTTTTGTTAAAAAACACGGGAATGGAAAAAGGCATCCCTCAGAATGGGCGAAAATCGTTGCGGATGAATTAATGGACAGAGGTTTAATCTCCAATATATATAAACACCTCATGCAGCTTAATATTAAAAAAATTAACAAGCCCAAAAAAATGGGAAGTAGATTTAAAGGGACGTTTCTTCAAAGGAGACACAGAGATGGCCAAGACACACATGAAAAGCTGCTCAACAGCACTAATTATTAGAGAAATGCAAATCAAAACTACAATGAGGTATCACCTCACACCTGTTAGAATCGGCATCATCAGGAAATCTACAAACAACCAATTCTGGGGAGGGTGTGGACAAAAGGAGCCCTCTTCCACTATTGGTGGGAATGTAAATTGATACAGTCACTATGGAGAACAGTATGGAGTTTCCTTTAAAAATCTAGAAACAGAATTACCATCTGATCCAGCAATCCCACTTCTGGGCATATACCCAGAGAAAACCGTATTTCAAAAAGGCACATTCACCACAATGTTCGTTGCAGCACTATTTACAATAGCCAGGTAATGGAAGCAACCTAAATGCCCACAGACAGATGAATGGATAAAGATGTGGTACATATATAAAATGGAATATTACTCGGCCATAAAAAGGAATGAAACTGGGTCATTTGTAGAGACATCGATGGATCGAGAGACTGTCATACAGAATGAAGTAAGTCAGAAAGAGGAAAACAAATATTGTATATTAATGCATATATGTGGAGCCTAAAAATGGTACAGATGAACTGGTTTGCAGGGAAGAAATAGAGACACAGAGGTAGAGAACAAACGTATGGACACCAAGTGTGGGAAGCCATGGGGTGGTGGTGGTGGGATGAGTTGGGAGTTTGGGATTGACCTGTATACATGTATATGCATAAAATTCATAACTAATAATAACGTGCTCTTTAAAAAAATAAATAAAATTAAATTTCAAAATTTTAAAAAATAAAATTTAAAAATAAAACAGAAAAAAGTTCTTCCCGTCACACAGATGTATTTATAGGAATGAATTATTTCCATGCTTATATCTATAAATACATAAAAGAGGAATAATATCTAACTTGAACCATAAAAGAAAAAAAAAGTGAACCCACGAGTTATACAGAGGAAATCCCTATCACGGCACTTGCTCCAACGGTAAACAATTCTGAAATTGGTCAGAGGTGGGGAACCATCTCCCATACAGCCAGCAACCCACCCCCCACGCTAGGAGCGTCCTCATTGCAAAGCTGGGGGACCGTGCCGAGGCATCTGTGAGTAAACGTGAGCTGAGCCCCAGGCCAGCTGCTGCTGAACTGTCCCCACCCTTTCCACGTAAAACACCTGAATATGTACAAGGGCTTGAAAGCCTAGAGGAAGGACCGTGGAGCCACACCAGTGACAGCACGCAGGCCAACTTGGTGCCTGCAGGCCAGCCAGGATGGTCTTGGACCCTGGCGCTCTTCCAGAAGCTTTCCATTGCCCTGCCTGAGATACCCATCCTGTCCCGGCCCCCACTGCTTTTTTCCTTCCTCACCTCTGTCCGGAGAAAAATTCCAGCGGAAGGTATGGGTGACACATCCTCTTCTTTCCAGGTGGCAGCCTGGCAACTCCTGCAGAAAGGCCAGCAGAACCCCACTCACACCGGGCCACCCACAAAGCTGTGGCCCCTCACTCCCTCCCACCAGCACAGCCCCGAGACTGCTGACGGGGCAGAGAATATGGAGTCAGGCACAGCTTCAGGGGCTATTGCTGCCTGGAGCTCTGTTTATATTGACCTCAACGAGGCACAGCTGGGGAGGGCGGGCCGGCAGGCTAAGGCTGCCCAGGTCAGCTAATCCACAACCCTCAGGGAATCACATTGTTGAAAATGGACCCCGCTAAGGCAGAAGAGTTGCCAAGGAAAAAAAGGTCACAATGCCATTTGCAGCACCGTAGATGAGTCTAGAAGTAATCACGTGACTTGTAGTAAGTCAGAAAGTGAAAGACACATATCATATCATATCACTTATAGGTGTTACCTAAAAATGGATACCAGGGCAGATATTTCCACGGAGAAGGGCAATCACAGATTCATTAAACAAACTTATGGTTCACCAATGGAAAGGTGTGAGGATTGGTTTCATTACGATATCGGGGTTAACAGACATATACAAACACAGGTGACATATATAATCACCAAAGACCTACAGAATACCAAGAGAGGACTACTCAACATTCTGTCATAACGTACATGGGAAAAGGATCCCAGGAAGAACAGTCATCTGTATATGTGTAAAAGAACCACATCTTCCACACCTACAACAAGCCAAACATTGTAATCAAACTTGCTGTAATAAAAAATAAAAAAAAAATAAATTAAAAACACGAACAAGAAGTAGTGAGACAAACATGAGGGGCTTTCTCCTGGCACAATCCATTCTAAACTCCAATCTAGAACACCACTTCCACTGAGGTTCTCTTGCCCTAGTAACCAGATTTGGTAAGGGTGAACTGCTGCCACCTTGTGGCCGTTTCACACAACAGCAGCTTTAATCCCAACGCTAATGGTCAGTTGATATTCAAAATCATTGCAGTCCTGTAAATGACACCTGCCCTGAAAACAAATCCTGGGGTCACATATCGACCAAAAAATTCAAAGGACGTCCATATTTCAAAACGACCGTTTCAAAAGGCATATTTTACGCACATTGGTGTTCTGCTTCTTTTCCTTTCTTTCCTTTTTTGTTAAAAAACACGGGAATGGAAAAAGGCATCCCTCAGAATGGGCGAAAATCGTTGCAGACGAATCAATGGACAGAGGTTTAATCTCCAATATATATAAACAGCACATGCAGCTTAATATTAAAAAATTAACAACCCCCAAAAAATGGGAAGAAGATCTAACGGGACGTTTCTTCAAAGGAGACACAGAGATGGCCAAGACACACATGAAAAGCTGCTCAACAGCACTAATTATTAGAGAAATGCAAATCAAAACTACAATGAGGTATCACCTCACACCTGTTAGAATCGGCATCATCAGGAAATCTACAAACAACCAATTCTGGGGAGGGTGTGGACAAAAGGAGCCCTCTTCCACTATTGGTGGGAATGTAAATTGATACAGTCACTATGGAGAACAGTATGGAGTTTCCTTTAAAAATCTAGAAACACAATTACCATCTGATCCAGCAATCCCACTTCTGGGCATATACCCAGAGAAAACCGTATTTCAAAAAGGCACATTCACCACAATGTTCGTTGCAGCACTATTTACAATAGCCAGGTAATGGAAGCAACCTAAATGCCCACAGACAGATGAATGGATAAAGATGTGGTACATATATAAAATGGAATATTACTCGGCCATAAAAAGGAATGAAACTGGGTCATTTGTAGAGACATCGATGGATCGAGAGACTGTCATACAGAATGAAGTAAGTCAGAAAGAGGAAAACAAATATTGTATATTAATGCATATATGTGGAGCCTAAAAATGGTACAGATGAACTCGTTTGCAGGGAAGAAATAGAGACACAGAGGTAGAGAACAAACGTATGGACACCAAGTGTGGGAAGCCATGGGGTGGTGGTGGTGGTGGGATGTGTTGGGAGTTTGGGATTGACTTGTATACATGTATATGCATAAAATTCATAACTAATAATAACGTGCTCTTTAAAAAAATAAATAAAATTAAATTTCAAAATTTTAAAAAATAAAATTTAAAAATAAAACAGAAAAAAGTTCTTCCCGTCACACAGATGTATTTATAGGAATGAATTATTTCCATGCTTATATCTATAAATACATAAAAGAGGAATAATATCTAACTTGAACCATAAAAGAAAAAAAAGGTGAACCCACGAGTTATACAGAGGAAATCCCTATCACGGCACTTGCTCCAACGGTAAACAATTCTGAAATTGGTCAGAGGTGGGGAACCATCTACCATACAGCCAGCAACCCACCCCCCATGCTAGGAGCGTCCTCATTGCAAAGCTGGGGGACCGTGCCGAGGCATCTGTGAGTAAACGTGAGCTGAGCCCCAGGCCAGCTGCTGCTGAACTGTCCCCACCCTTTCCAGGTAAAACACCTGAATATGTACAAGGGCTTGAAAGCCTAGAGGAAGGACCGTGGAGCCACACCAGCGACAGCACGCAGGCCAACTTGGTGCCTGCAGGCCAGCCAGGGTGGTCCTGGACCCTGGCGCTCTTCCAGAAGCTTTCCATTGCCCTGCCTGAGATACCCCTCCTGTCCCGGCCCCCACTGCTTTTTTCCTTCCTCACCTCTGTCCGGAGAGAAATTCCAGCGGAAGGTATGGGTGACACATCCTCTTCTTTCCAGGTGGCAGCCTGGCAACTCCTGCAGAAAGGCCAGCAAAACCCCACTCACACCGGGCCACCCACAAAGCTGTGGCCCCTCACTCCCTCCCACCAGCACAGCCCCGAGACTGCTGACGGGGCAGAGAATATGGAGTCAGGCACAGCTTCAGGGGCTATTGCTGCCTGGAGCTCTGTTTATATTGACCTCAACGAGGCACAGCTGGGGAGGGCGGGCCGGCAGGGTAAGGCTGCCCAGGTCAGCTAATCCACAACCCTCAGGGAATCACATTGTTGAAAATGGACCCCGCTAAGGCAGAAGAGTTGCCAAGGAAAAAAAGGTCACAATGCCATTTGCAGCACCGTAGATGAGTCTAGAAGTAATCACGTGACTTGTAGTAAGTCAGAAAGTGAAAGACACATATCATATCATATCACTTATAGGTGTTACCTAAAAATGGATACCAGGGCAGATATTTCCACGGAGAAGGGCAATCACAGATTCATTAAACAAACTTATGGTTCACCAATGGAAAGGTGTGAGGATTGGTTTCATTACGATATCGGGGTTAACAGACATATACAAACACAGGTGACATATATAATCACCAAAGACCTACAGAATACCAAGAGAGGACTACTCAACATTCTGTCATAACGTACATGGGAAAAGGATCCCAGGAAGAACAGTCATCTGTATATGTGTAAAAGAACCACATCTTCCACACCTACAACAAGCCAAACATTGTAATCAAACTTGCTGTAATAAAAAATAAAAAAAAAATAAATTAAAAACACGAACAAGAAGTAGTGAGACAAACATGAGGGGCTTTCTCCTGGCACAATCCATTCTAAACTCCAATCTAGAACACCACTTCCACTGAGGTTCTCTTGCCCTAGTAACCAGATTTGGTAAGGGTGAACTGCTGCCACCTTGTGGCCGTTTCACACAACAGCAGCTTTAATCCCAACGCTAATGGTCAGTTGATATTCAAAATCATTGCAGTCCTGTAAATGACACCTGCCCTGAAAACAAATCCTGGGGTCACATATCGACCAAAAAATTCAAAGGACGTCCATATTTCAAAACGACCGTTTCAAAAGGCATATTTTACGCACATTGGTGTTCTGCTTCTTTTCCTTTCTTTCCTTTTTTGTTAAAAAACACGGGAATGGAAAAAGGCATCCCTCAGAATGGGCGAAAATCGTTGCAGACGAATCAATGGACAGAGGTTTAATCTCCAATATATATAAACAGCACATGCAGCTTAATATTAAAAAATTAACAACCCCCAAAAAATGGGAAGAAGATCTAACGGGACGTTTCTTCAAAGGAGACACAGAGATGGCCAAGACACACATGAAAAGCTGCTCAACAGCACTAATTATTAGAGAAATGCAAATCAAAACTACAATGAGGTATCACCTCACACCTGTTAGAATCGGCATCATCAGGAAATCTACAAACAACCAATTCTGGGGAGGGTGTGGACAAAAGGAGCCCTCTTCCACTATTGGTGGGAATGTAAATTGATACAGTCACTATGGAGAACAGTATGGAGTTTCCTTTAAAAATCTAGAAATAGAATTACCATCTGATCCAGCAATCCCACTTCTGGGCATATACCCAGAGAAAACCGTATTTCAAAAAGGCACTTTCACCACAATGTTCGTTGCAGCACTATTTACAATAACCAGGTAATGGAAGCCACCTAAATGCCCACAGACAGATGAATGGATAAAGATGTGGTACATATATCAAATGGAATATTACTCGGCCATAAAAAGGAATGAAACTGGGTCATTTGTAGAGACATCGATGGATCGAGAGACTGTCATACAGAATGAAGTAAGTCAGAAAGAGGAAAACAAATATGGTATATTAATGCATATATGTGGAGCCTAAAAATGGTACAGATGAACTCGTTTGCAGGGAAGAAATAGAGACACAGAGGTAGAGAACAAACGTATGGACACCAAGTGTGGGAAGCCATGGGGTGGTGGTGGTGGGATGAGTTGGGAGTTTGGGATTGACCTGTATACATGTATATGCATAAAATTCATAACTAATAATAACGTGCTCTTTAAAAAAATAAATAAAATTAAATTTCAAAATTTTAAAAAATAAAATTTAAAAATAAAACAGAAAAAAGTTCTTCCCGTCACACAGATGTATTTATAGGAATGAATTATTTCCATGCTTATATCTATAAATACATAAAAGAGGAATAATATCTAACTTGAACCATAAAAGAAAAAAAAAGTGAACCCACGAGTTATACAGAGGAAATCCCTATCACGGCACTTGCTCCAACGGTAAACAATTCTGAAATTGGTCAGAGGTGGGGAACCATCTCCCATACAGCCAGCAACCCACCCCCCACGCTAGGAGCGTCCTCATTGCAAAGCTGGGGGACCGTGCCGAGGCATCTGTGAGTAAACGTGAGCTGAGCCCCAGGCCAGCTGCTGCTGAACTGTCCCCACCCTTTCCAGGTAAAACACCTGAATATGTACAAGGGCTTGAAAGCCTAGAGGAAGGACCGTGGAGCCACACCAGCGACAGCACGCAGGCCAACTTGGTGCCTGCAGGCCAGCCAGGGTGGTCCTGGACCCTGGCGCTCTTCCAGAAGCTTTCCATTGCCCTGCCTGAGATACCCATCCTGTCCCGGCCCCCACTGCTTTTTTCCTTCCTCACCTCTGTCCGGAGAGAAATTCCAGCGGAAGGTATGGGTGACACATCCTCTTCTTTCCAGGTGGCAGCCTGGCAACTCCTTCAGAAAGGACAGCAGAACCCCACTCACACCGGGCCACCCACAAAGCTGTGGCCCCTCACTCCCTCCCACCAGCACAGCCCCGAGACTGCTGACGGGGCAGAGAATATGGAGTCAGGCACAGCTTCAGGGGCTATTGCTGCCTGGAGCTCTGTTTATATTGACCTCAACGAGGCACAGCTGGGGAGGGCGGGCCGGCAGGGTAAGGCTGCCCAGGTCAGCTAATCCACAACCCTCAGGGAATCACATTGTTGAAAATGGACCCCGCTAAGGCAGAAGAGTTGCCAAGGGAAAAAAGGTCACAATGCCATTTGCAGCACCGTAGATGAGTCTAGAAGTAATCACGTGACTTGTAGTAAGTCAGAAAGTGAAAGACACATATCATATCATATCACTTATAGGTGTTACCTAAAAATGGATACCAGGGCAGATATTTCCACGGAGAAGGGCAATCACAGATTCATTAAACAAACTTATGGTTCACCAATGGAAAGGTGTGAGGATTGGTTTCATTACGATATCGGGGTTAACAGACATATACAAACACAGGTGACATATATAATCACCAAAGACCTACAGAATACCAAGAGAGGACTACTCAACATTCTGTCATAACGTACATGGGAAAAGGATCCCAGGAAGAACAGTCATCTGTATATGTGTAAAAGAACCACATCTTCCACACCTACAACAAGCCAAACATTGTAATCAAACTTGCTGTAATAAAAATAAAAAAAAATAAATTAAAAACACGAACAAGAAGTAGTGAGACAAACATGAGGGGCTTTCTCCTGGCACAATCCATTCTAAACTCCAATCTAGAACACCACTTCCACTGAGGTTCTCTTGCCCTAGTAACCAGATTTGGTAAGGGTGAACTGCTGCCACCTTGTGGCCGTTTCACACAACAGCAGCTTTAATCCCAACGCTAATGGTCAGTTGATATTCAAAATCATTGCAGGCCTGTAAATGACACCTGCCCTGAAAACAAATCCTGGGGTCACATATCGACCAAAAAATTCAAAGGACGTCCATATTTCAAAACGACCGTTTCAAAAGGCATATTTTATGCACATTAGTGTTCTGCTTCTTTTCCTTTCTTTCCTTTTTTGTTAAAAAACACGGGAATGGAAAAAGGCATCCCTCAGAATGGGCAAAAATCGTTGCAGACGAATCAATGGACAGAGGTTTAATCTCCAATATATATAAACAGCACATGCAGCTTAATATTAAAAAATTAACAACCCCCCAAAAATGGGAAGAAGATCTAAAGGGACGTTTCTTCAAAGGAGACACAGAGATGGCCAAGACACACATGAAAAGCTGCTCAACAGCACTAATTTTTAGAGAAATGCAAATCAAAACTACAATGAGGTATCACCTCACACCTGTTAGAATCGGCATCATCAGGAAATCTACAAACAACCAATTCTGGGGAGGGTGTGGACAAAAGGAGCCCTCTTCCACTATTGGTGGGAATGTAAATTGATACAGTCACTATGGAGAACAGTATGGAGTTTCCTTTAAAAATCTAGAAATAGAATTACCATCTGATCCAGCAATCCCACTTCTGGGCATATACCCAGAGAAAACCGTATTTCAAAAAGGCACTTTCACCACAATGTTCGTTGCAGCACTATTTACAATAGCCAGGTAATGGAAGCCACCTAAATGCCCACAGACAGATGAATGGATAAAGATGTGGTACATATATCAAATGGAATATTACTCGGCCATAAAAAGGAATGAAACTGGGTCATTTGTAGAGACATCGATGGATTGAGAGACTGTCATACAGAATGAAGTAAGTCAGAAAGAGGAAAACAAATATGGTATATTAATGCATATATGTGGAGCCTAAAAATGGTACAGATGAACTCGTTTGCAGGGAAGAAATAGAGACACAGAGGTAGAGAACAAACGTATGGACACCAAGTGTGGGAAGCCATGGGGTGGTGGTGGTGGGATGAGTTGGGAGTTTGGGATTGACCTGTATACATGTATATGCATAAAATTCATAACTAATAATAACGTGCTCTTTAAAAAAATAAATAAAATTAAATTTCAAAATTTTAAAAAATAAAATTTAAAAATAAAACAGAAAAAAGTTCTTCCCGTCACACAGATGTATTTATAGGAATGAATTATTTCCATGCTTATATCTATAAATACATAAAAGAGGAATAATATCTAACTTGAACCATAAAAGAAAAAAAAAGTGAACCCACGAGTTATACAGAGGAAATCCCTCTCACGGCACTTGCTCCAACGGTAAACAATTCTGAAATTGGTCAGAGGTGGGGAACCATCTCCCATACAGCCAGCAACCCACCCCCCACGCTAGGAGCGTCCTCATTGCAAAGCTGGGGGACCGTGCCGAGGCATCTGTGAGTAAACGTGAGCTGAGCCCCAGGCCAGCTGCTGCTGAACTGTCCCCACCCTTTCCAGGTAAAACACCTGAATATGTACAAGGGCTTGAAAGCCTAGAGGAAGGACCGTGGAGCCACACCAGCAACAGCACGCAGGCCAACTTGGTGCCTGCAGGCCAGCCAGGGTGGTCCTGGACCCTGGCGCTCTTCCAGAAGCTTTCCATTGCCCTGCCTGAGATACCCCTCCTGTCCCGGCCCCCACTGCTTTTTTCCTTCCTCACCTCTGTCCGGAGAGAAATTCCAGCGGAAGGTATGGGTGACACATCCTCTTCTTTCCAGGTGGCAGCCTGGCAACTCCTGCAGAAAGGCCAGCAGAACCCCACTCACACCGGGCCACCCACAAAGCTGTGGCCCCTCACTCCCTCCCACCAGCACAGCCCCGAGACTGCTGACGGGGCAGAGAATATGGAGTCAGGCACAGCTTCAGGGGCTATTGCTGCCTGGAGCTCTGTTTATATTGACCTCAACGAGGCACAGCTGGGGAGGGCGGGCCGGCAGGCTAAGGCTGCCCAGGTCAGCTAATCCACAACCCTCAGGGAATCACATTGTTGAAAATGGACCCCGCTAAGGCAGAAGAGTTGCCAAGGAAAAAAAGGTCACAATGCCATTTGCAGCACCGTAGATGAGTCTAGAAGTAATCACGTGACTTGTAGTAAGTCAGAAAGTGAAAGACACATATCATATCATATCACTTATAGGTGTTACCTAAAAATGGATACCAGGGCAGATATTTCCACGGAGAAGGGCAATCACAGATTCATTAAACAAACTTATGGTTCACCAATGGAAAGGTGTGAGGATTGGTTTCATTACGATATCGGGGTTAACAGACATCTACAAACACAGGTGACATATATAATCACCAAAGACCTACAGAATACCAAGAGAGGACTACTCAACATTCTGTCATAACGTACATGGGAAAAGGATCCCAGGAAGAACAGTCATCTGTATATGTGTAAAAGAACCACATCTTCCACACCTACAACAAGCCAAACATTGTAATCAAACTTGCTATAATAAAAAATAAAAAATTAAATTAAAAACACGAACAAGAAGTAGTGAGACAAACGTGAGGGGCTTTCTCCTGGCACATTCCATTCTAAACTCCAATCTAGAACACCACTTCCACTGAGGCTCTCTTGCCCTAGTAAACAGATTTGGCAAGGGAGAACTGCTGCCACCTTGTGGCCGTTTCACACAACAGCAGCTTTAATCCCAGCGCTAATGGTCAGTTGATATTCAAAATCATTGCAGACCTGTAAATGACACCTGCCCTGAAAACAAATCCTGGGGTCACATGTCGACCAAAAAATTCAAAGGACGTCCATATTTCAAAACGACCGTTTCAAAAGGCATATTTTACGCACATTAGTGTTCTGCTTCTTTTCCTTTCTTCCTTTTTTGTTAATAAACACGGGAATGGAAAAAGGCATCCCTCAGAATGGGCGAAAATCGTTGCGGATGAATTAATGGACAGAGGTTTAATCTCCAATATATATAAACAGCTCATGCAGCTTAATATTAAAAAATTAACAACCCCCAAAAAATGGGAAGTAGATCTAAAGGGACGTTTCTTCAAAGGAGACACAGAGATGGCCAAGACACACATGAAAAGCTGCTCAACAGCACTAATTATTAGAGAAATGCAAATCAAAACTACAATGAGGTATCACCTCACACCTGTTAGAATCGGCATCATCAGAAAATCTACAAACAACCAATTCTGGGGAGGGTGTGGACAAAAGGAGCCCTCTTCCACTATTGGTGGGAATGTAAATTGATACAGTCACTATGGAGAACAGTATGGAGTTTCCTTTAAAAATCTAGAAAAAGAATTACCATCTGATCCAGCAATCCCACTTCTGGGCATATACCCAGAGAAAACCGTATTTCAAAAAGGCACATTCACCACAATGTTCGTTGCAGCACTATTTACAATAGCCAGGTAATGGAAGCAACCTAAATGCCCACAGACAGATGAATGGATAAAGATGTGGTACATATATAAAATGGAATATTACTCGGCCATAAAAAGGAATGAAACTGGGTCATTTGTAGAGACATCGATGGATCGAGAGACTGTCATACAGAATGAAGTAAGTCAGAAAGAGGAAAACAAATATTGTATATTAATGCATATATGTGGAGCCTAAAAATGGTACAGATGAACTGGTTTGCAGGGAAGAAATAGAGACACAGAGGTAGAGAACAAACGTATGGACACCAAGTGTGGGAAGCCATGGGGTGGTGGTGGTGGGATGAGTTGGGAGTTTGGGATTGACTTGTATACATGTATATACATAAAATACATAACTAATAATAACGTGGTGTATAAAAACATAAATAAAATTAAATTTCAAAATTTTAAAAAATAAAATTTAAAAATAAAACAGAAAAAATTCTTCCCGTCACACAGATGTATTTATAGGAATGAATTATTTCCATGCTTATATCTATAAATACATAAAAGGGGAATAAAATCTAACTTGAACCATAAAAGAAAAAAAAAAAACCTGATCCCAGGAGTTATACAGAGGAAAACCCTATCAGGGCACTTGCTCCAGTGGTAAACAATTCTGAAATTGGTCAGAGGTGGGGAACCATCTCCCATACAGCCAGCAACCCACCCCCCACGCAAGGAGCGTCCTCATTACAAAGCTGGGGGACCGTGCCGAGGCATCTGTGAGTAAACGTGAGCTGAGCCCCAGGCCAGCTGCTGCTGAACTGTTCCCACCCTTTCCAGGTAAAACACCTGAATATGTACAAGGGCTTGAAAGGCTAGAGGAAGGACCGTGGAGCCACACCAGCGACAGCACGCAGGCCAACTTGGTGCCTGCAGGCCAGCCAGCGTGGTCCTGGACACTGGCGCTCTTCCAGAAGCTTTCCATTGCCCTGCCTGAGACACCCCTCCTGTCCCGGCCCCCACTGCTTTTTTCCTTCCTCACCTCTGTCCGGAGAGAAATTCCAGCGGAAGGTATGGGTGACACATCCTCTTCTTTACAGGCGGCAGCCTGGCAACTCCTGCAGAAAGGCCAGCAGAACCCCACTCACACCGGGCCACCCACAAAGCTGTGGCCCCTCACTCCCTCCCACCAGCACAGCCCCGAGACTGCTGACGGGGCAGAGAATATGGAGTCAGGCACAGCTTCAGGGGCTATTGCTGCCTGGAGCGCTGTTTATATTGACCTCAACGAGGCATACCTGGGGAGGGCGGGCCGGCAGGGTAAGGCTGCCCAGGTCAGCTAATCCACAACCCTCAGGGAATCACATTGTTGAAAATGGACCCCGCTAAGGCAGAAGAGAAGCCAAGGGAAAAAAGGACACAATGCCATTTGCAGCACCGTAGATGAGTCCTGAAGTAATCACGTGACTTGTAGTAAGTCAGAAAGTGAAAGACACATATCATATCATATCACTTATAGGTGTTACCTAAAAATGGATACCAGGGCAGATATTTCCACGGAGAAGGGCAATCACAGATTCATTAAACAAACTTATGGTTCACCAATGGAAAGGTGTGAGGATAGGTTTCATTACGATATCGGGGTTAACAGACATATACAAACACAGGTGACATATATAATCACCAAAGACCTACAGAATACCAAGAGAGGACTACTCAACATTCTGTCATAACGTACATGGGAAAAGGATCCCAAGAAGAACAGTCATCTGTATATGTGTAAAAGAACCACATCTTCCACACCTACAACAAGCCAAACATTGTAATCAAACTTGCTGTAATAAAAAATAAAAACTTAAATTAAAAACACGAACAAGAAGTAGTGAGACAAACGTGAGGGGCTTTCTCCTGGTACATTCCATTCTAAACTCCAATCTAGAACACCACTTCCACTGAGGCTCTCTTGCCCTAGTAACCAGATTTGGTAAGGGTGAACTGCTGCCACCTTGTGGCCGTTTCACACAACAGCAGCTTTAATCCCAATGCTAATGGTCAGTTGATATTCAAAATCATTGCAGGCCTGTAAATGACACCTGCCCTGAAAACAAATCCTGGGGTCACATATCGACCAAAAAATTCAAAGGACGTCCATATTTCAAAACGACCGTTTCAAAAGGCATATTTTACGCACATTAGTGTTCTGCTTCTTTTCCTTTCTTTCCTTTTTTGTTAAAAAAAAACGGGAATGGAAAAAGGCATCCCTCAGGATGGGTGAAAATCGTTGCAAACGAATCAATGGACACAGGTTTAATCTCCAATATATATAAACAGCTCATGCAGCTTAATATTAAAAAAACAAACAACCCAAAAAAAAATGGGCAGAAGATCTAAAGAGACGTTTCTTCAAAGGAGACACAGAGATGGCCAAGACGCACATGAAAAGCTGCTCAACAGCACTAATTATTAGAGAAATGCAAATCAAAACTACAAAGAGGGGCTTCCATGGTGACGCAGTGGTTGAGAGTCCGCCTGCCGATGCAGGGGACACGGGTTCGTGCCCTGGTGTGGGAGGATCCCACATGCCGTGGAGCGGCTGGGCCCGTGAACCAGGGCCCTGAGCTTGCGCGTACGGAGCCTGTGCTCCGCAACGGGAGAGGCCACAACAGTGAGAGGCCCGTGTACCACAAAAAAAAAAAAAAAAAAAAAAAAAAAACTACAATGAGGTATCACCTCACACCTGTTAGAATCGGCATCATCAGAAAATCTACAAACAACCAATTCTGGGAAGGGTGTGGACAAAAGGAGCCCTCTTCCACTATTGGTGGGAATGTAAATTGATACAGTCACTATGGAGAACAGTATGGAGTTTCCTTAAAAAAACTAGAAATAGAATTACCATCGGATCCAGCAATCCCACTTCTGGGCATATACCCAGAGAAAACCGTATTTCAAAAAGGCACATTCACCACAATGTTCGTTGCAGCACTATTTACAATAGCCAGGTAATGGAAGCAACCTAAATGCCCACAGACAGATGAATGGATAAAGATGTGGTACATATATAAAATGGAATATGACTCGGCCATAAAAAGGAATGAAACTGGGTCATTTGTAGAGACATTGATGGATCGAGAGACTGTCATACAGAATGAAGTAAGTCAGAAAGAGGAAAACAAATATTGTATATTAATGCATATATGTGGAGCCTAAAATTTGTACAGATGAACTGGTTTGCAGGGAAGAAATAGAGACACAGAGGTAGAGAACAAACGTATGGACACCAAGTGTGGGAAGCCATGGGGTGGTGGTGGTGGGATGAGTTGGGAGATTGGGATTGACCTGTATACATGTATATGCATAAAATACATAAATAATAATAACGTGCTGTATAAAAACATAAATAAAATTAAATTTCAAAATTTTAAAAAATACAATTTGAAAATAAAACAAAAAATTCTTACCGTCACACAGATATATTTATAGGAATGAATTATTTCCGTGCTTATATTTATAAATACATAAAAGATGAATAAAATCTAACTTGAACCAAAAAAGAAAAAAAAATTGAACCCACGAGTTATACAGAGGAAAACCCCATCTCGGCACTTGCTCCAGCGGTAAACAATTCTGAAATTGGTCAGAGGTGGGGAACCATCTCCCATACAGCCAGCCACCCACCCCCCACACAAGGAGCGTCCTCATTGAAAAGCTGGGGGACCGTGCCGAGGCATCTGTGAGTAATCGTGAGCTGAGCCCCAGGCCAGCTGCTTCTGATCTGTTCCCACCCTTTCCAGGTAAAACACCTGAATATGTACAAGGGCTTGAAAGCCTAGAGGAAGGACCATGGAGCCACAGCAGCGACAGCACGCAGGCCAACTTGGTGCCTGCAGGCCAGCCAGCATGGTCCTGGCCCCGGGCGCTCTTCCAGAAGCTTTCCATTGCCCTGCCTGAGATACCCCTCCTGTCCCGGCCCCCACTGCTTTTTTCCTTCCTCACCTCTGTCCGGAGAGAAATTCCAGCGGAAGGTATGGGTGACACATCCTCTTCTTTACAGGCGGCAGCCTGGCAACTCCTGCAGAAAGGCCAGCAGAACCCCACTCACACCGGGCCACCCACAAAGCTGTGGCCCCTCACTCCCTCCCACCAGCACAGCCCCGAGACTGCTGACGGGGCAGAGAATATGGAGTCAGGCACAGCTTCAGGGGCTATTGCTGCCTGCAGCTCTGTTTATATTGATCTCAACGAGGCACACCTGGGGAGGGCGGGCCGGCAGGGTAAGGCTGCCCAGGTCAGCTAATCCACAACCCTCAGGGAATCACATTGTTGAAAATGGACCCCGCTAAGGCAGAAGAGAAGCCAAGGGAAAAAAGGACACAATGCCATTTGCAGCACCGTAGATGAGTCTAGAAGTAATCACGTGACTTGTAGTAAGTCAGAAAGTGAAAGACACATATCATATCATATCACTTATAGGTGTTACCTAAAAATGGATACCAGGGCAGATATTTCCACGGAGAAGGGCAATCACAGATTCATTAAACAAACTTATGGTTCACCAATGGAAAGGTGTGAGGATAGGTTTCATTACTATATCGGGGTTAACAGACATATACAAACACAGGTGACATATATAATCACCAAAGACCTACAGAATACCAAGAGAGGACTACGCAACATTCTGTCATAACGTACATGGGAAAAGGATCCCAAGAAGAACAGTCATCTGTATATGTGTAAAAGAACCACATCTTCCACACCTACAACAAGCCAAACATTGTAATCAAACTTGCTGTAATAAAAAATAAAAAATTAAATTAAAAACACGAACAAGAAATAGTGAGACAAACGTGAGGGGCTTTCTCCTGGCACATTCCATTCTAAACTCCAATCTAGAACACCACTTCCACTGAGGCTCTCTTGCCCTAGTAACCAGATTTGGTAAGGGAGAACTGCTGCCACCTTGTGGCCGTTTCACACAACAGCAGCTTTAATCCCAACGCTAATGGTCAGTTGATATTCAAAATCATTGCAGGCCTGTAAATGACACCTGCCCTGAAAACAAATCCTGGGGTCACATATCGACCAAAAAATTCAAAGGACGTCCATATTTCAAAACGACCGTTTCAAAAGGCATATTTTACACACATTAGTGTTCTGCTTCTTTTCCTTTCTTTCCTTTTTTGTTAAAAAACCCGGGAATGGAAAAAGGCATCCCTCAGAATGGGCGAAAATCGTTGCAGACGAATCAATGGACAGAGGTTTAATCTCCAATATGTATAAACAGCTCATGCAGCTTAATATTAAAAAAACAAACAACCCAAAAAAATGGGCAGAAGATCTAAAGAGACGTTTCTTCAAAGGAGACACAGAGATGGCCAAGACGCACATGAAAAGCTGCTCAACAGCACTAATTATTAGAGAAATGCAAATCAAAACTACAATGAGGTATCACCTCACACCTGTTAGAATCGGCATCATCAGAAAATCTACAAACAACCAATTCTGGGGAGGGTGTGGACAAAAGGAGCCCTCTTCCACTATTGGTGGGAATGTAAATTGATACAGTCACTATGGAGAACAGTATGGAGTTTCCTTAAAAAAACTAGAAATAGAATTACCATCTGATCCAGCAATCCCACTTCTGGGCATATACCCAGAGAAAACCGTATTTCAAAAAGGCACATTCACCACAATGTTCGTTGCAGCACTATTTACAATAGCCAGGTAATGGAAGCAACCTAAATGCCCACAGACAGATGAATGGATAAAGATGTGGTACATATATAAAATGGAATATGACTCGGCCATAAAAAGGAATGAAACTGGGTCATTTGTAGAGACATCGATGGATCGAGAGACTGTCATACAGAATGAAGTAAGTCAGAAAGAGGAAAACAAATATTGTATATTAATGCATATATGTGGAGCCTAAAAATGGTACAGATGAACTGGTTTGCAGGGAAGAAATAGAGACACAGAGGTAGAGAA
Source organism: Mesoplodon mirus (assembly GCF_964341445.2). NCBI lineage: Eukaryota > Metazoa > Chordata > Mammalia > Artiodactyla > Ziphiidae > Mesoplodon > Mesoplodon mirus. The sequence continues at coordinate 1,280,184 of NW_028295729.1, forward strand.
CAAACGTATGGACACCAAGTGTGGGAAGCCATGGTGTGGTGGTGGTGGGATGAGTTGGGAGTTTGGGATTGACCTGTATACATGTATATACATAAAATACATAACTAATAATAACGTGCTGTATAAAAAAAATAAATAAAATTAAATTTCAAAATTTTAAAAAATAAAATTTAAAAATAAAACAGAAAAAATTATTCCCATCACACAGTTGTATTTATAGGAAAGAATTATTTCCATGCTTATATCTATAAATACATAAAAGGGGAATAAAATCTAACTTGAACCATAAAAGAAAAAAAAACCTGAACCCAGGAGTTATACAGAGGAAAACCCTATCAGGGCACTTGCTCCTGTGGTAAACAATTCTGAAATTGGTCAGAGGTGGGGAACCATCTCCCATACAGCCAGCCACCCACCCCCCACACAAGGAGCGTCCTCATTGCAAAGCTGGGGGACCGTGACGAGGCATCTGTGAGTAAACGTGAGCTGAGCCCCAGGCCAGCTGCTTCTGATCTGTTCCCACCCTTTCCAGGTAAAACACCTGAATATGTACAAGGGCTTGAAAGCCTAGAGGAAGGACCGTGGAGCCACACCAGCGACAGCACGCAGGCCAACTTGATGCCTGCAGGCCAGCCAGCCTGGTCCTGGCCCTGGGCGCTCTTCCAGAAGCTTTCCATTGCCCTGCCTGAGATACCCCTCCTGTCCCGGCCCCCACTGCTTTTTTCCTTCCTCACCTCTGTCCGGAGAGAAATTCCAGCGGAAGGTATGGGTGACACATCCTCTTTTTACAGGCGGCAGCCTGGCAACTCCTGCAGAAAGGCCAGCAGAACCCCACTCACACCGGGCCACCCACAAAGCTGTGGCCCCTCACTCCCTCCCACCAGCACAGCCCCGAGACTGCTGACGGGGCAGAGAATATGGAGTCAGGCACAGCTTCAGGGGCTATTGCTGCCTGGAGCTCTGTTTATATTGACCTCAACGAGGCACACCTGGGGAGGGCGGGCCGGCAGTGTAAGGCTGCCCAGGTCAGCTAATCCACAACCCTCAGGGAATCACATTGTTGAAAATGGACCCCGCTAAGGCAGAAGAGAAGCCAAGGGAAAAAAGGACCCAATGCCATTTGCAACACCGTAGATGAGTCTAGAAGTAATCACGTGACTTGTAGTAAGTCAGAAAGTGAAAGACACATATCATATCATATCACTTATAGGTGTTACCTAAAAATGGATACCAGGGCAGATATTTCCACGGAGAAGGGCAATCACAGATTCATTAAACAAACTTATGGTTCACCAATGGAAAGGTGTGAGGATTGGTTTCATTACGATATCAGGGTTAACAGACATATACAAACACAGGTGACATATATAATCACCAAAGACCTACAGAATACCAAGAGAGGACTACTCAACATTCTGTCATAACGTACATGGGAAAAGGATCCCAAGAAGAACAGTCATCTGTATATGTGTAAAAGAACCACATCTTCCACACATACAACAAGCCAAACATTGTAATCAAACTTGCTGTAATAAAAAATAAAATCTTAAATTAAAAACACGAACAAGAAGTAGTGAGACAAACGTGAGGGGCTTTCTCCTGGTACATTCCATTCTAAACTCCAATCTAGAACACCACTTCCACTGAGGCTTTCTTGCCCTAGTAACCAGATTTGGTAAGGGTGAACTGCTGCCACCTTGTGGCCGTTTCACACAACAGCAGCTTTAATCCCACCGCTAATGGTCAGTTGATATTCAAAATCATTGCAGGCCTGTAAATGACACCTGCCCTGAAAACAAATCCTGGGGTCACATATCGACCAAAAAATTCAAAGGACGTCCATATTTCAAAACGACCGTTTCAAAAGGCATATTTTACGCACATTAGTGTTCTGCTTCTTTTCCTTTCTTTCCTTTTTTGTTAAAAAAAAACGGGAATGGAAAAAGGCATCCCTCAGGATGGGTGAAAATCGTTGCAAACGAATCAATGGACACAGGTTTAATCTCCAATATATATAAACAGCTCATGCAGCTTAATATTAAAAAAACAAACAACCCAAAAAAAAATGGGCAGAAGATCTAAAGAGACGTTTCTTCAAAGGAGACACAGAGATGGCCAAGACGCACATGAAAAGCTGCTCAACAGCACTAATTATTAGAGAAATGCAAATCAAAACTACAATGAGGTATCTCCTCACACCTGTTAGAATCGGCATCATCAGAAAATCTACAAACAACCAATTCTGGGGAGGGTGTGGACAAAAGGAGCCCTCTTCCACTATTGGTGGGAATGTAAATTGATACAGTCACTATGGAGAACAGTATGGAGTTTCCTTAAAAAAACTAGAAATAGAATTACCATCTGATCCAGCAATCCCACTTCTGGGCATATACCCAGAGAAAACCGTATTTCAAAAAGGCACATTCACCACAATGTTCGTTGCAGCACTATTTACAATAGCCAGGTAATGGAAGCAACCTAAATGCCCACAGACAGATGAATGGATAAAGATGTGGTACATATATAAAATGGAATATTAATCGGCCATAAAAAGGAATGAAACTGGGTCATTTGTAGAGACATCGATGGATCGAGAGACTGTCATACAGAATGAAGTAAGTCAGAAAGAGGAAAACAAATATTGTATATTAATGCATATATGTGGAGCCTAAAAATGGTACAGATGAACTGGTTTGCAGGGAAGAAATAGAGACACAGAGGTAGAGAACAAACGTATGGACACCAAGTGTGGGAAGCCATGGTGTGGTGGTGGTGGGATGAGTTGGGAGTTTGGGATTGACCTCTATACGTGTATATGCATAAAATACATAACTAATAATAACGTGCTGTATAAAAAATATAAATAAAATTAAATTTCAAAATTTTAAAAAATAAAATTTAACAATAAAACAGAAAAATGTTCTTCCCGTCACACAGATGTATTTATAGGAATGAATTATTTCCATGCTTATATATATAAATACATAAAAGAGGAATAAAATCAAACTTGAACCATAAAAGAAAAAAAAAATTGAATCCACGAGTTATACAGAGGAAAACCCTATCACGGCACTTGCTCCAGCGGTAAACAATTCTGAAATTGGTCAGAGGTGGGGAACCATCTCCCATACAGCCAGCAACCCACCCCCCACGCAAGGAGCGTCCTCACTGCAAAGCTGGGGGACCGTGCCGAGGCATCTGTGAGTAAACGTGAGCTGAGCCCCAGGCCAGCTGCTGCTGAACTGTTCCCACCCTTTCCAGGTAAAACACCTGAATATGTACAAGGGCTTGAAAGCCTAGAGGAAGGACCATGGAGCCACACCAGTTACAGCACGCAGGCCAACTTGGTGCCTGCAGGCCAGCCAGGGTTGTCCTGACCCCGGGCGCTCTTCCAGAAGCTTTCCATTGCCCTGCCTGAGAAACCCCTCCTGTCCCGGCCCCCACTGCTTTTTTCCTTCCTCACCTCTGTCCGGAGAGAAATTCCAGCGGAAGGTATGGGTGACACAACCTCTTCTTTACAGGCGGCAGCCTGGCAACTCCTGCAGAAAGGCCAACAGAACCCCACTCACAGCGGGCCACCCACAAAGCTGTGGCCCCTCACTCCCTCCCACCAGCACAGCCCCGAGACTGCTGACTGGGCAGAGAATATGGAGTCAGGCACAGCTTCAGGGGCTATTGCTGCCTGGAGCGCTCTTTATATTGACCTCAACGAGGCACACCTGGGGAGGGCGGGCCGGCAGGGTAAGGCTGCCCAGGTCAGCTAATCCAAAATCCTCAAGGAATCACATTGTTGAAAATGGACCTCGCTAAGGCAGAAGAGAAGCCAAGGGAAAAAAGGACACAATGCCATTTACAGCACCGTAGATGAGTCTAGAAGTAATCACGTGACTTGTAGTAAGTCAGAAAGTGGAAGACACATATCATATCATATCAGTTATAGGTGTTACCTAAAAATGGATACCAGGGCAGATATTTCCACGGAGAAGGGCAATCACAGATTCATTAAACAAACTTATGGTTCACCAATGGGAAGGTGTGAGGATTGGTTTCATTACGATATCGGGGTTAACTGACATATACAAACACAGGTGACATATATAATCACCAAAGACCTACAGAATACCAAGAGAGGACTACTCAACATTCTGTCACAAGGTACATGGGAAAAGGATCCCAGGAAGAACAGACATCTGTATATGTGTAAAAGAACCACATCTTCCACACCTACAACAAGCCAAACATTGTAATCAAACTTGCTGTAAGAAAAAATAAAAAATTAAATTAAAAACACGAACAAGAAGTAGTGAGACAAACGTGAGGGGCTTTCTCCTGGCACATTCCATTCTAAACTCCAATCTAGAACAACACTTCCACTGAGGCTCTCTTGCCCTAGTAACCAGATTTGGTAAGGGTGAACTGCTGCAACCTTGTGGCCGTTTCACACAACAGCAGCTTTAATCCCAACGCTAATGGTCAGTTGATATTCAAAATCATTGCAGGCCTGTAAATGACACCTGCCCTGAAAACAAATCCTGGGGTCACATATCGACCAAAATATTCAAAGGACGTCCATATTTCAAAACGACCGTTTCAAAAGGCATATTTTACGCATATTAGTTTTCTGCTTTTTATACTTTCTTTCCTTTTTTTGTTAAAAAAAGCGGGAATGGAAAAAAGCATCCCTCAGAATGGGCGAAAATCATTGCAGACGAATCAATGGACAGAGGTTTAATCTCCAATATATATAAACAGCTCATGCAGCTTAATATTAAAAAAACAAACAACCCAAAAAAATGGGCAGAAGATCTAAAGAGACGTTTCTTCAAAGGAGACACAGAGATGGCTAAGACGCACATGAAAAGCTGCTCAACAGCACTAATTATTAGAGAAATACAAATCAAAACTACAATGAGGTTTCACCTCACACCTGTAAGAATCGGCATCATCAGAAAATCTACAAACAACCAATTCTGGGGAGGGTGTGGACAAAAGGAGCCCTCTTCCACTATTGGTGGGAATGTAAAGTGATACAGTGACTATGGAGTACATTATGGAGTTTCCTTAAAAAAACTAGAAATAGAATTACCATCTGATCCAGCAATCCCACTTCTGGGCATATCCCCAGAGGAAACCGTACATCAAAAGGCACATTCACCACAATGTTCATTGCAGCACTATTTACAATAGCCAGGTAATGGAAGCAACCTAAATGCCCACAGACAGATGAATGGATAAAGATGTGGTACATATATGAAATGGAATATTACTCGGCCATAAAAAGGAATGAAACTGGGTCATTTGTAGAGACATCGATGGATCGAGAGACTGTCATACAGAATGAAGTAAGTCAGAAAGAGGAAAACAAATATTGTATATTAATGCATATATGTGGAGCCTAATGATGGTATAGATGAACTGGTTTGCAGGGAAGAAATAGAGACACAGAGGTAGAGAAAAAACGTATGGACACCAAGTGTGGGAAGCCATGGGGTGGTGGTGGTGGGATGAGTTGGGAGTTTGGGATTGACCTGTATACATGTATACGCATAAAATACATAACTAATAATAATGTGCTGTATAAAAAAATAAGTAAAATTAAATTTCAAAATTTTAAAAAATAAAATTTAAAAATAAAACAGAAAAAATCCTTCCCGTCACACAGATGTATTTATAGGAATGAATTATTTCCATGCTTATATCTATAAATACATAAAAGAGGAATAAAATCTAACTTGAATCATAAATGAAAAAAAAACCTGAACCCACGAGTTATACAGAGGAAAACCCTATCAGGGCACTTGCTACAGTGGTAAACAATTCTGAAATTGGTCAGAGGTGGAGAACCATCTCCCATACAGCCATCAACCCACCCCCCACGCAAGGAGCGTCCTCATTGCAAAGCTGGGGGACCGTGCCGAGGCATCTGTGAGTAAACGTGAGCTGAGCCCCAGGCCAGCTGCTGCTGAACTGTTCCCACCCTTTACAGGTAAAACACCTGAATATGTACAAGGGCTTGAAAGCCTAGAGGAAGGACCGTGGAGCCACACCAGCGACAGCACGCAGGCCAACTTGGTGCCTGCAGGCCAGCCAGGGTGGTCGTCGCATGTAAAGCACAGTAAGAGGGGCACAACTTCGACAATGATGCACTTGGCCAAAAAGGGCGTATGCGTTTTCTCCTGAATACATTCAGGAGAAAACGCATACGCCCTTTTTCGCCAAGCAAGCAAGCGGGCAATGCAAATCTGCACTACAAAGAAGTATCACTTCCCACCGGTCAAAAGGGACATCCACAAAATGTGTAAAAACCAGAAAGGCAAGACAGGCCCTGGAGAACAGGGAGCCTTGTTATGCTGATGGGCGGGATGTAAGTTGCCAACTGCCTCACTGGAGGAGTGCATTGTGTTCCCTAAAACAAGTAAACAACAGAGCTACAGAGCCAAGGGCACTTCCAGTCTAGGGAATATACCTTGGGAAAACTGAAAATCCATAAGACAGAGCCACCCCCAAATTGAGGGCTGCACTGCTTACAAGAACCTCAACCTGGGTACACCTGAAATATCCCAGGAAATATAAAAATGGTTCAAAACTTTGTGGAACTTACGTACGATGGAATATCCCTCAGCCATGAAATCAATGTCATAAGACCAGTAGCAGCAAAATGATTGGATTCAGGTACGATGATTCTAAGTGAAAGAAGTCACACAGAAAAAGAAACTTATCATAAGATATCACTTAGGAAGATCCTTTAAACATGGCTACACATGAACTGAGTTAGGAAAGAGAACAGAGTCTCACATTTAGAAAACACTCTTATGCCTGCTTAAGGGGGAAGGAGAGGTGGGGTGATGCATCAAACCAGAGTTTGATATAAGCACAGGTACTGTTCCAAAAACCAACTATGGAATAGACAAGACCTCCACCTTCCTCAGTGAAAGGGACTCAAAACCCCATATTTCCCGCAGAGGAATAGATCTGACTAGTAAGAATCTTAAAACCTATGTATTGATATGTCTCCGTAAGGGAATCAAGTGTGTCTAGACTGGCATAAACATGGCAGCGAGAATCAGCTCAAACCCACTCTAAAAAGGAATTTCAAAAACAGAACAAAGAAACAGGGAAATTCTTTACAATTCCTTCAGGGTCTCTGATGCAACCTGGAATGACCCTATCTACGATGACAGCTGGATGCGGCATGAGGCTGGACACTTGGGACTGAGAGAATTGGTGAGATTGGGTGAGCAAATGCAGACCCTTTAAAGCAATAATGCATGGCAACCATTCCATGGGTCCCACCTCTCCAGGTTGAAGGGAATATTACTACAGCTATAACATGTACGGGAAACCTAGAGAATGGACACACTGTGAATACGAAAGGTTTCTAAAACTCAACGAAGAGTCCCTCTCCTGGTGCTCCGGTTTGACTTTCCAACAGCTTTACTATCAATCTCCCAACTTGGAGAGACAGCCCCTTTAAGCTCCTGGTTCACACAGGTTGCCCATTTGGCAGAGGAGGAAAGGGAAGAGGGAGAACCAATGAGAGAGTAGCTGTTAGGCATTTGGATGGGCACATGTCACTCTAATTTCCCGGCAGGAAGAAGAATTAACCAAAGTCTCAGCCACCCACCGGGAACCAGTATAGGTCCTGAACCAAATGTTTGGACTTGCGTTCAGCTCACAAAAAACGAGTTGAAAAATGGAGCTCAGGGGCACAGCAATTCACAAACTGGCAGAGTAATCAAGGCCAACTATCGTCCAAAAATCTGTTGAGGGAAGGCAACGAGGCGGACTTGAATGCGAGGCAGAATAGAAGGAAACAGATTTCAAGAGGTACGTTAGAATCGCCTGTAAAGCACAGGAAGAGGGGCACAACTTCGACAATGATGCACTTGGCCAAAAAGGGCGTATGCGTTTTCTCCTGAATATATTCAGGAGAAAACGCATACGCCCTTTTTGGCCAAGCAAGCAAGCGGGCAATGCAAATCTGCACTACAAAGAAGTATCACTTCCCACCGGTCAAAAGGGACATCCACAAAATGTGTAAAAACCAGAAAGGCAAGACAGGCCCTGGAGAACAGGGAGCCTTGTTATGCTGATGGGCGGGATGTAAGTTGCCAACTGCCTCACTGGAGGAGTGCATTGTGTTCCCTAAAACAAGTAAACAACAGAGCTACAGAGCCAAGGGCACTTCCAGTCTAGGGAATATACCTTGGGAAAACTGAAAATCCATAAGACAGAGCCACCCCCAAATTGAGGGCTGCACTGCTTACAAGAACCTCAACCTGGGTACACCTGAAATATCCCAGGAAATATAAAAATGGTTCAAAACATTGTGGAACTTACGTACGATGGAATATCCCTCAGCCATGAAATCAATGTCATAAGACCAGTAGCAGCAAAATGAGTGGATTCAGGTACGATGATTCTAAGTGAAAGAAGTCACACAGAAAAAGAAACTTATCATAAGATATCACTTAGGAAGATCCTGTAAACATGGCTACACATGAACTGAGTTAGGAAAGAGAACAGAGTCTCACATTTAGAAAACACTCTTATGCCTGCTTAAGGGGGAAGGAGAGGTGGGGTGATGCATCAAACCAGAGTTTGATATAAGCACACGTACTGTTCCAAAAACCAACTATGGAATAGACAAGACCTCCACCTTCCTCAGTGAAAGGGACTCAGAACCCCATATTTCCCACAGAGGAATAGATCTGACTAGTAAGAATCTTAAAACCTATGTATTGATATGTCTCCGTAAGGGAATCAAGTGTGTCTAGACTGGCATAAACATGGCAGCGAGAATCAGCTCAAACCCACTCTAAAAAGGAATTTCAAAAACAGAACAAAGAAACAGGGAAATTCTTTACAATTCCTTCAGGGTCTCTGATGCAACCTGGAATGACCCTATCTACGATGACAGCTGGATGTGGCATGAGGCTGGACACTTGGGACTGAGAGGATTGGTGAGATTGGGTGAGCAAATGCAGACCCTTTAAAGCAATAATGCATGGCAACCATTCCATGGGTCCCACCTCTCCAGGTTGAAGGGAATATTACTACAGCTATAACATGTACGGGAAACCTAGAGAATGGACACACTGTGAATACGAAAGGTTTCTAAAACTCAACGAAGAGTCCCTCTCCTGGTGCTCCGGTTTGACTTTCCAACAGCTTTACTATCAATCTCCCAACTTGGAGAGACAGCCCCTTTAAGCTCCTGGTTCACACAGGTTGCCCATTTGGCAGAGGAGGAAAGGGAAGAGGGAGAACCAATGAGAGAGTAGCTGTTAGGCATTTGGATGGGCACATGTCACTCTAATTTCCCGGCAGGAAGAAGAATTCACCAAAGTCTCAGCCACCCACCGGGAACCAGTATAGGTCCTGAACCAAATGTTTGGACTTGCGTTCAGCTCACAAAAAACGAGTTGAAAAATGGAGCTCAGGGGCACAGCAATTCACAAACTGGCAGAGTAATCAAGGCCAACTATCGTCCAAAAATCTGTTGAGGGAAGGCAACGAGGTGGACTTGAATGCGAGGCAGAATAGCAGGAAACAGATTTCAAGAGGTACGTTAGAATCGCCTGTAAAGCACAGGAAGAGGGGCACAAATTCGACAATGATGCACTTGGCCAAAAAGGGCGTATGCGTTTTCTCCTGAATATATTCAGGAGAAAACGCATACGCCCTTTTTGGCCAAGCAAGCAAGCGGGCAATGCAAATCTGCACTACATAGAAGTATCACTTCCCACCGGTCAAAAGGGACATCCACAAAATGTGTAAAAACCAGAAAGGCAAGACAGGCCCTGGAGAACAGGGAGCCTTGTTATGCTGATGGGCGGGATGTAAGTTGCCAACTGCCTCACTGGAGGAGTGCATTGTGTTCCCTAAAACAAGTAAACAACAGAGCTACAGAGCCAAGGGCACTTCCAGTCTAGGGAATATACCTTGGGAAAACTGAAAATCCATAAGACAGAGCCACCCCCAAATTGAGGGCTGCACTGCTTACAAGAACCTCAACCTGGGTACACCTGAAATATCCCAGGAAATATAAAAATGGTTCAAAACATTGTGGAACTTACGTACGATGGAATATCCCTCAGCCATGAAATCAATGTCATAAGACCAGTAGCAGCAAAATGAGTGGATTCAGGTACGATGATTCTAAGTGAAAGAAGTCACACAGAAAAAGAAACTTATCATAAGATATCACTTAGGAAGATCCTGTAAACATGGCTACACATGAACTGAGTTAGGAAAGAGAACAGAGTCTCACATTTAGAAAACACTCTTATGCCTGCTTAAGGGGGAAGGAGAGGTGGGGTGATGCATCAAACCAGAGTTTGATATAAGCACAGGTACTGTTCCAAAAACCAACTATGGAATAGACAAGACCTACACCTTCCTCAATGAAAGGGACTCAAAACCCCATATTTCCCGCAGAGGAATAGATCTGACTAGTAAGAATCTTAAAACCTATGTATTGATATGTCTCCGTAAGGGAATCAGGTGTGTCTAGACTGGCATAAACATGGCAGCGAGAATCAGCTCAAACCCACTCTAAAAAGGAATTTCAAAAACAGAACAAAGAAACAGGGAAATTCTTTACAATTCCTTCAGGGTCTCTGATGCAACCTGGAATGACCCTATCTACGATGACAGCTGGATGTGGCATGAGGCTGGACACTTGGGACTGAGAGGATTGGTGAGATTGGGTGAGCAAATGCAGACCCTTTAAAGCAATAATGCATGGCAACCATTCCATGGGTCCCACCTCTCCAGGTTGAAGGGAATATTACTACAGCTATAACATGTACGGGAAACCTAGAGAATGGACACACTGTGAATACGAAAGGTTTCTAAAACTCAACGAAGAGTCCCTCTCCTGGTGCTCCGGTTTGACTTTCCAACAGCTTTACTATCAATCTCCCAACTTGGAGAGACAGCCCCTTTAAGCTCCTGGTTCACACACGTTGCCCATTTGGCAGAGGAGGAAAGGGAAGAGGGAGAACCAATGAGAGAGTAGCTGTTAGGCATTTGGATGGGCACATGTCACTCTAATTTCCCGGCAGGAAGAAGAATTCACCAAAGTCTCAGCCACCCACCGGGAACCAGTATAGGTCCTGAACCAAATGTTTGGACTTGCGTTCAGCTCACAAAAAACGAGTTGAAAAATGGAGCTCAGGGGCACAGCAATTCACAAACTGGCAGAGAAATCAAGGCCAACTATCGTCCAAAAATCTGTTGAGGGAAGGCAACGAGGCGGACTTGAATGCGAGGCAGAATAGCAGGAAACAGATTTCAAGAGGTACGTTAGAATCGCCTGTAAAGCACAGGAAGAGGGGCACAACTTCGACAATGATGCACTTGGCCAAAAAGGGCGTATGCGTTTTCTCCTGAATATATTCAGGAGAAAACGCATACGCCCTTTTTGGCCAAGCAAGCAAGCGGGCAATGCAAATCTGCACTACAAAGAAGTATCACTTCCCACCGGTCAAAAGGGACATCCACAAAATGTGTAAAAACCAGAAAGGCAAGACAGGCCCTGGAGAACAGGGAGCCTTGTTATGCTGATGGGCGGGATATAAGTTGCCAACTGCCTCACTGGAGGAGTGCATTGTGTTCGCTAAAACAAGTAAACAACAGAGCTACAGAGCCAAGGGCACTTCCAGTCTAGGGAATATACCTTGGGAAAACTGAAAATCCATAAGACAGAGCCACCCCCAAATTGAGGGCTGCACTGCTTACAAGAACCTCAACCTGGGTACACCTGACATATCGCAGGAAATATAAAAATGGTTCAAAACATTGTGGAACTTACGTACGATGGAATATCCCTCAGCCATGAAATCAATGTCATCAGACCAGTAGCAGCAAAATGAGTGGATTCAGGTACGATGATTCTAAGTGAAAGAAGTCACACAGAAAAAGAAACTTATCATAAGATATCACTTAGGAAGATCCTGTAAACATGGCTACACATGAACTGAGTTAGGAAAGAGAACAGAGTCTCACATTTAGAAAACACTCTTATGCCTGCTTAAGGGGGAAGGAGAGGTGGGGTGATGCATCAAACCAGAGTTTGATATAAGCACAGGTACTGTTCCAAAAACCAACTATGGAATAGACAAGACCTACACCTTCCTCAGTGAAAGAGACTCAAAACCCCATATTTCCAGCAGAGGAATAGATCTGACTAGTAAGAATCTTAAAACCTATGTATTGATATGTCTCCGTAAGGGAATCAAGTGTGTCTAGACTGGCATAAACATGGCAGCGAGAATCAGCTCAAACCCACTCAAAAAAGGAATTTCAAAAACAGAACAAAGAAACAGGGAAATTCTTTACAATTCCTTCAGGGTCTCTGATGCAACCTGGAATGACCCTATCTACAATGACAGCTGGATGCGGCATGAGGCTGGACACTTTGGACTGAGAGGATTGGAGAGATTGGGTGAGCAAAGGCAGACCCTTTATAGCAATAATGCATGGCACCCATTCCATGATTCCCAACTCTCCAGGTTGAAGGGAATATTACTACAGCTTTAACATGTACGGGAAACCTAGAGAATGGACACACTGTGAATACGAAAGGTTTCTAAAACTCAATGAAGAGTCCCTCTCCTGGGGCTCCGGTTTGACTTTCCAACTGCTTTCCTATCAATCTCCCAACTTGGAGAGACAGCCCCTTTAAGCTCCTGGTTCACACAGGTTGCCAATTTGGCAGAGGAGGAAAGGGAAGAGGGAGAACCAATGAGAGAGTCGCTGTTAGGCATTTGGATGGGCACATGTCACTCTAATTTCCCGGCAGGAAGAAGAATTAACCAAAGTCTCAGCCACCCACCGGGAACCAGTAGAGGTCCTGAACCAAAAGTTTGGACTTGCGTTCAGCTCACAAAAAACGAGTTTGAAAATGGAGCTCAGGGGCACAGCAATTCACAAACAGGCAGAGTAATCAAGGCAAAGAATCGTCCAAAAATCTGTTGAGGGAAGGCAACGAGGCGGACTTGAAATCGAGGCAGAATAGCAGGAAACAGATTTCAAGAGGTACGTTGGAATCACCTGTAAAGCACAGGAAGAGGGGCACAACTTCGACAATGATGCACTTGGCCAAAAAGGGCGTATGCGTTTTCTCCTGAATATATTCAGGAGAACACGCATACGCCCTTTTGGCAAAGCAAGCAAGCGGGCAATGCAAATCTGCACTACAAAGAAGTATCACTTCCCACGGGTCAAAAGGGACATCCACAAAATGTGTAAAAACCAGAAAGGCAAGACAGGCCGTGGCGAAATGGGAGCCTTGTTATGCTGATGGGCAGGATGTAAGTTGCCAACTGCCTCACTGGAGGAGTGCATTGTGCTCCCTAAAAGAAGTAAACAACAGAGCTACAGAGCCAAGGGCACTTCCAGTCTAGGGAATATACCTTGGGAAAACTGAAAATCCATAAGACAGAGCCACCCCCAAATTGAGGGCTGCACTGCTTACAAGAACCTCAACCTGGGTACACCTGAAATATCCCAGGAAATATAAAAATTGTTCAAAAAATTGTGGAAATTACATACGATGGAATATCCCTCAGCCATGAAATCAATGTCATAAGACCAGTAGCAGCAAAATGAGTGGATTCAGGTACGATGATTCTAAGTGAAAGAAGTCACACAGAAAAAGAAACTTATCATAAGATATCACTTAGGAAGATCCTGTAAACATGGCTACACATGAACTGAGTTAGGAAAGAGAACAGAGTCTCACATTTAGAAAACACTCTTATGCCTGCTTAAGGGGGAAGGAGAGGTGGGGTGATGCATCAAACCAGAGTTTGATATAAGCACACGTACTGTTCCAAAAACCAACTATGGAATAGACAAGACCTACACCTTCCTCAGTGAAAGGGACTCAAAACCCCATATTTCCCAGAGAGGAATAGATCTGAATAGTAAGAATCTTAAAACCTATGTATTGATATGTCTCCATAAGGGAATCAAGTGTGTCTAGACTGGCATAAACATGGCAGCGAGAATCAGCTCAAACCCACTCTAAAAAGGAATTTCAAAAACAGAACAAAGAAACAGGGAAATTCTTTACAATTCCTTCAGGGTCTCTGATGCAACCTGGAATGACCCTATCTACGATGACAGCTGGATGTGGCATGAGGCTGGACACTTGGGACTGAGAGGATTGGTGAGATTGGGTGAGCAAATGCAGACCCTTTAAAGCAATAATGCATGGCAACCATTCCATGGGTCCCACCTCTCCAGGTTGAAGGGAATATTACTACAGCTATAACATGTACGGGAAACCTAGAGAATGGACACACTGTGAATACGAAAGGTTTCTAAAACTCAACGAAGAGTCCCTCTCCTGGTGCTCCGGTTTGACTTTCCAACAGCTTTACTATCAATCTCCCAACTTGGAGAGACAGCCCCTTTAAGCTCCTGGTTCACACAGGTTGCCAATTTGGCAGAGGATGAAAGGGAAGAGGGAGAACCAATGAGAGAGTCGCTGTTAGGCATTTGGATGGGCACATGTCACTCTAATTTCCCGGCAGGAAGAAGAATTAACCAAAGTCTCAGCCACCCACCGGGAACCAGTAGAGGTCCTGAACCAAAAGTTTGGACTTGCGTTCAGCTCACAAAAAACGAGTTTGAAAATGGAGCTCAGGGGCACAGCAATTCACAAACAGGCAGAGTAATCAAGGCAAAGAATCGTCCAAAAATCTGTTGAGGGAAGGCAACGAGGCGGACTTGAAATCGAGGCAGAATAGCAGGAAACAGATTTCAAGAGGTACGTTAGAATCGCCTGTAAAGCACAGGAAGAGGGGCACAACTTCGACAATGATGCACTTGGCCAAAAAGGGCGTATGCGTTTTCTCCTGAATATATTCAGGAGAAAACGCATACGCCCTTTTTGGCCAAGCAAGCAAGCGGGCAATGCAAATCTGCACTACAAAGAAGTATCACTTCCCACCGGTCAAAAGGGACATCCACAAAATGTGTAAAAACCAGAAAGGCAAGACAGGCCCTGGAGAACAGGGAGCCTTGTTATGCTGATGGGCGGGATGTAAGTTGCCAACTGCCTCACTGGAGGAGTGCATTGTGTTCCCTAAAACAAGTAAACAACAGAGCTACAGAGCCAAGGGCACTTCCAGTCTAGGGAATATACCTTGGGAAAACTGAAAATCCATAAGACAAAGCCACCCCCAAATTGAGGGCTGCACTGCTTACAAGAACCTCAACCTGGGTACACCTGAAATATCCCAGGAAATATAAAAATGGTTCAAAACATTGTGGAACTTAAGTACGATGGAATATCCCTCAGCCATGAAATCAATGTCATAAGACCAGTAGCAGCAAAATGAGTGGATTCAGGTACGATGATTCTAAGTGAAAGAAGTCACACAGAAAATGAAACTTATCATCAGATATCACTTAGGAAGATCCTGTAAACATGGCTACACATGAACTGAGTTAGGAAAGAGAACAGAGTCTCACATTTAGAAAACACTCTTATGCCTGCTTAAGGGGGAAGGAGAGGTGGGGTGATTCATCAAACCAGAGTTTGATATAAGCACAGGTACTGTTCCAAAAACCAACTATGGAATAGACAAGACCTACACCTTCCTCAGTGAAAGGGACTCAAAATCCCATATTTCCCGCAGAGGAATAGATCTGACTAGTAAGAATCTTAAAACCTATGTATTGATATGTCTCCGTAAGGGAATCAAGTGTGTCTAGACTGGCATAAACATGGCAGCGAGAATCAGCTCAAACCCACTCTAAAAAGGAATTTCAAAAACAGAACAAAGAAACAGGGAAATTCTTTACAATTCCTTCAGGGTCTCTGATGCAACCTGGAATGACCCTATCTACGATGACAGCTGGATGTGGCATGAGGCTGGACACTTGGGACTGAGAGGATTGGTGAGATTGGGTGAGCAAATGCAGACCCTTTAAAGCAATAATGCATGGCAACCATTCCATGGGTCCCAACTCTCCAGGTTGAAGGGAATATTACTACAGCTATAACATGTACGGGAAACCTAGAGAATGGACACACTGTGAATATGAAAGGTTTCTAAAACTCAACGAAGAGTCCCTCTCCTGGTGCTCCGGTTTGACTTTCCAACAGCTTAACTATCAATCTCCCAACTTGGAGAGACAGCCCCTTTAAGCCCCTGGTTCACACAGGTTGCCCATTTGGCAGAGGAAGAAAGGGAAGAGGGAGAACCAATGAGAGAGTAGCTGTTAGGCATTTGGATGGGCACATGTCACTCTAATTTCCCGGCAGGAAGAAGAATTAACCAAAGTCTCAGCCACCCACCGGGAACCAGTATAGGTCCTGAACCAAATGTTTGGACTTGCGTTCAGCTCACAAAAAACGAGTTGAAAAATGGAGCTCAGGGGCACAGCAATTCACAAACTGGAAGAGTAATCAAGGCCAACAATCGTCCAAAAATCTGTTGAGGGAAGGCAACGAGGCGGACTTGAATGTGAGGCATAATAGCAGGAAACAGATTTCAAGAGGTACGTTAGAATCGCCTGTAAAGCACAGGAGGAGGGGCACAACTTCGACAATGATGCACTTGGCCAAAAAGGGCGTATGCGTTTTCTCCTGAATATATTCAGGAGAAAACGCATACGCCCTTTTTGGCCAAGCAAGCAAGCGGGCAATGCAAATCTGCACTACAAAGAAGTATCACTTCCCACCGGTCAAAAGGGACATCCACAAAATGTGTAAAAACCAGAAAGGCAAGACAGGCCCTGGAGAACAGGGAGCCTTGTTATGCTGATGGGCGGGATGTAAGTTGCCAACTGCCTCACTGGAGGAGTGCATTGTGTTCCCTAAAACAAGTAAACAACAGAGCTACAGAGCCAAGGGCACTTCCAGTCTAGGGAATATACCTTGGGAAAACTGAAAATCCATAAGACAGAGCCACCCCCAAATTGAGGGCTGCACTGCTTACAAGAACCTCAACCTGGGTACACCTGAAATATCCCAGGAAATATAAAAATGGTTCAAAACATTGTGGAACTTACGTACGATGGAATATCCCTCAGCCATGAAATCAATGTCATAAGACCAGTAGCAGCAAAATGAGTGGATTCAGGTACGATGATTCTAAGTGAAAGAAGTCACACAGGAAAAGAAACTTATCATAAGATATCACTTAGGAAGATCCTGTAAACATGGCTACACATGAACTGAGTTAGGAAAGAGAACAGAGTCTCACATTTAGAAAACACTCTTATGCCTGCTTAAGGGGGAAGGAGAGGTGGGGTGATGCATCAAACCAGAGTTTGATATAAGCACAGGTACTGTTCCAAAAACCAACTATGGAATAGACAAGACCTACACCTTCCTCAGTGAAAGGGACTCAAAACCCCATATTTCCCGCAGAGGAATAGATCTGACTAGTAAGAATCTTAAAACCTATGTATTGATATGTCTCCGTAAGGGAATCAGGTGTGTCTAGACTGGCATAAACATGGCAGCGAGAATCAGCTCAAACCCACTCTAAAAAGGAATTTCAAAAACAGAACAAAGAAACAGGGAAATTCTTTACAATTCCTTCAGGGTCTCTGATGCAACCTGGAATGACCCTATCTAAGATGACAGCTGGATGTGGCATGAGGCTGGACACTTGGGACTGAGAGGATTGGTGAGATTGGGTGAGCAAATGCAGACCCTTTAAAGCAATAATGCATGGCAACCATTCCATGGGTCCCAACTCTCCAGATTGAAGGGAATATTACTACAGCTATAACATGTACGGGAAACCTAGAGAATGGACACACTGTGAATACGAAAGGTTTCTAAAACTCAACGAAGTGTCCCTCTCCTGGTGCTCCGGTTTGACTTTCCAACAGCTTTACTATCAATCTCCCAACTTGGAGAGACAGCCCCTTTAAGCTCCTGGTTCACACAGGTTGCCCATTTGGCAGAGGAGGAAAGGGAAGAGGGAGAACCAATGCGAGAGTAGCTGTTAGGCATTTGGATGGGCACATGTCACTCTAATTTCCCGGCAGGAAGAAGAATTAACCAAAGTCTCAGCCACCCACCGGGAACCAGTATAGGTCCTGAACCAAAAGTTTGGACTTGCGTTCAGCTCACAAAAAACGAGTTGAAAAATGGAGCTCAGGGGCACAGCAATTCACAAACTGGCAGAGTAATCAAGGCCAACTATCGTCCAAAAATCTGTTGAGGGAAGGCAACGAGGCGGACTTGAATGCGAGGCAGAATAGCAGGAAACAGATTTCAAGAGGTACGTTAGAATCGCCTGTAAAGCACAGGAAGAGGGGCACAACTTCGACAATGATGCACTTGGCCAAAAAGGGCGTATGCGTTTTCTCCTGAATATATTCAGGAGAAAACGCATACGCCCTTTTTGGCCAAGCAAGCAAGCGGGCAATGCAAATCTGCACTACAAAGAAGTATCACTTCCCACCGGTCAAAAGGGACATCCACAAAATGTGTAAAAACCAGAAAGGCAAGACAGGCCCTGGAGAACAGGGAGCCTTGTTATGCTGATGGGCGGGATGTAAGTTGCCAACTGCCTCACTGGAGGAGTGCATTGTGTTCCCTAAAACAAGTAAACAACAGAGCTACAGAGCCAAGGGCACTTCCAGTCTAGGGAATATACCTTGGGAAAACTGAAAATCCATAAGACAGAGCCACCCCCAAATTGAGGGCTGCACTGCTTACAAGAACCTCAACCTGGGTACACCTGAAATATCCCAGGAAATATAAAAATGGTTCAAAACATTGTGGAACTTACGTACGATGGAATATCCCTCAGCCATGAAATCAATGTCATAAGACCAGTAGCAGCAAAATGAGTGGATTCAGGTACGATGATTCTAAGTGAAAGAAGTCACACAGAAAAAGAAACTTATCATAAGATATCACTTAGGAAGATCCTGTAAACATGGCTACACATGAACTGAGTTAGGAAAGAGAACAGAGTCTCACATTTAGAAAACACTCTTATGCCTGCTTAAGGGGGAAGGAGAGGTGGGGTGATGCATCAAACCAGAGTTTGATATAAGCACAGGTACTGTTCCAAAAACCAACTATGGAATAGACAAGACCTACACCTTCCTCAGTGAAAGGGACTCAAAACCCATATTTCCCGCAGAGGAATAGATCTGACTAGTAAGAATCTTAAAACCTATGTATTGATATGTCTCCGTAAGGGAATCAAGTGTGTCTAGACTGGCATAAACATGGCAGCGAGAATCAGCTCAAACCCACTCTAAAAAGGAATTTCAAAAACAGAACAAAGAAACAGGGAAATTCTTTACAATTCCTTCAGGGTCTCTGATGCAACCTGGAATGACCCTATCTACAATGACAGCTGGATGCGGCATGAGGCTGGACACTTGGGACTGAGAGGATTGTAGAGATTGGGTGAGCAAAGGCAGACCCTTTATAGCAATAATGCATGGCACCCATTCCATGATTCCCAACTCTCCAGGTTGAAGGGAATATTACTACAGCTTTAACATGTACGGGAAACCTAGAGAATGGACACACTGTGAATACGAAAGGTTTCTAAAACTCAATGAAGAGTCCCTCTCCTGGGGCTCCGGTTTGACTTTCCAACTGCTTTCCTATCAATCTCCCAACTTGGAGAGACAGCCCCTTTAAGCTCCTGGTTCACACAGGTTGCAAATTTGGCAGAGGATGAAAGGGAAGAGGGAGAACCAATGAGAGAGTCGCTGTTAGGCATTTGGATGGGCACATGTCACTCTAATTTCCCGGCAGGAAGAAGAATTAACCAAAGTCTCAGCCACCCACCGGGAACCAGTATAGGTCCTGAACCAAAAGTTTGGACTTGCGTTCAGCTCACAAAAAACGAGTTTGAAAATGGAGCTCAGGGGCACAGCAATTCACAAACAGGCAGAGTAATCAAGGCCAAGAATCGTCCAAAAATCTGTTGAGGGAAGGCAACGAGGCGGACTTGAAATCGAGGCAGAATAGCAGGAAACAGATTTCAAGAGGTACGTTGGAATCACCTGTAAAGCACAGGAAGAGGGGCACAACTTCGACAATGATGCACTTGGCCAAAAAGGGCGTATGCGTATTCTCCTGAATATATTCAGGAGAACACGCATACGCCCTTTTTGGCCAAGCAAGCAAGCGGGCAATGCAAATCTGCACTACAAAGAAGTATCACTTCCCACGGGTCAAAAGGGACATCCACAAAATGTGTAAAAACCAGAAAGGCAAGACAGGCCGTGGCGAAATGGGAGCCTTGTTATGCTGATGGGCAGGATGTAAGTTGCCAACTGCCTCACTGGAGGAGTGCATTGTGTTCCCTAAAACAAGTAAACAACAGAGCTACAGAGCCAAGGGCACTTCCAGTCTAGGAAATATACCTTGGGAAAACTGAAAATCCATAAGACAGAGCCACCCCCAAATTGAGGGCTGCACTGCTTACAAGAACCTCAACCTGGGTACACCGGAAATATCCCAGGAAATATAAAAATGGTTCAAAAAATTGTGGAAATTACATACGATGGAATATCCCTCAGCCATGAAATCAATGTCATAAGACCAGTAGCAGCAAAATGAGTGGATTCAGGTACGATGATTCTAAGTGAAAGAAGTCACACAGAAAAAGAAACTTATCATAAGATATCACTTAGGAAGATCCTGTAAACATGGCTACACATGAACTGAGTTAGGAAAGAGAACAGAGTCTCACATTTAGAAAACACTCTTATGCCTGCTTAAGGGGGAAGGAGAGGTGGGGTGATGCATCAAACCAGACTTTGATATAAGCACAGGTACTGTTCCAAAAACCAACTATGGAATAGACAAGACCTACACCTTCCTCAGTGAAAGGGACTCAAAACCCCATATTTCCCGCAGAGGAATAGATCTGACTAGTAAGAATCTTAAAACCTATGTATTGATATGTCTCCGTAAGGGAATCAGGTGTGTCTAGACTGGCATAAACATGGCAGCGAGAATCAGCTCAAACCCACTCTAAAAAGGAATTTCAAAAACAGAACAAAGAAACAGGGAAATTCTTTACAATTCCTTCAGGGTCTCTGATGCAACCTGGAATGACCCTATCTACGATGACAGCTGGATGTGGCATGAGGCTGGACATTGGGACTGAGAGGATTGGTGAGATTGGGTGAGCAAATGCAGACCCTTTAAAGCAATAATGCATGGCAACCATTCCATGGGTCCCAACTCTCCAGGTTGAAGGGAATATTACTACAGCTATAACATGTACGGGAAACCTAGAGAATGGACAAACTGTGAATATGAAAGGTTTCTAAAACTCAACGAAGAGTCCCTCTCCTGGTGCTCCGGTTTGACTTTCCAACAGCTTAACTATCAATCTCCCAACTTGGAGAGACAGCCCCTTTAAGCCCCTGGTTCACACAGGTTGCCCATTTGGCAGAGGAAGAAAGGGAAGAGGGAGAACCAATGAGAGAGTAGCTGTTAGGCATTTGGATGGGCACATGTCACTCTAATTTCCTGGCAGGAAGAAGAATTAACCAAAGTCTCAGCCACCCACCGGGAACCAGTATAGGTCCTGAACCAAATGTTTGGACTTGCGTTCAGCTCACAAAAAACGAGTTGAAAAATGGAGCTCAGGGGCACAGCAATTCACAAACTGGCAGAGTAATCAAGGCCAACTATCGTCCAAAAATCTGTTGAGGGAAGGCAACGAGGCGGACTTGAATGCGAGGCAGAATAGCAGGAAACCGATTTCAAGAGGTACGTTAGAATCGCCTGTAAAGCACAGGAAGAGGGGTACAACTTCGACAATGATGCACTTGGCCAAAAAGGGCGTATGCGTTTTCTCCTGAATATATTCAGGAGAAAACGCATACGTCCTTTTTGGCCAAGCAAGCAAGCGGGCAATGCAAATCTGCACTACAAAGAAGTATCACTTCCCACCGGTCAAAAGGGACATCCACAAAATGTGTAAAAACCAGAAAGGCAAGACAGGCCCTGGAGAACAGGGAGCCTTGTTATGCTGATGGGCGGGATGTAAGTTGCCAACTGCCTCACTGGAGGAGTGCATTGTGTTCCCTAAAACAAGTAAACAACAGAGCTACAGAGCCAAGGGCACTTCCAGTCTAGGGAATATACCTTGGGAAAACTGAAAATCCATAAGACAGAGCCACCCCCAAATTGAGGGCTGCACTGCGTACAAGAACCTCAACCTGGGTACACCTGAAATATCCCAGGAAATATAAAAATGGTTCAAAACATTGTGGAACTTACGTACGATGGAATATCCCTCAGCCACGAAATCAATGTCATAAGACCAGTAGCAGCAAAATGAGTGGATTCAGGTACGATGATTCTAAGGGAAAGAAGTCACACAGGAAAAGAAACTTATCATAAGATATCACTTAGGAAGATCCTGTAAACATGGCTACACATGAACTGAGTTAGGAAAGAGAACAGAGTCTCACATTTAGAAAACACTCTTATGCCTGCTTAAGGGGGAAGGAGAGGTGGGGTGATGCATCAAACCAGAGTTTGATATAAGCACAGGTACTGTTCCAAAAACCAACTATGGAATAGACAAGACCTACACCTTCCTCAGTGAAAGGGACTCAAAACCCCATATTTCCCGCAGAGGAATAGATCTGACTAGTAAGAATCTTAAAACCTATGTATTGATATGTCTCCGTAAGGGAATCAGGTGTGTCTAGACTGGCATAAACATGGCAGCGAGAATCAGCTCAAACCCACTCTAAAAAGGAATTTCAAAAACAGAACAAAGAAACAGGGAAATTCTTTACAATTCCTTCAGGGTCTCTGATGCAACCTGGAATGACCCTATCTACGATGACAGCTGGATGTGGCATGAGGCTGGACACTTGGGACTGAGAGGATTGGTGAGATTGGGTGAGCAAATGCAGACCCTTTAAAGCAATAATGCATGGCAACCATTCCATGGGTCCCACCTCTCCAGGTTGAAGGGAATATTACTACAGCTATAACATGTACGGGAAACCTAGAGAATGGACACACTGTGAATACGAAAGGTTTCTAAAACTCAACGAAGGGTCCCTCTCCTGGTGCTCCGGTTTGACTTTCCAACAGCTTTACTATCAATCTCCCAACTTGGAGAGACAGCCCCTTTAAGCTCCTGGTTCACACAGGTTGCCCATTTGGCAGAGGAGGAAAGGGAAGAGGGAGAACCAATGAGAGAGTAGCTGTTAGGCATTTGGATGGGCACATGTCACTCTAATTTCCCGGCAGGAAGAAGAATTCACCAAAGTCTCAGCCACCCACCGGGAACCAGTATAGGTCCTGAACCAAATGTTTGGACTTGCGTTCAGCTCACAAAAAACGAGTTGAAAAATGGAGCTCAGGGGCACAGCAATTCACAAACTGGCAGAGTAATCAAGGCCAACTATCGTCCAAAAATCTGTTGAGGGAAGGCAACGAGGCGGACTTGAATGCGAGGCAGAATAGCAGGAAACAGATTTCAAGAGGTACGTTAGAATCGCCTGTAAAGCACAGGAAGAGGGGCACAACTTCGACAATGATGCACTTGGCCAAAAAGGGCGTATGCGTTTTCTCCTGAATATATTCAGGAGAAAACGCATACGCCCTTTTTGGCCAAGCAAGCAAGCGGGCAATGCAAATCTGCACTACAAAGAAGTATCACTTCCCACCGGTCAAAAGGGAAATCCACAAAATGTGTAAAAACCAGAAAGGCAAGACAGGCCCTGGAGAACAGGGAGCCTTGTTATGCTGATGGGCGGGATGTAAGTTGCCAACTGCCTCACTGGAGGAGTGCATTGTGTTCCCTAAAACAAGTAAACAACAGAGCTACAGAGCCAAGGGCACTTCCAGTCTAGGGAATATACCTTGGGAAAACTGAAAATCCATAAGACAGAGCCACCCCCAAATTGAGGGCTGCACTGCTTACAAGAACCTCAACCTGGGTACACCGGAAATATCCCAGGAAATACAAAAATCGTTCAAAACTTTGTGGAACTTACGTACGATGGAATATCCATCAGCCACGAAATCAATGTCATAAGACCAGTAGCAGCAAAATGAGTGGATTCAGGTACGATGATTCTAAGTGAAAGAAGTCACACAGAAAAAGAAACTTATCATAAGATATCACTTAGGAAGATCCTGTAAACATGGCTACACATGAACTGAGTTAGGAAAGAGAACAGAGTCTCACATTTAGAAAACACTCTTATGCCTGCTTAAGGGGGAAGGAGAGGTGGGGTGATGCATCAAACCAGAGTTTGATATAAGCACAGGTACTGTTCCAAAAACCAACTATGGAATAGACAAGACCTACACCTTCCTCAGTGAAAGGGACTCAAAACCCCATATTTCCCGCAGAGGAATAGATCTGACTAGTAAGAATCTTAAAACCTATGTATTGATATGTCTCCGTAAGGGAATCAGGTGTGTCTAGACTGGCATAAACATGGCAGCGAGAATCAGCTCAAACCCACTCTAAAAAGGAATTTCAAAAACAGAACAAAGAAACAGGGAAATTCTTTACAATTCCTTCAGGGTCTCTGATGCAACCTGGAATGACCCTATCTACGATGACAGCTGGATGTGGCATGAGGCTGGACACTTGGGACTGAGAGGATTGGTGAGATTGGGTGAGCAAATGCAGACCCTTTAAAGCAATAATGCATGGCAACCATTCCATGGGTCCCACCTCTCCAGGTTGAAGGGAATATTACTACAGCTATAACATGTACGGGAACCCTAGAGAATGGACACACTGTGAATACGAAAGGTTTCTAAAACTCAACGAAGAGTCCCTCTCCTGGTGCTCCGGTTTGACTTTCCAACAGCTTTACTATCAATCTCCCAACTTGGAGAGACAGCCCCTTTAAGCTCCTGGTTCACACACGTTGCCCATTTGGCAGAGGAGGAAAGGGAAGAGGGAGAACCAATGAGAGAGTAGCTGTTAGGCATTTGGATGGGCACATGTCACTCTAATTTCCCGGCAGGAAGAAGAATTCACCAAAGTCTCAGCCACCCACCGGGAACCAGTATAGGTCCTGAACCAAATGTTTGGACTTGCGTTCAGCTCACAAAAAACGAGTTGAAAAATGGAGCTCAGGGGCACAGCAATTCACAAACTGGCAGAGTAATCAAGGCCAACTATCGTCCAAAAATCTGTTGAGGGAAGGCAACGAGGCGGACTTGAATGCGAGGCAGAATAGCAGGAAACAGATTTCAAGAGGTACGTTAGAATCGCCTGTAAAGCACAGGAAGAGGGGCACAACTTCGACAATGATGCACTTGGCCAAAAAGGGCGTATGCGTTTTCTCCTGAATATATTCAGGAGAAAACGCATACGCCCTTTTTGGCCAAGCAAGCAAGCGGGCAATGCAAATCTGCATTACAAAGAAGTATCACTTCCCACCGGTCAAAAGGGACATCCACAAAATGTGTAAAAACCAGAAAGGCAAGACAGGCCCTGGAGAACAGGGAGCCTTGTTATGCTGATGGGCGGGATGTAAGTTGCCAACTGCCTCACTGGAGGAGTGCATTGTGTTCCCTAAAACAAGTAAACAACAGAGCTACAGAGCCAAGGGCACTTCCAGTCTAGGGAATATACCTTGGGAAAACTGAAAATCCATAAGACAGAGCCACCCCCAAATTGAGGGCTGCACTGCTTACAAGAACCTCAACCTGGGTACACCTGAAATATCCCAGGAAATATAAAAATGGTTCAAAACTTTGTGGAACTTACGTACGATGGAATATCCCTCAGCCATGAAATCAATGTCATAAGACCAGTAGCAGCAAAATCATTGGATTCAGGTACGAGGATTCTAAGTGAAAGAAGTCACACAGAAAAAGAAACTTATCATAAGATATCACTTAGGAAGATCCTGTAAACATGGCTACACATGAACTGAGTTAGGAAAGAGAACAGAGTCTCACATTTAGAAAACACTCTTATGCCTGCTTAAGGGGGAAGGAGAGGTGGGGTGATGCATCAAACCAGAGTTTGATATAAGCACAGGTACTGTTCCAAAAACCAACTATGGAATAGACAAGACCTACACCTTCCTCAGTGAAAGGGACTCAAAACCCCATATTTCCCGCAGAGGAATAGATCTGACTAGTAAGAATCTTAAAACCTATGTATTGATAAGTCTCCGTAAGGGAATCAAGTGTGTCTAGACTGGCATAAACATGGCAGCGAGAATCAGCTCAAACCCACTCTAAAAGGGAATTTCAAAAACAGAACAAAGAAACAGGGAAATTCTTTACAATTCCTTCAGGGTCTCTGATGCAACCTGGAATGACCCTATCTACAATGACAGCTGGATGTGGCATGAGGCTGGACACTTGGGACTGAGAGGATTGGAGAGATTGGGTGAGCAAATGCAGACCCTTTAAAGCAATAATGCATGGCAACCATTCCATGGGTCCCAACTCTCCAGGTTGAAGGGAATATTACTACAGCTTTAACATGTACGGGAAACCTAGAGAATGGACACACTGTGAATATGAAAGGTTTCTAAAACTCAACGAAGAGTCCCTCTCCTGGTGCTCCGGTTTGACTTTCCAACAGCTTAACTATCAATCTCCCAACTTGGAGAGACAGCCCCTTTAAGCCCCTGGTTCACACAGGTTGCCCATTTGGCAGAGGAAGAAAGGGAAGAGGGAGAACCAATGAGAGAGTAGCTGTTAGGCATTTGGATGGGCACATGTCACTCTAATTTCCCGGCAGGAAGAAGAATTAACCAAAGTCTCAGCCACCCACCGGGAACCAGTATAGGTCCTGAACCAAAAGTTTGGACTTAGGTTCAGCTCACAAAAAACGAGTTTGAAAATGGAGCTCAGGGGCACAGCAATTCACAAACAGGCAGAGTAAACAAGGCCAACAATCGTCCAAAAATCTGTTGAGGGAAGGCAACGAGGCGGACTTGAAATCGAGGCAGAATAGCAGGAAACAGATTTCAAGCTGTACGTTGGAATCGTCTGTAAAGCACAGGAAGAGGGGCACAACTTCGACAATGATGCACTTGGCCAAAAAGGGCGTATGCGTTTTCTCCTGAATATATTCAGGAGAAAACGCATACGCCCTTTTTGGCCAAGCAAGCAAGCGGGCAATGCAAATCTGCACTACAAAGAAGTATCACTTCCCACCGGTCAAAAGGGACATCCACAAAATGTGTAAAAACCAGAAAGGCAAGACAGGCCCTGGAGAACAGGGAGCCTTGTTATGCTGATGGGCAGGATGTAAGTTGCCAACTGCCTCACTGGAGGAGTGCATTGTGTTCCCTAAAACAAGTAAACAACAGAGATACAGAGCCAAGGGCACTTCCAGTCTAGGGAATATACCTTGGGAAAAATGAAATTCAATTAGACAGAGCCAACCCCATATTGAGGGCTGCACTGCTTACAAGAACCTCAACCTGGGTACACCGGAAATATCCCAGGAAATATAAAAATGGTTCAAAACTTTGTGGAACTTACGTACGATGGAATATCCATCAGCAACGAAATCAATGTCATAAGACCAGTAGCAGCAAAATGAGTGGATTCAGGTACGATGATTCTAAGTGAAAGAAGTCACAGAGAAAAAGAAACTTATCATAAGATATCACTTAGGAAGATCCTGTAAACATGGCTACACATGAACTGAGTTAGGAAAGAGAACAGAGTCTCACATTTAGAAAACACTCTTATGCCTGCTTAAGGGGGAAGGAGAGGTGGGGTGATGCATCAAACCAGAGTTTGATATAAGCACAGGTACCGTTCCAAAAACCAACTATGGAATAGACAAGACCTACACCTTCCTCAGTGAAAGGGACTCATAACCCCATATTTCCCGCAGAGGAATAGATCTGACTAGTAAGAATCTTAAAACCTATGTATTGATATGTCTCCGTAAGGGAATCAAGGGTGACTAGACTGGCATAAACAAGGCAGCGAGAATCAGCTCAAACCCACTCTAAAAAGGAATTTCAAAAACAAAACAAAGAAACAGGGAAATTCTTTACAATTCCTTCAGGGTCTCTGATGCAACCTGGAATGACCCTATCTACGATGACAGCTGGATGTGGCATGAGGCTGGACACTTGGGACTGAGAGGATTGGTGAGATTGGGTGAGCAAATGCAGACCCTTTAAAGCAATAATGCATGGCAACCATTCCATGGGTCCCAACTCTCCAGGTGGAAGGGAATATTACTACAGCTATAACATGTACGGGAAACCTAGAGAATGGACACACTGTGAATATGAAAGGTTTCTAAAACTCAACGAAGAGTCGCTCTCCTGGTGCTCCGGTTTGACTTTCCAACAGCTTTACTATCAATCTCCCAACTTGGAGAGACAGCCCCTTTAAGCTCCTGGTTCACACAGGTTGCCCATTTGGCAGAGGAGGAAAGGGAAGAGGGAGAACCAATGAGAGAGTAGCTGTTAGGCATTTGGATGGGCACATGTCACTCTAATTTCCCGGCAGGAAGAAGAATTAACCAAAGTCTCAGCCACCCACCGGGAACCAGTATAGGTCCTGAACCAAATGTTTGGACTTGCGTTCAGCTCACAAAAAACGAGTTGAAAAATGGAGCTCAGGGGCACAGCAATTCACAAACTGGCAGAGTAATCAAGGCCAACTATCGTCCAAAAATCTGTTGAGGGAAGGCAACGAGGCGGACTTGAATGCGAGGCAGAATAGCAGGAAACAGATTTCAAGAGGTACGTTAGAATCGCCTGTAAAGCACAGGAAGAGGGGCACAACTTCGACAATGATGCACTTGGCCAAAAAGGGCGTATGCGTTTTCTCCTGAATATATTCAGGAGAAAACGCATACGCCCTTTTTGGCCAAGCAAGCAAGCGGGCAATGCAAATCTGCATTACAAAGAAGTATCACTTCCCACCGGTCAAAAGGGACATCCACAAAATGTGTAAAAACCAGAAAGGCAAGACAGGCCCTGGAGAACAGGGAGCCTTGTTATGCTGATGGGCGGGATGTAAGTTGCCAACTGCCTCACTGGAGGAGTGCATTGTGTTCCCTAAAACAAGTAAACAACAGAGCTACAGAGCCAAGGGCACTTCCAGTCTAGGGAATATACCTTGGGAAAACTGAAAATCCATAAGACAGAGCCACCCCCAAATTGAGGGCTGCACTGCTTACAAGAACCTCAACCTGGGTACACCTGAAATATCCCAGGAAATATAAAAATGGTTCAAAACTTTGTGGAACTTACGTACGATGGA
The DNA here is from genome assembly GCF_964341445.2 of Mesoplodon mirus. Lineage (NCBI taxonomy): Eukaryota > Metazoa > Chordata > Mammalia > Artiodactyla > Ziphiidae > Mesoplodon > Mesoplodon mirus. The sequence goes on from NW_028295729.1 coordinate 1,309,399, forward strand.
ATATCCCTCAGCCATGAAATCAATGTCATAAGACCAGTAGCAGCAAAATGAGTGGATTCAGGTACGATGATTCTAAGTGAAAGAAGTCACACAGAAAAAGAAACTTATCATAAGATATCACTTAGGAAGATCCTGTAAACATGGCTACACATGAACTGAGTTAGGAAAGAGAACAGAGTCTCACATTTAGAAAACACTCTTATGCCTGCTTAAGGGGGAAGGAGAGGTGGGGTGATGCATCAAACCAGAGTTTGATATAAGCACAGGTACTGTTCCAGAAACCAACTATGGAATAGACAAGACCTACACCTTCCTCAGTGAAAGGGACTCAAAACCCCATATTTCCCGCAGAGGAATAGATCTGACTAGTAAGAATCTTAAAACCTATGTATTGATATGTCTCCGTAAGGGAATCAAGTGTGTCTAGACTGGCATAAACATGGCAGCGAGAATCAGCTCAAACCCACTCTAAAAAGGAATTTCAAAAACAGAACAAAGAAACAGGGAAATTCTTTACAATTCCTTCAGGGTCTCTGATGCAACCTGGAATGACCCTATCTACGATGACAGCTGGATGTGGCATGAGGCTGGACACTTGGGACTGAGAGGATTGGTGAGATTGGGTGAGCAAATGCAGACCCTTTAAAGCAATAATGCATGGCAACCATTCCATGGGTCCCACCTCTCCAGGTTGAAGGGAATATTACTACAGCTATAACATGTACGGGAAACCTAGAGAATGGACACACTGTGAATACGAAAGGTTTCTAAAACTCAACGAAGAGTCCCTCTCCTGGTGCTCCGGTTTGACTTTCCAACAGCTTTACTATCAATCTCCCAACTTGGAGAGACAGCCCCTTTAAGCTCCTGGTTCACACAGGTTGCCCATTTGGCAGAGGAGGAAAGGGAAGAGGGAGAACCAATGAGAGAGTAGCTGTTAGGCATTTGGATGGGCACATGTCACTCTAATTTCCCGGCAGGAAGAAGAATTCACCAAAGTCTCAGCCACCCACCGGGAACCAGTATAGGTCCTGAACCAAATGTTTGGACTTGCGTTCAGCTCACAAAAAACGAGTTGAAAAATGGAGCTCAGGGGCACAGCAATTCACAAACTGGCAGAGTAATCAAGGCCAACTATCGTCCAAAAATCTGTTGAGGGAAGGCAACGAGGCGGACTTGAATGCGAGGCAGAATAGCAGGAAACAGATTTCAAGAGGTACGTTAGAATCGCCTGTAAAGCACAGGAAGAGGGGCACAACTTCGACAATGATGCACTTGGCCAAAAAGGGCGTATGCGTTTTCTCCTGAATATATTCAGGAGAAAACGCATACGCCCTTTTTGGCCAAGCAAGCAAGCGGGCAATGCAAATCTGCACTACAAAGAAGTATCACTTCCCACCGGTCAAAAGGGACATCCACAAAATGTGTAAAAACCAGAAAGGCAAGACAGGCCCTGGAGAACAGGGAGCCTTGTTATGCTGATGGGTGGGATGTAAGTTGCCAACTGCCTCACTGGAGGAGTGCATTGTGTTCCCTAAAACAAGTAAACAACAGAGCTACAGAGCCAAGGGCACTTCCAGTCTAGGGAATATACCTTGGGAAAACTGAAAATCCATAAGACAGAGCCACCCCCAAATTGAGGGCTGCACTGCTTACAAGAACCTCAACCTGGGTACACCTGAAATATCCCAGGAAATATAAAAATGGTTCCAAACATTGTGGAACTTACGTACGATGGAATATCCCTCAGCCACGAAATCAATGTCATAAGACCAGTAGCAGCAAAATGAGTGGATTCAGGTACGATGATTCTAAGTGAAAGAAGTCACACAGAAAAAGAAACTTATCATAAGGTATCACTTAGGAAGATCCTGTAAACATGGCTACACATGAACTGAGTTAGGAAAGAGAACAGAGTCTCACATTTAGAAAACACTCTTATGCCTGCTTAAGGGGGAAGGAGAGGTGGGGTGATGCATCAAACCAGAGTTTGATATAAGCACAGGTACTGTTCCAAAAACCAACTATGGAATAGACAAGACCTACACCTTCCTCAGTGAAAGGGACTCAAAACCCCATATTTCCCGCAGAGGAATAGATCTGACTAGTAAGAATCTTAAAACCTATGTATTGATATGTCTCCGTAAGGGAATCAAGTGTGTCTAGACTGGCATAAACATGGCAGCGAGAATCAGCTCAAACCCACTCTAAAAGGGAATTTCAAAAACAGAACAAAGAAACAGGGAAATTCTTTACAATTCCTTCAGGGTCTCTGATGCAACCTGGAATGACCCTATCTACAATGACAGCTGGATGTGGCATGAGGCTGGACACTTGGGACTGAGAGGATTGGAGAGATTGGGTGAGCAAATGCAGACCCTTTAAAGCAATAATGCATGGCAACCATTCCATGGGTCCCAACTCTCCAGGTTGAAGGGAATATTACTACAGCTTTAACATGTACGGGAAACCTAGAGAATGGACACACTGTGAATATGAAAGGTTTCTAAAACTCAACGAAGAGTCCCTCTCCTGGTGCTCCGGTTTGACTTTCCAACAGCTTAACTATCAATCTCCCAACTTGGAGAGACAGCCCCTTTAAGCCCCTGGTTCACACAGGTTGCCCATTTGGCAGAGGAAGAAAGGGAAGAGGGAGAACCAATGAGAGAGTAGCTGTTAGGCATTTGGATGGGCACATGTCACTCTAATTTCCCGGCAGGAAGAAGAATTAACCAAAGTCTCAGCCACCCACCGGGAACCAGTATAGGTCCTGAACCAAAAGTTTGGACTTAGGTTCAGCTCACAAAAAACGAGTTTGAAAATGGAGCTCAGGGGCACAGCAATTCACAAACAGGCAGAGTAAACAACGCCAACAATCGTCCAAAAATCTGTTGAGGGAAGGCAACGAGGCGGACTTGAAAGCGAGGCAGAATAGCAGGAAACAGATTTCAAGCTGTACGTTGGAATCGTCTGTAAAGCACAGGAAGAGGGGCACAACTTCGACAATGATGCACTTGGCCAAAAAGGGCGTATGCGTTTTCTCCTGAATATATTCAGGAGAAAACGCATACGCCCTTTTTGGCCAAGCAAGCAAGCGGGCAATGCAAATCTGCACTACAAAGAAGTATCACTTCCCACCGGTCAAAAGGGACATCCACAAAATGTGTAAAAACCAGAAAGGCAAGACAGGCCCTGGAGAACAGGGAGCCTTGTTATGCTGATGGGCAGGATGTAAGTTGCCAACTGCCTCACTGGAGGAGTGCATTGTGTTCCCTAAAACAAGTAAACAACAGAGATACAGAGCCAAGGGCACTTCCAGTCTAGGGAATATACCTTGGGAAAAATGAAATTCAATTAGACAGAGCCAACCCCATATTGAGGGCTGCACTGCTTACAAGAACCTCAACCTGGGTACACCGGAAATATCCCAGGAAATATAAAAATGGTTCAAAACTTTGTGGAACTTACGTACGATGGAATATCCATCAGCAACGAAATCAATGTCATAAGACCAGTAGCAGCAAAATGAGTGGATTCAGGTACGATGATTCTAAGTGAAAGAAGTCACAGAGAAAAAGAAACTTATCATAAGATATCACTTAGGAAGATCCTGTAAACATGGCTACACATGAACTGAGTTAGGAAAGAGAACAGAGTCTCACATTTAGAAAACACTCTTATGCCTGCTTAAGGGGGAAGGAGAGGTGGGGTGATGCATCAAACCAGAGTTTGATATAAGCACAGGTACCGTTCCAAAAACCAACTATGGAATAGACAAGACCTACACCTTCCTCAGTGAAAGGGACTCATAACCCCATATTTCCCGCAGAGGAATAGATCTGACTAGTAAGAATCTTAAAACCTATGTATTGATATGTCTCCGTAAGGGAATCAAGGGTGACTAGACTGGCATAAACAAGGCAGCGAGAATCAGCTCAAACCCACTCTAAAAAGGAATTTCAAAAACAAAACAAAGAAACAGGGAAATTCTTTACAATTCCTTCAGGGTCTCTGATGCAACCTGGAATGACCCTATCTACGATGACAGCTGGATGTGGCATGAGGCTGGACACTTGGGACTGAGAGGATTGGTGAGATTGGGTGAGCAAATGCAGACCCTTTAAAGCAATAATGCATGGCAACCATTCCATGGGTCCCAACTCTCCAGGTGGAAGGGAATATTACTACAGCTATAACATGTACGGGAAACCTAGAGAATGGACACACTGTGAATATGAAAGGTTTCTAAAACTCAACGAAGAGTCGCTCTCCTGGTGCTCCGGTTTGACTTTCCAACAGCTTTACTATCAATCTCCCAACTTGGAGAGACAGCCCCTTTAAGCTCCTGGTTCACACAGGTTGCCCATTTGGCAGAGGAGGAAAGGGAAGAGGGAGAACCAATGAGAGAGTAGCTGTTAGGCATTTGGATGGGCACATGTCACTCTAATTTCCCGGCAGGAAGAAGAATTCACCAAAGTCTCAGCCACCCACCGGGAACCAGTATAGGTCCTGAACCAAATGTTTGGACTTGCGTTCAGCTCACAAAAAACGAGTTGAAAAATGGAGCTCAGGGGCACAGCAATTCACAAACTGGCAGAGTAATCAAGGCCAACTATCGTCCAAAAATCTGTTGAGGGAAGGCAACGAGGCGGACTTGAATGCGAGGCAGAATAGCAGGAAACAGATTTCAAGAGGTACGTTAGAATCGCCTGTAAAGCACAGGAAGAGGGGCACAACTTCGACAATGATGCACTTGGCCAAAAAGGGCGTATGCGTTTTCTCCTGAATATATTCAGGAGAAAACGCATACGCCCTTTTTGGCCAAGCAAGCAAGCGGGCAATGCAAATCTGCATTACAAAGAAGTATCACTTCCCACCGGTCAAAAGGGACATCCACAAAATGTGTAAAAACCAGAAAGGCAAGACAGGCCCTGGAGAACAGGGAGCCTTGTTATGCTGATGGGCGGGATGTAAGTTGCCAACTGCCTCACTGGAGGAGTGCATTGTGTTCCCTAAAACAAGTAAACAACAGAGCTACAGAGCCAAGGGCACTTCCAGTCTAGGGAATATACCTTGGGAAAACTGAAAATCCATAAGACAGAGCCACCCCCAAATTGAGGGCTGCACTGCTTACAAGAACCTCAACCTGGGTACACCTGAAATATCCCAGGAAATATAAAAATGGTTCAAAACTTTGTGGAACTTACGTACGATGGAATATCCCTCAGCCATGAAATCAATGTCATAAGACCAGTAGCAGCAAAATCATTGGATTCAGGTACGATGATTCTAAGTGAAAGAAGTCACACAGAAAAAGAAACTTATCATAAGATATCACTTAGGAAGATCCTGTAAACATGGCTACACATGAACTGAGTTAGGAAAGAGAACAGAGTCTCACATTTAGAAAACACTCTTATGCCTGCTTAAGGGGGAAGGAGAGGTAGGGTGATGCATCAAACCAGAGTTTGATATAAGCACAGGTACTGTTCCAAAAACCAACTATGGAATAGACAAGACCTACACCTTCCTCAGTGAAAGGGACTCAAAACCCCATATTTCCCGCAGAGGAATAGATCTGACTAGTAAGAATCTTAAAACCTATGTATTGATATGTCTGCGTAAGGGAATCAAGTGTGTCTAGACTGGCATAAACATGGCAGCGAGAATCAGCTCAAACCCACTCTAAAAAGGAATTTCAAAAACAGAACAAAGAAACAGGGAAATTCTTTACAATTCCTTCAGGGTCTCTGATGCAACCTGGAATGACCCTATCTACAATGACAGCTGGATGTGGCATGAGGCTGGACACTTGGGACTGAGAGGATTGGAGAGATTGGGTGAGCAAAGGCAGACCCTTTAAAGCAATAATGCATGGCAACCATTCCATGGGTCTCAACTCTCCAGGTTGAAGGGAATATTACTACAGCTTTAACATGTACGGGAAACCTAGAGAATGGACACACTGTGAATATGAAAGGTTTCTAAAACTCAACGAAGAGTCCCTCTCCTGGTGCTCTGGTTTGACTTTCCAACAGCTTAACTATCAATCTCCCTACTTGGAGAGACAGCCCCTTTAAGCCCCTGGTTCACACAGGTTGCCCATTTGGCAGAGGAAGAAAGGGAAGAGGGAGAACCAATGAGAGAGTAGCTGTTAGGCATTTGGATGGGCACATGTCACTCTAATTTCCCGGCAGGAAGAAGAATTAACCAAAGTCTCAGCCACCCACCGGGAACCAGTATAGGTCCTGAACCAAAAGTTTGGACTTGCGTTCAGCTCACAAAAAACGAGTTGAAAAATGGAGCTCAGGGGCACAGCAATTCACAAACTGGCAGAGTAATCAAGGCCAACTATCGTCCAAAAATCTGTTGAGGGAAGGCAACGAGGCGGACTTGAATGCGAGGCAGAATAGCAGGAAACAGATTTCAAGAGGTACGTTAGAATCGCCTGTAAAGCACAGGAAGAGGGGCACAACTTCGACAATGATGCACTTGGCCAAAAAGGGCGTATGCGTTTTCTCCTGAATATATTCAGGAGAAAACGCATACGCCCTTTTTGGCCAAGCAAGCAAGCGGGCAATGCAAATCTGCACTACAAAGAAGTATCACTTCCCACCGGCCAAAAGGGACATCCACAAAATGTGTAAAAACCAGAAAGGCAAGACAGGCCCTGGAGAACAGGGAGCCTTGTTATGCTGATGGGCGGGATGTAAGTTGCCAACTGCCTCACTGGAGGAGTGCATTGTGTCCCCTAAAACAAGTAAACAACAGAGCTACAGAGCCAAGGGCACTTCCAGTCTAGGGAATATACCTTGGGAAAACTGAAAATCCATAAGACAGAGCCACCCCCAAATTGAGGGCTGCACTGCTTACAAGAACCTCAAACTGGGTACACCTGAAATATCCCAGGAAATATAAAAATGGTTCAAAACATTGTGGAACTTACGTACGATGGAATATCCCTCAGCCATGAAATCAATGTCATAAGACCAGTAGCAGCAAAATGAGTTGATTCAGGTACGATGATTCTAAGTGAAAGAAGTCACACAGAAAAAGAAACTTATCATAAGATATCACTTAGGAAGATCCTGTAAACATGGCTACACATGAACTGAGTTAGGAAAGAGAACAGAGTCTCACATTTAGAAAACACTCTTATGCCTGCTTAAGGGGGAAGGAGAGGTGGGGTGATGCATCAAACCAGAGTTTGATATAAGCACAGGTACCGTTCCAAAAACCAACTATGGAATAGACAAGACCTACACCTTCCTCAGTGAAAGGGACTCATAACCCCATATTTCCCACAGAGGAATAGATCTGACTAGTAAGAATCTTAAAACCTATGTATTGATATGTTTCCGTAAGGGAATCAAGGGTGACTAGACTGGCATAAAAAAGGCAGCGAGAATCAGCTCAAACCCACTCTAAAAAGGAATTTCAAAAACAAAAGAAAGAAACAGGGAAATTCTTTACAATTCCTTCAGGGTCTCTGATGCAACCTGGAATGACCCTATCTACGATGACAGCTGGATGTGGCATGAGGCTGGACACTTGGGACTGAGAGGATTGGTGAGATTGGGTGAGCAAATGCAGACCCTTTAAAGCAATAATGCATGGCAACCATTCCATGGGTCCCAACTCTCCAGGTTGAAGGGAATATTACTACAGCTATAACATGTACGGGAAACCAGGAGAATGGACACACTGTGAATACGAAAGGTTTCTAAAACTCAACGAAGAGTCCCTCTCCTGGTGCTCCGGTTTGACTTTCCAACAGCTTTACTATCAATCTCCCAACTTGGAGAGACAGCCCCTTTAAGCTCCTGGTTCACACAGGTTGCCCATTTGGCAGAGGAAGAAAGGGAAGAGGGAGAACCAATGAGAGAGTAGCTGTTAGGCATTTGGATGGGCACATGTCACTCTAATTTCCCGGCAGGAAGAAGAATTCACCAAAGTCTCAGCCACCCACCGGGAACCAGTATAGGTCCTGAACCAAAAGTTTGGACTTGCGTTCAGCTCACAAAAAACGAGTTGAAAAATGGAGCTCAGGGGCACAGCAATTCACAAACTGGCAGAGTAATCAAGGCCAACTATCGTCCAAAAATCTGTTGAGGGAAGGCAACGAGGCAGACTTGAATGCGAGGCAGAATAGCAGGAAACAGATTTCAAGAGGTACGTTAGAATCGCCTGTAAAGCACAGGAAGAGGGGCACAACTTCGACAATGATGCACTTGGCCAAAAAGGGCGTATGCGTTTTCTCCTGAATATATTCAGGAGAAAACGCATACGCCCTTTTTGGCCAAGCAAGCAAGCGGGCAATGCAAATCTGCACTACAAAGAAGTATCACTTCCCAACGGTCAAAAGGGACATCCACAAAATGTGTAAAAACCAGAAAGGCAAGACAGGCCCTGGAGAACAGGGAGCCTTGTTATGCTGATGGGCGGGATGTAAGTTGCCAACTGCCTCACTGGAGGAGTGCATTGTGTTCCCTAAAACAAGTAAACAACAGAGCTACAGAGCCAAGGGCACTTCCAGTCTAGGGAATATACCTTGGGAAAACTGAAAATCCATAAGACAGAGCCACCCCCAAATTGAGGGCTGCACTGCTTACAAGAACCTCAACCTGGGTACACCTGAAATATCCCAGGAAATATAAAAATGGTTCAAAACATTGTGGAACTTACGTACGATGGAATATCCCTCAGCCATGAAATCAATGTCATAAGACCAGTAGCAGCAAAATGAGTGGATTCAGGTACGATGATTCTAAGTGAAAGAAGTCACACAGAAAAAGAAACTTATCATAAGATATCACTTAGGAAGATCCTGTAAACATGGCAACACATGAACTGAGTTAGGAAAGAGAACAGAGTCTCACATTTAGAAAACACTCTTATGCCTGCTTAAGGGGGAAGGAGAGGTGGGGTGATGCATCAAACCCGAGTTTGATATAAGCACAGGTACTGTTCCAAAAACCAACTATGGAATAGACAAGACCTACACCTTCCTCAGTGAAAGGGACTCAAAACCCCATATTTCCCGCAGAGGAATAGATCTGACTAGTAAGAATCTTAAAACCTATGTATTGATATGTCTCCGTAAGGGAATCAAGTGTGTCTAGACTGGCATAAACATGGCAGCGAGAATCAGCTCAAACCCACTCTAAAAAGGAATTTCAAAAACAGAACAAAGAAACAGGGAAATTCTTTACAATTCCTTCAGGGTCTCTGATGCAACCTGGAATGACCCTATCTACGATGACAGCTGGATGTGGCATGAGGCTGGACACTTGGGACTGAGAGGATTGATGAGATTGGGTGAGCAAATGCAGACCCTTTAAAGCAATAATGCATGGCAACCATTCCATGGGTCCCAACTCTCCAGGTTGAAGGGAATATTACTACAGCTATAACATGTACGGGAAACGAGGAGAATGGACACACTGTGAATACGAAAGGTTTCTAAAACTCAACGAAGAGTCCCTCTCCTGGTGCTCCGGTTTGACTTTCCAACAGCTTTACTATCAATCTCCCAACTTGGAGAGACAGCCCCTTTAAGCTCCTGGTTCACACAGGTTGCCCATTTGGCAGAGGAGGAAAGGGAAGAGGGAGAACCAATGAGAGAGTAGCTGTTAGGCATTTGGATGGGCACATGTCACTCTAATTTCCCGGCAGGAAGAAGAATTCACCAAAGTCTCAGCCACCCACCGGGAACCAGTATAGGTCCTGAACCAAAAGTTTGGACTTGCGTTCAGCTCACAAAAAACGAGTTGAAAAATGGAGCTCAGGGGCACAGCAATTCACAAACTGGCAGAGTAATCAAGGCCAACTATCGTCCAAAAATCTGTTGAGGGAAGGCACCGAGGCGGACTTGAATGCGAGGCAGAATAGCAGGAAACAGATTTCAAGAGGTACGTTAGAATCGCCTGTAAAGCACAGGAAGAGGGGCACAACTTCGACAATGATGCACTTGGCCAAAAATGGCGTATGCGTTTTCTCCTGAATATATTCAGGAGAAAACGCATACGCCCTTTTTGGCCAAGCAAGCAAGCGGGCAATGCAAATCTGCACTACAAAGAAGTATCACTTCCCACCGGTCAAAAGGGACATCCACAAAATGTGTAAAAACCAGAAAGGCAAGACAGGCCCTGGAGAACAGGGAGCCTTGTTATGCTGATGGGCGGGATGTAAGTTGCCAACTGCCTCACTGGAGGAGTGCATTGTGTTCCCTAAAACAAGTAAACAACAGAGCTACAGAGCCAAGGGCACTTCCAGTCTAGGGAATATACCTTGGGAAAACTGAAAATCCATAAGACAGAGCCACCCCCAAATTGAGGGCTGCACTGCTTACAAGAACCTCAACCTGGGTACACCTGAAATATCCCAGGAAATATAAAAATGGTTCAAAACATTGTGGAACTTACGTACGATGGAATATCCCTCAGCCATGAAATCAATGTCATAAGACCAGTAGCAGCAAAATGAGTGGATTCAGGTACGATGATTCTAAGTGAAAGAAGTCACACAGAAAAAGAAACTTATCATAAGATATCACTTAGGAAGATCCTGTAAACATGGCTACACATGAACTGAGTTAGGAAAGAGAACAGAGTCCCACATTTAGAAAACACTCTTATGCCTGCTTAAGGGGGAAGGAGAGGTGGGGTGATGCATCAAACCAGAGTTTGATATAAGCACAGGTACTGTTCCAAAAACCAACTATGGAATAGACAAGACCTACACCTTCCTCAATGAAAGGGACTCAAAACCCCATATTTCCCGCAGAGGAATAGATCTGACTAGTAAGAATCTTAAAACCTATGTATTGATATGTCTCCGTAAGGGAATCAGGTGTGTCTAGACTGGCATAAACATGGCAGCGAGAATCAGCTCAAACCCACTCTAAAAAGGAATTTCAAAAACAGAACAAAGAAACAGGGAAATTCTTTACAATTCCTTCAGGGTCTCTGATGCAACCTGGAATGACCCTATCTACGATGACAGCTGGATGTGGCATGAGGCTGGACACTTGGGACTGAGAGGATTGGAGAGATTGGGTGAGCAAATGCAGACCCTTTAAAGCAATAATGCATGGCAACCATTCCATGGGTCCCACCTCTCCAGGTTGAAGGGAATATTACTACAGCTATAACATGTACGGGAAACCTAGAGAATGGACACACTGTGAATACGAAAGGTTTCTAAAACTCAACGAAGGGTCCCTCTCCTGGTGCTCCGGTTTGACTTTCCAACAGCTTTACTATCAATCTCCCAACTTGGAGAGACAGCCCCTTTAAGCTCCTGGTTCACACAGGTTGCCCATTTGGCAGAGGAGGAAAGGGAAGAGGGAGAACCAATGAGAGAGTAGCTGTTAGGCATTTGGATGGGCACATGTCACTCTAATTTCCCGGCAGGAAGAAGAATTCACCAAAGTCTCAGCCACCCACCGGGAACCAGTATAGGTCCTGAACCAAATGTTTGGACTTGCGTTCAGCTCACAAAAAACGAGTTGAAAAATGGAGCTCAGGGGCACAGCAATTCACAAACTGGCAGAGTAATCAAGGCCAACTATCGTCCAAAAATCTGTTGAGGGAAGGCAACGAGGCGGACTTGAATGCGAGGCAGAATAGCAGGAAACAGATTTCAAGAGGTACGTTAGAATCGCCTGTAAAGCACAGGAAGAGGGGCACAACTTCGACAATGATGCACTTGGCCAAAAAGGGCGTATGCGTTTTCTCCTGAATATATTCAGGAGAAAACGCATACGCCCTTTTTGGCCAAGCAAGCAAGCGGGCAATGCAAATCTGCACTACAAAGAAGTATCACTTCCCACCGGTCAAAAGGGACATCCACAAAATGTGTAAAAACCAGAAAGGCAAGACAGGCCCTGGAGAACAGGGAGCCTTGTTATGCTGATGGGCGGGATGTAAGTTGCCAACTGCCTCACTGGAGGAGTGCATTGTGTTCCCTAAAACAAGTAAACAACAGAGCTACAGAGCCAAGGGCACTTCCAGTCTAGGGAATATACCTTGGGAAAACTGAAAATCCATAAGACAGAGCCACCCCCAAATTGAGGGCTGCACTGCTTACAAGAACCTCAACCTGGGTACACCTGAAATATCCCAGGAAATATAAAAATGGTTCAAAACATTGTGGAACTTACGTACGATGGAATATCCCTCAGCCATGAAATCAATGTCATAAGACCAGTAGCAGCAAAATGAGTGGATTCAGGTACGATGATTCTAAGTGAAAGAAGTCACACAGAAAAAGAAACTTATCATAAGATATCACTTAGGAAGATCCTGTAAACATGGCTACACATGAACTGAGTTAGGAAAGAGAACAGAGTCCCACATTTAGAAAACACTCTTATGCCTGCTTAAGGGGGAAGGAGAGGTGGGGTGATGCATCAAACCAGAGTTTGATATAAGCACAGGTACTGTTCCAAAAACCAACTATGGAATAGACAAGACCTACACCTTCCTCAATGAAAGGGACTCAAAACCCCATATTTCCCGCAGAGGAATAGATCTGACTAGTAAGAATCTTAAAACCTATGTATTGATATGTCTCCGTAAGGGAATCAGGTGTGTCTAGACTGGCATAAACATGGCAGCGAGAATCAGCTCAAACCCACTCTAAAAAGGAATTTCAAAAACAGAACAAAGAAACAGGGAAATTCTTTACAATTCCTTCAGGGTCTCTGATGCAACCTGGAATGACCCTATCTACGATGACAGCTGGATGTGGCATGAGGCTGGACACTTGGGACTGAGAGGATTGGAGAGATTGGGTGAGCAAATGCAGACCCTTTAAAGCAATAATGCATGGCAACCATTCCATGGGTCCCACCTCTCCAGGTTGAAGGGAATATTACTACAGCTATAACATGTACGGGAAACCTAGAGAATGGACACACTGTGAATACGAAAGGTTTCTAAAACTCAACGAAGGGTCCCTCTCCTGGTGCTCCGGTTTGACTTTCCAACAGCTTTACTATCAATCTCCCAACTTGGAGAGACAGCCCCTTTAAGCTCCTGGTTCACACAGGTTGCCCATTTGGCAGAGGAGGAAAGGGAAGAGGGAGAACCAATGAGAGAGTAGCTGTTAGGCATTTGGATGGGCACATGTCACTCTAATTTCCCGGCAGGAAGAAGAATTAACCAAAGTCTCAGCCACCCACCGGGAACCAGTATAGGTCCTGAACCAAATGTTTGGACTTGCGCTCAGCTCACAAAAAACGAGTTGAAAAATGGAGCTCAGGGGCACAGCAATTCACAAACTGGCAGAGTAATCAAGGCCAACTATCGTCCAAAAATCTGTTGAGGGAAGGCAACGAGGCGGACTTGAATGCGAGGCAGAATAGCAGGAAACAGATTTCAAGAGGTACGTTAGAATCGCCTGTAAAGCACAGGAAGAGGGGCACAACTTCGACAATGATGCACTTGGCCAAAAAGGGCGTATGCGTTTTCTCCTGAATATATTCAGGAGAAAACGCATACGCCCTTTTTGGCCAAGCAAGCAAGCGGGCAATGCAAATCTGCACTACAAAGAAGTATCACTTCCCACCGGTCAAAAGGGACATCCACAAAATGTGTAAAAACCAGAAAGGCAAGACAGGCCCTGGAGAACAGGGAGCCTTGTTATGCTGATGGGCGGGATGTAAGTTGCCAACTGCCTCACTGGAGGAGTGCATTGTGTTCCCTAAAACAAGTAAACAACAGAGCTACAGAGCCAAGGGCACTTCCAGTCTAGGGAATAAACCTTGGGAAAACTGAAAATCCATAAGACAGAGCCACCCCCAAATTGAGGGCTGCACTGCTTACAAGAACCTCAACCTGGGTACACCTGAAATATCCCAGGAAATATAAAAATGGTTCAAAACATTGTGGAACTTACGTACGATGGAATATCCCTCAGCCATGAAATCAATGTCATAAGACCAGTAGCAGCAAAATGAGTGGATTCAGGTACGATGATTCTAAGTGAAAGAAGTCACACAGAAAAAGAAACTTATCATAAGATATCACTTAGGAAGATCCTGTAAACATGGCTACACATGAACTGAGTTAGGAAAGAGAACAGAGTCCCACATTTAGAAAACACTCTTATGCCTGCTTAAGGGGGAAGGAGAGGTGGGGTGATGCATCAAACCAGAGTTTGATATAAGCACAGGTACTGTTCCAAAAACCAACTATGGAATAGACAAGACCTACACCTTCCTCAATGAAAGGGACTCAAAACCCCATATTTCCCGCAGAGGAATAGATCTGACTAGTAAGAATCTTAAAACCTATGTATTGATATGTCTCCGTAAGGGAATCAGGTGTGTCTAGACTGGCATAAACATGGCAGCGAGAATCAGCTCAAACCCACTCTAAAAAGGAATTTCAAAAACAGAACAAAGAAACAGGGAAATTCTTTACAATTCCTTCAGGGTCTCTGATGCAACCTGGAATGACCCTATCTACGATGACAGCTGGATGTGGCATGAGGCTGCACACTTGGGACTGAGAGGATTGGAGAGATTGGGTGAGCAAATGCAGACCCTTTAAAGCAATAATGCATGGCAACCATTCCATGGGTCCCACCTCTCCAGGTTGAAGGGAATATTACTACAGCTATAACATGTACGGGAAACCTAGAGAATGGACACACTGTGAATACGAAAGGTTTCTAAAACTCAACGAAGGGTCCCTCTCCTGGTGCTCCGGTTTGACTTTCCAACAGCTTTACTATCAATCTCCCAACTTGGAGAGACAGCCCCTTTAAGCTCCTGGTTCACACAGGTTGCCCATTTGGCAGAGGAGGAAAGGGAAGAGGGAGAACCAATGAGAGAGTAGCTGTTAGGCATTTGGATGGGCACATGTCACTCTAATTTCCCGGCAGGAAGAAGAATTCACCAAAGTCTCAGCCACCCACCGGGAACCAGTATAGGTCCTGAACCAAATGTTTGGACTTGCGTTCAGCTCACAAAAAACGAGTTGAAAAATGGAGCTCAGGGGCACAGCAATTCACAAACTGGCAGAGTAATCAAGGCCAACTATCGTCCAAAAATCTGTTGAGGGAAGGCAACGAGGCGGACTTGAATGCGAGGCAGAATAGCAGGAAACAGATTTCAAGAGGTACGTTAGAATCGCCTGTAAAGCACAGGAAGAGGGGCACAACTTCGACAATGATGCACTTGGCCAAAAAGGGCGTATGCGTTTTCTCCTGAATATATTCAGGAGAAAACGCATACGCCCTTTTTGGCCAAGCAAGCAAGCGGGCAATGCAAATCTGCACTACAAAGAAGTATCACTTCCCACCGGTCAAAAGGGACATCCACAAAATGTGTAAAAACCAGAAAGGCAAGACAGGCCCTGGAGAACAGGGAGCCTTGTTATGCTGATGGGCGGGATGTAAGTTGCCAACTGCCTCACTGGAGGAGTGCATTGTGTTCCCTAAAACAAGTAAACAACAGAGCTACAGAGCCAAGGGCACTTCCAGTCTAGGGAATATACCTTGGGAAAACTGAAAATCCATAAGACAGAGCCACCCCCAAATTGAGGGCTGCACTGCTTACAAGAACCTCAACCTGGGTACACCTGAAATATCCCAGGAAATATAAAAATGGTTCAAAACATTGTGGAACTTACGTACGATGGAATATCCCTCAGCCATGAAATCAATGTCATAAGACCAGTAGCAGCAAAATGAGTGGATTCAGGTACGATGATTCTAAGTGAAAGAAGTCACACAGAAAAAGAAACTTATCATAAGATATCACTTAGGAAGATCCTGTAAACATGGCTACACATGAACTGAGTTAGGAAAGAGAACAGAGTCCCACATTTAGAAAACACTCTTATGCCTGCTTAAGGGGGAAGGAGAGGTGGGGTGATGCATCAAACCAGAGTTTGATATAAGCACAGGTACTGTTCCAAAAACCAACTATGGAATAGACAAGACCTACACCTTCCTCAATGAAAGGGACTCAAAACCCCATATTTCCCGCAGAGGAATAGATCTGACTAGTAAGAATCTTAAAACCTATGTATTGATATGTCTCCGTAAGGGAATCAGGTGTGTCTAGACTGGCATAAACATGGCAGCGAGAATCAGCTCAAACCCACTCTAAAAAGGAATTTCAAAAACAGAACAAAGAAACAGGGAAATTCTTTACAATTCCTTCAGGGTCTCTGATGCAACCTGGAATGACCCTATCTACGATGACAGCTGGATGTGGCATGAGGCTGGACACTTGGGACTGAGAGGATTGGAGAGATTGGGTGAGCAAATGCAGACCCTTTAAAGCAATAATGCATGGCAACCATTCCATGGGTCCCACCTCTCCAGGTTGAAGGGAATATTACTACAGCTATAACATGTACGGGAAACCTAGAGAATGGACACACTGTGAATACGAAAGGTTTCTAAAACTCAACGAAGGGTCCCTCTCCTGGTGCTCCGGTTTGACTTTCCAACAGCTTTACTATCAATCTCCCAACTTGGAGAGACAGCCCCTTTAAGCTCCTGGTTCACACAGGTTGCCCATTTGGCAGAGGAGGAAAGGGAAGAGGGAGAACCAATGAGAGAGTAGCTGTTAGGCATTTGGATGGGCACATGTCACTCTAATTTCCCGGCAGGAAGAAGAATTAACCAAAGTCTCAGCCACCCACCGGGAACCAGTATAGGTCCTGAACCAAATGTTTGGACTTGCGTTCAGCTCACAAAAAACGAGTTGAAAAATGGAGCTCAGGGGCACAGCAATTCACAAACTGGCAGAGTAATCAAGGCCAACTATCGTCCAAAAATCTGTTGAGGGAAGGCAACGAGGCGGACTTGAATGCGAGGCAGAATAGCAGGAAACAGATTTCAAGAGGTACGTTAGAATCGCCTGTAAAGCACAGGAAGAGGGGCACAACTTCGACAATGATGCACTTGGCCAAAAAGGGCGTATGCGTTTTCTCCTGAATATATTCAGGAGAAAACGCATACGCCCTTTTTGGCCAAGCAAGCAAGCGGGCAATGCAAATCTGCACTACAAAGAAGTATCACTTCCCACCGGTCAAAAGGGACATCCACAAAATGTGTAAAAACCAGAAAGGCAAGACAGGCCCTGGAGAACAGGGAGCCTTGTTATGCTGATGGGCGGGATGTAAGTTGCCAACTGCCTCACTGGAGGAGTGCATTGTGTTCCCTAAAACAAGTAAACAACAGAGCTACAGAGCCAAGGGCACTTCCAGTCTAGGGAATAAACCTTGGGAAAACTGAAAATCCATAAGACAGAGCCACCCCCAAATTGAGGGCTGCACTGCTTACAAGAACCTCAACCTGGGTACACCTGAAATATCCCAGGAAATATAAAAATGGTTCAAAACATTGTGGAACTTACGTACGATGGAATATCCCTCAGCCATGAAATCAATGTCATAAGACCAGTAGCAGCAAAATGAGTGGATTCAGGTACGATGATTCTAAGTGAAAGAAGTCACACAGAAAAAGAAACTTATCATAAGATATCACTTAGGAAGATCCTGTAAACATGGCTACACATGAACTGAGTTAGGAAAGAGAACAGAGTCCCACATTTAGAAAACACTCTTATGCCTGCTTAAGGGGGAAGGAGAGGTGGGGTGATGCATCAAACCAGAGTTTGATATAAGCACAGGTACTGTTCCAAAAACCAACTATGGAATAGACAAGACCTACACCTTCCTCAATGAAAGGGACTCAAAACCCCATATTTCCCACAGAGGAATAGATCTGACTAGTAAGAATCTTAAAACCTATGTATTGATATGTCTCCGTAAGGGAATCAGGTGTGTCTAGACTGGCATAAACATGGCAGCGAGAATCAGCTCAAACCCACTCTAAAAAGGAATTTCAAAAACAGAACAAAGAAACAGGGAAATTCTTTACAATTCCTTCAGGGTCTCTGATGCAACCTGGAATGACCCTATCTACGATGACAGCTGGATGTGGCATGAGGCTGGACACTTGGGACTGAGAGGATTGGAGAGATTGGGTGAGCAAATGCAGACCCTTTAAAGCAATAATGCATGGCAACCATTCCATGGGTCCCACCTCTCCAGGTTGAAGGGAATATTACTACAGCTATAACATGTACGGGAACCCTAGAGAATGGACACACTGTGAATACGAAAGGTTTCTAAAACTCAACGAAGGGTCCCTCTCCTGGTGCTCCGGTTTGACTTTCCAACAGCTTTACTATCAATCTCCCAACTTGGAGAGACAGCCCCTTTAAGCTCCTGGTTCACACAGGTTGCCCATTTGTCAGAGGAGGAAAGGGAAGAGGGAGAACCAATGAGAGAGTAGCTGTTAGGCATTTGGATGGGCACATGTCACTCTAATTTCCCGGCAGGAAGAAGAATTCACCAAAGTCTCAGCCACCCACCGGGAACCAGTATAGGTCCTGAACCAAAAGTTTGGACTTGCGTTCAGCTCACAAAAAACGAGTTGAAAAATGGAGCTCAGGGGCACAGCAATTCACAAACTGGCAGAGTAATCAAGGCCAACTATCGTCCAAAAATCTGTTGAGGGAAGGCACCGAGGCGGACTTGAATGCGAGGCAGAATAGCAGGAAACAGATTTCAAGAGGTACGTTAGAATCGCCTGTAAAGCACAGGAAGAGGGGCACAACTTCGACAATGATGCACTTGGCCAAAAAGGGCGTATGCGTTTTCTCCTGAATATATTCAGGAGAAAACGCATACGCCCTTTTTGGCCAAGCAAGCAAGCGGGCAATGCAAATCTGCACTACAAAGAAGTATCACTTCCCACCGGTCAAAAGGGACATCCACAAAATGTGTAAAAACCAGAAAGGCAAGACAGGCCCTGGAGAACAGGGAGCCTTGTTATGCTGATGGGCGGGATGTAAGTTGCCAACTGCCTCACTGGAGGAGTGCATTGTGTTCCCTAAAACAAGTAAACAACAGAGCTACAGAGCCAAGGGCACTTCCAGTCTAGGGAATATACCTTGGGAAAACTGAAAATCCATAAGACAGAGCCACCCCCAAATTGAGGGCTGCACTGCTTACAAGAACCTCAACCTGGGTACACCTGAAATATCCCAGGAAATATAAAAATGGTTCAAAACATTGTGGAACTTACGTACGATGGAATATCCCTCAGCCATGAAATCAATGTCATAAGACCAGTAGCAGCAAAATGAGTGGATTCAGGTACGATGATTCTAAGTGAAAGAAGTCACACAGAAAAAGAAACTTATCATAAGATATCACTTAGGAAGATCCTGTAAACATGGCTACACATGAACTGAGTTAGGAAAGAGAACAGAGTCCCACATTTAGAAAACACTCTTATGCCTGCTTAAGGGGGAAGGAGAGGTGGGGTGATGCATCAAACCAGAGTTTGATATAAGCACAGGTACTGTTCCAAAAACCAACTATGGAATAGACAAGACCTACACCTTCCTCAATGAAAGGGACTCAAAACCCCATATTTCCCGCAGAGGAATAGATCTGACTAGTAAGAATCTTAAAACCTATGTATTGATATGTCTCCGTAAGGGAATCAGGTGTGTCTAGACTGGCATAAACATGGCAGCGAGAATCAGCTCAAACCCACTCTAAAAAGGAATTTCAAAAACAGAACAAAGAAACAGGGAAATTCTTTACAATTCCTTCAGGGTCTCTGATGCAACCTGGAATGACCCTATCTACGATGACAGCTGGATGTGGCATGAGGCTGGACACTTGGGACTGAGAGGATTGGAGAGATTGGGTGAGCAAATGCAGACCCTTTAAAGCAATAATGCATGGCAACCATTCCATGGGTCCCACCTCTCCAGGTTGAAGGGAATATTACTACAGCTATAACATGTACGGGAAACCTAGAGAATGGACACACTGTGAATACGAAAGGTTTCTAAAACTCAACGAAGGGTCCCTCTCCTGGTGCTCCGGTTTGACTTTCCAACAGCTTTACTATCAATCTCCCAACTTGGAGAGACAGCCCCTTTAAGCTCCTGGTTCACACAGGTTGCCCATTTGGCAGAGGAGGAAAGGGAAGAGGGAGAACCAATGAGAGAGTAGCTGTTAGGCATTTGGATGGGCACATGTCACTCTAATTTCCCGGCAGGAAGAAGAATTCACCAAAGTCTCAGCCACCCACCGGGAACCAGTATAGGTCCTGAACCAAATGTTTGGACTTGCGTTCAGCTCACAAAAAACGAGTTGAAAAATGGAGCTCAGGGGCACAGCAATTCACAAACTGGCAGAGTAATCAAGGCCAACTATCGTCCAAAAATCTGTTGAGGGAAGGCAACGAGGCGGACTTGAATGCGAGGCAGAATAGCAGGAAACAGATTTCAAGAGGTACGTTAGAATCGCCTGTAAAGCACAGGAAGAGGGGCACAACTTCGACAATGATGCACTTGGCCAAAAAGGGCGTATGCGTTTTCTCCTGAATATATTCAGGAGAAAACGCATACGCCCTTTTTGGCCAAGCAAGCAAGCGGGCAATGCAAATCTGCACTACAAAGAAGTATCACTTCCCACCGGTCAAAAGGGACATCCACAAAATGTGTAAAAACCAGAAAGGCAAGACAGGCCCTGGAGAACAGGGAGCCTTGTTATGCTGATGGGCGGGATGTAAGTTGCCAACTGCCTCACTGGAGGAGTGCATTGTGTTCCCTAAAACAAGTAAACAACAGAGCTACAGAGCCAAGGGCACTTCCAGTCTAGGGAATATACCTTGGGAAAACTGAAAATCCATAAGACAGAGCCACCCCCAAATTGAGGGCTGCACTGCTTACAAGAACCTCAACCTGGGTACACCTGAAATATCCCAGGAAATATAAAAATGGTTCAAAACATTGTGGAACTTACGTACGATGGAATATCCCTCAGCCATGAAATCAATGTCATAAGACCAGTAGCAGCAAAATGAGTGGATTCAGGTACGATGATTCTAAGTGAAAGAAGTCACACAGAAAAAGAAACTTATCATAAGATATCACTTAGGAAGATCCTGTAAACATGGCTACACATGAACTGAGTTAGGAAAGAGAACAGAGTCCCACATTTAGAAAACACTCTTATGCCTGCTTAAGGGGGAAGGAGAGGTGGGGTGATGCATCAAACCAGAGTTTGATATAAGCACAGGTACTGTTCCAAAAACCAACTATGGAATAGACAAGACCTACACCTTCCTCAATGAAAGGGACTCAAAACCCCATATTTCCCGCAGAGGAATAGATCTGACTAGTAAGAATCTTAAAACCTATGTATTGATATGTCTCCGTAAGGGAATCAGGTGTGTCTAGACTGGCATAAACATGGCAGCGAGAATCAGCTCAAACCCACTCTAAAAAGGAATTTCAAAAACAGAACAAAGAAACAGGGAAATTCTTTACAATTCCTTCAGGGTCTCTGATGCAACCTGGAATGACCCTATCTACGATGACAGCTGGATGTGGCATGAGGCTGGACACTTGGGACTGAGAGGATTGGAGAGATTGGGTGAGCAAATGCAGACCCTTTAAAGCAATAATGCATGGCAACCATTCCATGGGTCCCACCTCTCCAGGTTGAAGGGAATATTACTACAGCTATAACATGTACGGGAAACCTAGAGAATGGACACACTGTGAATACGAAAGGTTTCTAAAACTCAACGAAGGGTCCCTCTCCTGGTGCTCCGGTTTGACTTTCCAACAGCTTTACTATCAATCTCCCAACTTGGAGAGACAGCCCCTTTAAGCTCCTGGTTCACACAGGTTGCCCATTTGGCAGAGGAGGAAAGGGAAGAGGGAGAACCAATGAGAGAGTAGCTGTTAGGCATTTGGATGGGCACATGTCACTCTAATTTCCCGGCAGGAAGAAGAATTAACCAAAGTCTCAGCCACCCACCGGGAACCAGTATAGGTCCTGAACCAAATGTTTGGACTTGCGCTCAGCTCACAAAAAACGAGTTGAAAAATGGAGCTCAGGGGCACAGCAATTCACAAACTGGCAGAGTAATCAAGGCCAACTATCGTCCAAAAATCTGTTGAGGGAAGGCAACGAGGCGGACTTGAATGCGAGGCAGAATAGCAGGAAACAGATTTCAAGAGGTACGTTAGAATCGCCTGTAAAGCACAGGAAGAGGGGCACAACTTCGACAATGATGCACTTGGCCAAAAAGGGCGTATGCGTTTTCTCCTGAATATATTCAGGAGAAAACGCATACGCCCTTTTTGGCCAAGCAAGCAAGCGGGCAATGCAAATCTGCACTACAAAGAAGTATCACTTCCCACCGGTCAAAAGGGACATCCACAAAATGTGTAAAAACCAGAAAGGCAAGACAGGCCCTGGAGAACAGGGAGCCTTGTTATGCTGATGGGCGGGATGTAAGTTGCCAACTGCCTCACTGGAGGAGTGCATTGTGTTCCCTAAAACAAGTAAACAACAGAGCTACAGAGCCAAGGGCACTTCCAGTCTAGGGAATAAACCTTGGGAAAACTGAAAATCCATAAGACAGAGCCACCCCCAAATTGAGGGCTGCACTGCTTACAAGAACCTCAACCTGGGTACACCTGAAATATCCCAGGAAATATAAAAATGGTTCAAAACATTGTGGAACTTACGTACGATGGAATATCCCTCAGCCATGAAATCAATGTCATAAGACCAGTAGCAGCAAAATGAGTGGATTCAGGTACGATGATTCTAAGTGAAAGAAGTCACACAGAAAAAGAAACTTATCATAAGATATCACTTAGGAAGATCCTGTAAACATGGCTACACATGAACTGAGTTAGGAAAGAGAACAGAGTCCCACATTTAGAAAACACTCTTATGCCTGCTTAAGGGGGAAGGAGAGGTGGGGTGATGCATCAAACCAGAGTTTGATATAAGCACAGGTACTGTTCCAAAAACCAACTATGGAATAGACAAGACCTACACCTTCCTCAATGAAAGGGACTCAAAACCCCATATTTCCCGCAGAGGAATAGATCTGACTAGTAAGAATCTTAAAACCTATGTATTGATATGTCTCCGTAAGGGAATCAGGTGTGTCTAGACTGGCATAAACATGGCAGCGAGAATCAGCTCAAACCCACTCTAAAAAGGAATTTCAAAAACAGAACAAAGAAACAGGGAAATTCTTTACAATTCCTTCAGGGTCTCTGATGCAACCTGGAATGACCCTATCTACGATGACAGCTGGATGTGGCATGAGGCTGCACACTTGGGACTGAGAGGATTGGAGAGATTGGGTGAGCAAATGCAGACCCTTTAAAGCAATAATGCATGGCAACCATTCCATGGGTCCCACCTCTCCAGGTTGAAGGGAATATTACTACAGCTATAACATGTACGGGAAACCTAGAGAATGGACACACTGTGAATACGAAAGGTTTCTAAAACTCAACGAAGGGTCCCTCTCCTGGTGCTCCGGTTTGACTTTCCAACAGCTTTACTATCAATCTCCCAACTTGGAGAGACAGCCCCTTTAAGCTCCTGGTTCACACAGGTTGCCCATTTGGCAGAGGAGGAAAGGGAAGAGGGAGAACCAATGAGAGAGTAGCTGTTAGGCATTTGGATGGGCACATGTCACTCTAATTTCCCGGCAGGAAGAAGAATTCACCAAAGTCTCAGCCACCCACCGGGAACCAGTATAGGTCCTGAACCAAATGTTTGGACTTGCGTTCAGCTCACAAAAAACGAGTTGAAAAATGGAGCTCAGGGGCACAGCAATTCACAAACTGGCAGAGTAATCAAGGCCAACTATCGTCCAAAAATCTGTTGAGGGAAGGCAACGAGGCGGACTTGAATGCGAGGCAGAATAGCAGGAAACAGATTTCAAGAGGTACGTTAGAATCGCCTGTAAAGCACAGGAAGAGGGGCACAACTTCGACAATGATGCACTTGGCCAAAAAGGGCGTATGCGTTTTCTCCTGAATATATTCAGGAGAAAACGCATACGCCCTTTTTGGCCAAGCAAGCAAGCGGGCAATGCAAATCTGCACTACAAAGAAGTATCACTTCCCACCGGTCAAAAGGGACATCCACAAAATGTGTAAAAACCAGAAAGGCAAGACAGGCCCTGGAGAACAGGGAGCCTTGTTATGCTGATGGGCGGGATGTAAGTTGCCAACTGCCTCACTGGAGGAGTGCATTGTGTTCCCTAAAACAAGTAAACAACAGAGCTACAGAGCCAAGGGCACTTCCAGTCTAGGGAATATACCTTGGGAAAACTGAAAATCCATAAGACAGAGCCACCCCCAAATTGAGGGCTGCACTGCTTACAAGAACCTCAACCTGGGTACACCTGAAATATCCCAGGAAATATAAAAATGGTTCAAAACATTGTGGAACTTACGTACGATGGAATATCCCTCAGCCATGAAATCAATGTCATAAGACCAGTAGCAGCAAAATGAGTGGATTCAGGTACGATGATTCTAAGTGAAAGAAGTCACACAGAAAAAGAAACTTATCATAAGATATCACTTAGGAAGATCCTGTAAACATGGCTACACATGAACTGAGTTAGGAAA
Source organism: Mesoplodon mirus (assembly GCF_964341445.2). Classification (NCBI taxonomy): domain Eukaryota; kingdom Metazoa; phylum Chordata; class Mammalia; order Artiodactyla; family Ziphiidae; genus Mesoplodon; species Mesoplodon mirus. The sequence continues at coordinate 1,333,913 of NW_028295729.1, forward strand.
GAGAACAGAGTCCCACATTTAGAAAACACTCTTATGCCTGCTTAAGGGGGAAGGAGAGGTGGGGTGATGCATCAAACCAGAGTTTGATATAAGCACAGGTACTGTTCCAAAAACCAACTATGGAATAGACAAGACCTACACCTTCCTCAATGAAAGGGACTCAAAACCCCATATTTCCCGCAGAGGAATAGATCTGACTAGTAAGAATCTTAAAACCTATGTATTGATATGTCTCCGTAAGGGAATCAGGTGTGTCTAGACTGGCATAAACATGGCAGCGAGAATCAGCTCAAACCCACTCTAAAAAGGAATTTCAAAAACAGAACAAAGAAACAGGGAAATTCTTTACAATTCCTTCAGGGTCTCTGATGCAACCTGGAATGACCCTATCTACGATGACAGCTGGATGTGGCATGAGGCTGGACACTTGGGACTGAGAGGATTGGAGAGATTGGGTGAGCAAATGCAGACCCTTTAAAGCAATAATGCATGGCAACCATTCCATGGGTCCCACCTCTCCAGGTTGAAGGGAATATTACTACAGCTATAACATGTACGGGAAACCTAGAGAATGGACACACTGTGAATACGAAAGGTTTCTAAAACTCAACGAAGGGTCCCTCTCCTGGTGCTCCGGTTTGACTTTCCAACAGCTTTACTATCAATCTCCCAACTTGGAGAGACAGCCCCTTTAAGCTCCTGGTTCACACAGGTTGCCCATTTGGCAGAGGAGGAAAGGGAAGAGGGAGAACCAATGAGAGAGTAGCTGTTAGGCATTTGGATGGGCACATGTCACTCTAATTTCCCGGCAGGAAGAAGAATTAACCAAAGTCTCAGCCACCCACCGGGAACCAGTATAGGTCCTGAACCAAATGTTTGGACTTGCGTTCAGCTCACAAAAAACGAGTTGAAAAATGGAGCTCAGGGGCACAGCAATTCACAAACTGGCAGAGTAATCAAGGCCAACTATCGTCCAAAAATCTGTTGAGGGAAGGCAACGAGGCGGACTTGAATGCGAGGCAGAATAGCAGGAAACAGATTTCAAGAGGTACGTTAGAATCGCCTGTAAAGCACAGGAAGAGGGGCACAACTTCGACAATGATGCACTTGGCCAAAAAGGGCGTATGCGTTTTCTCCTGAATATATTCAGGAGAAAACGCATACGCCCTTTTTGGCCAAGCAAGCAAGCGGGCAATGCAAATCTGCACTACAAAGAAGTATCACTTCCCACCGGTCAAAAGGGACATCCACAAAATGTGTAAAAACCAGAAAGGCAAGACAGGCCCTGGAGAACAGGGAGCCTTGTTATGCTGATGGGCGGGATGTAAGTTGCCAACTGCCTCACTGGAGGAGTGCATTGTGTTCCCTAAAACAAGTAAACAACAGAGCTACAGAGCCAAGGGCACTTCCAGTCTAGGGAATAAACCTTGGGAAAACTGAAAATCCATAAGACAGAGCCACCCCCAAATTGAGGGCTGCACTGCTTACAAGAACCTCAACCTGGGTACACCTGAAATATCCCAGGAAATATAAAAATGGTTCAAAACATTGTGGAACTTACGTACGATGGAATATCCCTCAGCCATGAAATCAATGTCATAAGACCAGTAGCAGCAAAATGAGTGGATTCAGGTACGATGATTCTAAGTGAAAGAAGTCACACAGAAAAAGAAACTTATCATAAGATATCACTTAGGAAGATCCTGTAAACATGGCTACACATGAACTGAGTTAGGAAAGAGAACAGAGTCCCACATTTAGAAAACACTCTTATGCCTGCTTAAGGGGGAAGGAGAGGTGGGGTGATGCATCAAACCAGAGTTTGATATAAGCACAGGTACTGTTCCAAAAACCAACTATGGAATAGACAAGACCTACACCTTCCTCAATGAAAGGGACTCAAAACCCCATATTTCCCACAGAGGAATAGATCTGACTAGTAAGAATCTTAAAACCTATGTATTGATATGTCTCCGTAAGGGAATCAGGTGTGTCTAGACTGGCATAAACATGGCAGCGAGAATCAGCTCAAACCCACTCTAAAAAGGAATTTCAAAAACAGAACAAAGAAACAGGGAAATTCTTTACAATTCCTTCAGGGTCTCTGATGCAACCTGGAATGACCCTATCTACGATGACAGCTGGATGTGGCATGAGGCTGGACACTTGGGACTGAGAGGATTGGAGAGATTGGGTGAGCAAATGCAGACCCTTTAAAGCAATAATGCATGGCAACCATTCCATGGGTCCCACCTCTCCAGGTTGAAGGGAATATTACTACAGCTATAACATGTACGGGAACCCTAGAGAATGGACACACTGTGAATACGAAAGGTTTCTAAAACTCAACGAAGGGTCCCTCTCCTGGTGCTCCGGTTTGACTTTCCAACAGCTTTACTATCAATCTCCCAACTTGGAGAGACAGCCCCTTTAAGCTCCTGGTTCACACAGGTTGCCCATTTGTCAGAGGAGGAAAGGGAAGAGGGAGAACCAATGAGAGAGTAGCTGTTAGGCATTTGGATGGGCACATGTCACTCTAATTTCCCGGCAGGAAGAAGAATTAACCAAAGTCTCAGCCACCCACCGGGAACCAGTATAGGTCCTGAACCAAATGTTTGGACTTGCGTTCAGCTCACAAAAAACGAGTTGAAAAATGGAGCTCAGGGGCACAGCAATTCACAAACTGGCAGAGTAATCAAGGCCAACTATCGTCCAAAAATCTGTTGAGGGAAGGCAACGAGGCGGACTTGAATGCGAGGCAGAATAGCAGGAAACAGATTTCAAGAGGTACGTTAGAATCGCCTGTAAAGCACAGGAAGAGGGGCACAACTTCGACAATGATGCACTTGGCCAAAAAGGGCGTATGCGTTTTCTCCTGAATATATTCAGGAGAAAACGCATATGCCCTTTTTGGCCAAGCAAGCAAGCGGGCAATGCAAATCTGCACTACAAAGAAGTATCACTTCCCACCGGTCAAAAGGGACATCCACAAAATGTGTAAAAACCAGAAAGGCAAGACAGGCCCTGGAGAACAGGGAGCCTTGTTATGCTGATGGGCGGGATGTAAGTTGCCAACTGCCTCACTGGAGGAGTGCATTGTGTTCCCTAAAACAAGTAAACAACAGAGCTACAGAGCCAAGGGCACTTCCAGTCTAGGGAATATACCTTGGGAAAACTGAAAATCCATAAGACAGAGCCACCCCCAAATTGAGGGCTGCACTGCTTACAAGAACCTCAACCTGGGTACACCTGAAATATCCCAGGAAATATAAAAATGGTTCAAAACATTGTGGAACTTACGTACGATGGAATATCCCTCAGCCATGAAATCAATGTCATAAGACCAGTAGCAGCAAAATGAGTGGATTCAGGTACGATGATTCTAAGTGAAAGAAGTCACACAGAAAAAGAAACTTATCATAAGATATCACTTAGGAAGATCCTGTAAACATGGCTACACATGAACTGAGTTAGGAAAGAGAACAGAGTCCCACATTTAGAAAACACTCTTATGCCTGCTTAAGGGGGAAGGAGAGGTGGGGTGATGCATCAAACCAGAGTTTGATATAAGCACAGGTACTGTTCCAAAAACCAACTATGGAATAGACAAGACCTACACCTTCCTCAATGAAAGGGACTCAAAACCCCATATTTCCCGCAGAGGAATAGATCTGACTAGTAAGAATCTTAAAACCTATGTATTGATAAGTCTCCGTAAGGGAATCAGGTGTGTCTAGACTGGCATAAACATGGCAGCGAGAATCAGCTCAAACCCACTCTAAAAAGGAATTTCAAAAACAGAACAAAGAAACAGGGAAATTCTTTACAATTCCTTCAGGGTCTCTGATGCAACCTGGAATGACCCTATCTACGATGACAGCTGGATGTGGCATGAGGCTGGACACTTGGGACTGAGAGGATTGGAGAGATTGAGTGAGCAAATGCAGACCCTTTAAAGCAATAATGCATGGCAACCATTCCATGGGTCCCACCTCTCCAGGTTGAAGGGAATATTACTACAGCTATAACATGTACGGGAAACCTAGAGAATGGACACACTGTGAATACGAAAGGTTTCTAAAACTCAACGAAGGGTCCCTCTCCTGGTGCTCCGGTTTGACTTTCCAACAGCTTTACTATCAATCTCCCAACTTGGAGAGACAGCCCCTTTAAGCTCCTGGTTCACACAGGTTGCCCATTTGGCAGAGGAGGAAAGGGAAGAGGGAGAACCAATGAGAGAGTAGCTGTTAGGCATTTGGATGGGCACATGTCACTCTAATTTCCCGGCAGGAAGAAGAATTCACCAAAGTCTCAGCCACCCACCGGGAACCAGTATAGGTCCTGAACCAAATGTTTGGACTTGCGTTCAGCTCACAAAAAACGAGTTGAAAAATGGAGCTCAGGGGCACAGCAATTCACAAACTGGCAGAGTAATCAAGGCCAACTATCGTCCAAAAATCTGTTGAGGGAAGGCAACGAGGCGGACTTGAATGCGAGGCAGAATAGCAGGAAACAGATTTCAAGAGGTACGTTAGAATCGCCTGTAAAGCACAGGAAGAGGGGCACAACTTCGACAATGATGCACTTGGCCAAAAAGGGCGTATGCGTTTTCTCCTGAATATATTCAGGAGAAAACGCATACGCCCTTTTTGGCCAAGCAAGCAAGCGGGCAATGCAAATCTGCACTACAAAGAAGTATCACTTCCCACCGGTCAAAAGGGAAATCCACAAAATGTGTAAAAACCAGAAAGGCAAGACAGGCCCTGGAGAACAGGGAGCCTTGTTATGCTGATGGGCGGGATGTAAGTTGCCAACTGCCTCACTGGAGGAGTGCATTGTGTTCCCTAAAACAAGTAAACAACAGAGCTACAGAGCCAAGGGCACTTCCAGTCTAGGGAATATACCTTGGGAAAACTGAAAATCCATAAGACAGAGCCACCCCCAAATTGAGGGCTGCACTGCTTACAAGAACCTCAACCTGGGTACACCGGAAATATCCCAGGAAATATAAAAATCGTTCAAAACTTTGTGGAACTTACGTACGATGGAATATCCATCAGCCACGAAATCAATGTCATAAGACCAGTAGCAGCAAAATGAGTGGATTCAGGTACGATGATTCTAAGTGAAAGAAGTCACACAGAAAAAGAAACTTATCATAAGATATCACTTAGGAAGATCCTGTAAACATGGCTACACATGAACTGAGTTAGGAAAGAGAACAGAGTCTCACATTTAGAAAACACTCTTATGCCTGCTTAAGGGGGAAGGAGAGGTGGGGTGATGCATCAAACCAGAGTTTGATATAAGCACAGGTACTGTTCCAAAAACCAACTATGGAATAGACAAGACCTACACCTTCCTCAGTGAAAGGGACTCAAAACCCCATATTTCCCGCAGAGGAATAGATCTGACTAGTAAGAATCTTAAAACCTATGTATTGATATGTCTCCGTAAGGGAATCAGGTGTGTCTAGACTGGCATAAACATGGCAGCGAGAATCAGCTCAAACCCACTCTAAAAAGGAATTTCAAAAACAGAACAAAGAAACAGGGAAATTCTTTACAATTCCTTCAGGGTCTCTGATGCAACCTGGAATGACCCTATCTACGATGACAGCTGGATGTGGCATGAGGCTGGACACTTGGGACTGAGAGGATTGGTGAGATTGGGTGAGCAAATGCAGACCCTTTAAAGCAATAATGCATGGCAACCATTCCATGGGTCCCACCTCTCCAGGTTGAAGGGAATATTACTACAGCTATAACATGTACGGGAACCCTAGAGAATGGACACACTGTGAATACGAAAGGTTTCTAAAACTCAACGAAGAGTCCCTCTCCTGGTGCTCCGGTTTGACTTTCCAACAGCTTTACTATCAATCTCCCAACTTGGAGAGACAGCCCCTTTAAGCTCCTGGTTCACACAGGTTGCCCATTTGGCAGAGGAGGAAAGGGAAGAGGGAGAACCAATGAGAGAGTAGCTGTTAGGCATTTGGATGGGCACATGTCACTCTAATTTCCCGGCAGGAAGAAGAATTCACCAAAGTCTCAGCCACCCACCGGGAACCAGTATAGGTCCTGAACCAAATGTTTGGACTTGCGTTCAGCTCACAAAAAACGAGTTGAAAAATGGAGCTCAGGGGCACAGCAATTCACAAACTGGCAGAGTAATCAAGGCCAACTATCGTCCAAAAATCTGTTGAGGGAAGGCAACGAGGCGGACTTGAATGCGAGGCAGAATAGCAGGAAACAGATTTCAAGAGGTACGTTAGAATCGCCTGTAAAGCACAGGAAGAGGGGCACAACTTCGACAATGATGCACTTGGCCAAAAAGGGCGTATGCGTTTTCTCCTGAATATATTCAGGAGAAAACGCATACGCCCTTTTTGGCCAAGCAAGCAAGCGGGCAATGCAAATCTGCATTACAAAGAAGTATCACTTCCCACCGGTCAAAAGGGACATCCACAAAATGTGTAAAAACCAGAAAGGCAAGACAGGCCCTGGAGAACAGGGAGCCTTGTTATGCTGATGGGCGGGATGTAAGTTGCCAACTGCCTCACTGGAGGAGTGCATTGTGTTCCCTAAAACAAGTAAACAACAGAGCTACAGAGCCAAGGGCACTTCCAGTCTAGGGAATATACCTTGGGAAAACTGAAAATCCATAAGACAGAGCCACCCCCAAATTGAGGGCTGCACTGCTTACAAGAACCTCAACCTGGGTACACCTGAAATATCCCAGGAAATATAAAAATGGTTCAAAACTTTGTGGAACTTACGTACGATGGAATATCCCTCAGCCATGAAATCAATGTCATAAGACCAGTAGCAGCAAAATCATTGGATTCAGGTACGAGGATTCTAAGTGAAAGAAGTCACACAGAAAAAGAAACTTATCATAAGATATCACTTAGGAAGATCCTGTAAACATGGCTACACATGAACTGAGTTAGGAAAGAGAACAGAGTCTCACATTTAGAAAACACTCTTATGCCTGCTTAAGGGGGAAGGAGAGGTGGGGTGATGCATCAAACCAGAGTTTGATATAAGCACAGGTACTGTTCCAAAAACCAACTATGGAATAGACAAGACCTACACCTTCCTCAGTGAAAGGGACTCAAAACCCCATATTTCCCGCAGAGGAATAGATCTGACTAGTAAGAATCTTAAAACCTATGTATTGATAAGTCTCCGTAAGGGAATCAAGTGTGTCTAGACTGGCATAAACATGGCAGCGAGAATCAGCTCAAACCCACTCTAAAAGGGAATTTCAAAAACAGAACAAAGAAACAGGGAAATTCTTTACAATTCCTTCAGGGTCTCTGATGCAACCTGGAATGACCCTATCTACAATGACAGCTGGATGTGGCATGAGGCTGGACACTTGGGACTGAGAGGATTGGAGAGATTGGGTGAGCAAATGCAGACCCTTTAAAGCAATAATGCATGGCAACCATTCCATGGGTCCCAACTCTCCAGGTTGAAGGGAATATTACTACAGCTTTAACATGTACGGGAAACCTAGAGAATGGACACACTGTGAATATGAAAGGTTTCTAAAACTCAACGAAGAGTCCCTCTCCTGGTGCTCCGGTTTGACTTTCCAACAGCTTAACTATCAATCTCCCAACTTGGAGAGACAGCCCCTTTAAGCCCCTGGTTCACACAGGTTGCCCATTTGGCAGAGGAAGAAAGGGAAGAGGGAGAACCAATGAGAGAGTAGCTGTTAGGCATTTGGATGGGCACATGTCACTCTAATTTCCCGGCAGGAAGAAGAATTAACCAAAGTCTCAGCCACCCACCGGGAACCAGTATAGGTCCTGAACCAAAAGTTTGGACTTAGGTTCAGCTCACAAAAAACGAGTTTGAAAATGGAGCTCAGGGGCACAGCAATTCACAAACAGGCAGAGTAAACAAGGCCAACAATCGTCCAAAAATCTGTTGAGGGAAGGCAACGAGGCGGACTTGAAATCGAGGCAGAATAGCAGGAAACAGATTTCAAGCTGTACGTTGGAATCGTCTGTAAAGCACAGGAAGAGGGGCACAACTTCGACAATGATGCACTTGGCCAAAAAGGGCGTATGCGTTTTCTCCTGAATATATTCAGGAGAAAACGCATACGCCCTTTTTGGCCAAGCAAGCAAGCGGGCAATGCAAATCTGCACTACAAAGAAGTATCACTTCCCACCGGTCAAAAGGGACATCCACAAAATGTGTAAAAACCAGAAAGGCAAGACAGGCCCTGGAGAACAGGGAGCCTTGTTATGCTGATGGGCAGGATGTAAGTTGCCAACTGCCTCACTGGAGGAGTGCATTGTGTTCCCTAAAACAAGTAAACAACAGAGATACAGAGCCAAGGGCACTTCCAGTCTAGGGAATATACCTTGGGAAAAATGAAATTCAATTAGACAGAGCCAACCCCATATTGAGGGCTGCACTGCTTACAAGAACCTCAACCTGGGTACACCGGAAATATCCCAGGAAATATAAAAATGGTTCAAAACTTTGTGGAACTTACGTACGATGGAATATCCATCAGCAACGAAATCAATGTCATAAGACCAGTAGCAGCAAAATGAGTGGATTCAGGTACGATGATTCTAAGTGAAAGAAGTCACAGAGAAAAAGAAACTTATCATAAGATATCACTTAGGAAGATCCTGTAAACATGGCTACACATGAACTGAGTTAGGAAAGAGAACAGAGTCTCACATTTAGAAAACACTCTTATGCCTGCTTAAGGGGGAAGGAGAGGTGGGGTGATGCATCAAACCAGAGTTTGATATAAGCACAGGTACCGTTCCAAAAACCAACTATGGAATAGACAAGACCTACACCTTCCTCAGTGAAAGGGACTCATAACCCCATATTTCCCGCAGAGGAATAGATCTGACTAGTAAGAATCTTAAAACCTATGTATTGATATGTCTCCGTAAGGGAATCAAGGGTGACTAGACTGGCATAAACAAGGCAGCGAGAATCAGCTCAAACCCACTCTAAAAAGGAATTTCAAAAACAAAACAAAGAAACAGGGAAATTCTTTACAATTCCTTCAGGGTCTCTGATGCAACCTGGAATGACCCTATCTACGATGACAGCTGGATGTGGCATGAGGCTGGACACTTGGGACTGAGAGGATTGGTGAGATTGGGTGAGCAAATGCAGACCCTTTAAAGCAATAATGCATGGCAACCATTCCATGGGTCCCAACTCTCCAGGTGGAAGGGAATATTACTACAGCTATAACATGTACGGGAAACCTAGAGAATGGACACACTGTGAATATGAAAGGTTTCTAAAACTCAACGAAGAGTCGCTCTCCTGGTGCTCCGGTTTGACTTTCCAACAGCTTTACTATCAATCTCCCAACTTGGAGAGACAGCCCCTTTAAGCTCCTGGTTCACACAGGTTGCCCATTTGGCAGAGGAGGAAAGGGAAGAGGGAGAACCAATGAGAGAGTAGCTGTTAGGCATTTGGATGGGCACATGTCACTCTAATTTCCCGGCAGGAAGAAGAATTAACCAAAGTCTCAGCCACCCACCGGGAACCAGTATAGGTCCTGAACCAAATGTTTGGACTTGCGTTCAGCTCACAAAAAACGAGTTGAAAAATGGAGCTCAGGGGCACAGCAATTCACAAACTGGCAGAGTAATCAAGGCCAACTATCGTCCAAAAATCTGTTGAGGGAAGGCAACGAGGCGGACTTGAATGCGAGGCAGAATAGCAGGAAACAGATTTCAAGAGGTACGTTAGAATCGCCTGTAAAGCACAGGAAGAGGGGCACAACTTCGACAATGATGCACTTGGCCAAAAAGGGCGTATGCGTTTTCTCCTGAATATATTCAGGAGAAAACGCATACGCCCTTTTTGGCCAAGCAAGCAAGCGGGCAATGCAAATCTGCATTACAAAGAAGTATCACTTCCCACCGGTCAAAAGGGACATCCACAAAATGTGTAAAAACCAGAAAGGCAAGACAGGCCCTGGAGAACAGGGAGCCTTGTTATGCTGATGGGCGGGATGTAAGTTGCCAACTGCCTCACTGGAGGAGTGCATTGTGTTCCCTAAAACAAGTAAACAACAGAGCTACAGAGCCAAGGGCACTTCCAGTCTAGGGAATATACCTTGGGAAAACTGAAAATCCATAAGACAGAGCCACCCCCAAATTGAGGGCTGCACTGCTTACAAGAACCTCAACCTGGGTACACCTGAAATATCCCAGGAAATATAAAAATGGTTCAAAACTTTGTGGAACTTACGTACGATGGAATATCCCTCAGCCATGAAATCAATGTCATAAGACCAGTAGCAGCAAAATGAGTGGATTCAGGTACGATGATTCTAAGTGAAAGAAGTCACACAGAAAAAGAAACTTATCATAAGATATCACTTAGGAAGATCCTGTAAACATGGCTACACATGAACTGAGTTAGGAAAGAGAACAGAGTCTCACATTTAGAAAACACTCTTATGCCTGCTTAAGGGGGAAGGAGAGGTGGGGTGATGCATCAAACCAGAGTTTGATATAAGCACAGGTACTGTTCCAGAAACCAACTATGGAATAGACAAGACCTACACCTTCCTCAGTGAAAGGGACTCAAAACCCCATATTTCCCGCAGAGGAATAGATCTGACTAGTAAGAATCTTAAAACCTATGTATTGATATGTCTCCGTAAGGGAATCAAGTGTGTCTAGACTGGCATAAACATGGCAGCGAGAATCAGCTCAAACCCACTCTAAAAAGGAATTTCAAAAACAGAACAAAGAAACAGGGAAATTCTTTACAATTCCTTCAGGGTCTCTGATGCAACCTGGAATGACCCTATCTACGATGACAGCTGGATGTGGCATGAGGCTGGACACTTGGGACTGAGAGGATTGGTGAGATTGGGTGAGCAAATGCAGACCCTTTAAAGCAATAATGCATGGCAACCATTCCATGGGTCCCACCTCTCCAGGTTGAAGGGAATATTACTACAGCTATAACATGTACGGGAAACCTAGAGAATGGACACACTGTGAATACGAAAGGTTTCTAAAACTCAACGAAGAGTCCCTCTCCTGGTGCTCCGGTTTGACTTTCCAACAGCTTTACTATCAATCTCCCAACTTGGAGAGACAGCCCCTTTAAGCTCCTGGTTCACACAGGTTGCCCATTTGGCAGAGGAGGAAAGGGAAGAGGGAGAACCAATGAGAGAGTAGCTGTTAGGCATTTGGATGGGCACATGTCACTCTAATTTCCCGGCAGGAAGAAGAATTCACCAAAGTCTCAGCCACCCACCGGGAACCAGTATAGGTCCTGAACCAAATGTTTGGACTTGCGTTCAGCTCACAAAAAACGAGTTGAAAAATGGAGCTCAGGGGCACAGCAATTCACAAACTGGCAGAGTAATCAAGGCCAACTATCGTCCAAAAATCTGTTGAGGGAAGGCAACGAGGCGGACTTGAATGCGAGGCAGAATAGCAGGAAACAGATTTCAAGAGGTACGTTAGAATCGCCTGTAAAGCACAGGAAGAGGGGCACAACTTCGACAATGATGCACTTGGCCAAAAAGGGCGTATGCGTTTTCTCCTGAATATATTCAGGAGAAAACGCATACGCCCTTTTTGGCCAAGCAAGCAAGCGGGCAATGCAAATCTGCACTACAAAGAAGTATCACTTCCCACCGGTCAAAAGGGACATCCACAAAATGTGTAAAAACCAGAAAGGCAAGACAGGCCCTGGAGAACAGGGAGCCTTGTTATGCTGATGGGTGGGATGTAAGTTGCCAACTGCCTCACTGGAGGAGTGCATTGTGTTCCCTAAAACAAGTAAACAACAGAGCTACAGAGCCAAGGGCACTTCCAGTCTAGGGAATATACCTTGGGAAAACTGAAAATCCATAAGACAGAGCCACCCCCAAATTGAGGGCTGCACTGCTTACAAGAACCTCAACCTGGGTACACCTGAAATATCCCAGGAAATATAAAAATGGTTCAAAACTTTGTGGAACTTACGTACGATGGAATATCCCTCAGCCATGAAATCAATGTCATAAGACCAGTAGCAGCAAAATCATTGGATTCAGGTACGAGGATTCTAAGTGAAAGAAGTCACACAGAAAAAGAAACTTATCATAAGATATCACTTAGGAAGATCCTGTAAACATGGCTACACATGAACTGAGTTAGGAAAGAGAACAGAGTCTCACATTTAGAAAACACTCTTATGCCTGCTTAAGGGGGAAGGAGAGGTGGGGTGATGCATCAAACCAGAGTTTGATATAAGCACAGGTACTGTTCCAAAAACCAACTATGGAATAGACAAGACCTACACCTTCCTCAGTGAAAGGGACTCAAAACCCCATATTTCCCGCAGAGGAATAGATCTGACTAGTAAGAATCTTAAAACCTATGTATTGATATGTCTCCGTAAGGGAATCAAGTGTGTCTAGACTGGCATAAACATGGCAGCGAGAATCAGCTCAAACCCACTCTAAAAGGGAATTTCAAAAACAGAACAAAGAAACAGGGAAATTCTTTACAATTCCTTCAGGGTCTCTGATGCAACCTGGAATGACCCTATCTACAATGACAGCTGGATGTGGCATGAGGCTGGACACTTGGGACTGAGAGGATTGGAGAGATTGGGTGAGCAAATGCAGACCCTTTAAAGCAATAATGCATGGCAACCATTCCATGGGTCCCAACTCTCCAGGTTGAAGGGAATATTACTACAGCTTTAACATGTACGGGAAACCTAGAGAATGGACACACTGTGAATATGAAAGGTTTCTAAAACTCAACGAAGAGTCCCTCTCCTGGTGCTCCGGTTTGACTTTCCAACAGCTTAACTATCAATCTCCCAACTTGGAGAGACAGCCCCTTTAAGCCCCTGGTTCACACAGGTTGCCCATTTGGCAGAGGAAGAAAGGGAAGAGGGAGAACCAATGAGAGAGTAGCTGTTAGGCATTTGGATGGGCACATGTCACTCTAATTTCCCGGCAGGAAGAAGAATTAACCAAAGTCTCAGCCACCCACCGGGAACCAGTATAGGTCCTGAACCAAAAGTTTGGACTTAGGTTCAGCTCACAAAAAACGAGTTTGAAAATGGAGCTCAGGGGCACAGCAATTCACAAACAGGCAGAGTAAACAAGGCCAACAATCGTCCAAAAATCTGTTGAGGGAAGGCAACGAGGCGGACTTGAAAGCGAGGCAGAATAGCAGGAAACAGATTTCAAGCTCTACGTTGGAATCGTCTGTAAAGCACAGGAAGAGGGGCACAACTTCGACAATGATGCACTTGGCCAAAAAGGGCGTATGCGTTTTCTCCTGAATATATTCAGGAGAAAACGCATACGCCCTTTTTGGCCAAGCAAGCAAGCGGGCAATGCAAATCTGCACTACAAAGAAGTATCACTTCCCACCGGTCAAAAGGGACATCCACAAAATGTGTAAAAACCAGAAAGGCAAGACAGGCCCTGGAGAACAGGGAGCCTTGTTATGCTGATGGGCAGGATGTAAGTTGCCAACTGCCTCACTGGAGGAGTGCATTGTGTTCCCTAAAACAAGTAAACAACAGAGATACAGAGCCAAGGGCACTTCCAGTCTAGGGAATATACCTTGGGAAAAATGAAATTCAATTAGACAGAGCCAACCCCATATTGAGGGCTGCACTGCTTACAAGAACCTCAACCTGGGTACACCGGAAATATCCCAGGAAATATAAAAATGGTTCAAAACTTTGTGGAACTTACGTACGATGGAATATCCATCAGCAACGAAATCAATGTCATAAGACCAGTAGCAGCAAAATGAGTGGATTCAGGTACGATGATTCTAAGTGAAAGAAGTCACAGAGAAAAAGAAACTTATCATAAGATATCACTTAGGAAGATCCTGTAAACATGGCTACACATGAACTGAGTTAGGAAAGAGAACAGAGTCTCACATTTAGAAAACACTCTTATGCCTGCTTAAGGGGGAAGGAGAGGTGGGGTGATGCATCAAACCAGAGTTTGATATAAGCACAGGTACCGTTCCAAAAACCAACTATGGAATAGACAAGACCTACACCTTCCTCAGTGAAAGGGACTCATAACCCCATATTTCCCGCAGAGGAATAGATCTGACTAGTAAGAATCTTAAAACCTATGTATTGATATGTCTCCGTAAGGGAATCAAGGGTGACTAGACTGGCATAAACAAGGCAGCGAGAATCAGCTCAAACCCACTCTAAAAAGGAATTTCAAAAACAAAACAAAGAAACAGGGAAATTCTTTACAATTCCTTCAGGGTCTCTGATGCAACCTGGAATGACCCTATCTACGATGACAGCTGGATGTGGCATGAGGCTGGACACTTGGGACTGAGAGGATTGGTGAGATTGGGTGAGCAAATGCAGACCCTTTAAAGCAATAATGCATGGCAACCATTCCATGGGTCCCAACTCTCCAGGTGGAAGGGAATATTACTACAGCTATAACATGTACGGGAAACCTAGAGAATGGACACACTGTGAATATGAAAGGTTTCTAAAACTCAACGAAGAGTCGCTCTCCTGGTGCTCTGGTTTGACTTTCCAACAGCTTTACTATCAATCTCCCAACTTGGAGAGACAGCCCCTTTAAGCTCCTGGTTCACACAGGTTGCCCATTTGGCAGAGGAGGAAAGGGAAGAGGGAGAACCAATGAGAGAGTAGCTGTTAGGCATTTGGATGGGCACATGTCACTCTAATTTCCCGGCAGGAAGAAGAATTAACCAAAGTCTCAGCCACCCACCGGGAACCAGTATAGGTCCTGAACCAAATGTTTGGACTTGCGTTCAGCTCACAAAAAACGAGTTGAAAAATGGAGCTCAGGGGCACAGCAATTCACAAACTGGCAGAGTAATCAAGGCCAACTATCGTCCAAAAATCTGTTGAGGGAAGGCAACGAGGCGGACTTGAATGCGAGGCAGAATAGCAGGAAACAGATTTCAAGAGGTACGTTAGAATCGCCTGTAAAGCACAGGAAGAGGGGCACAACTTCGACAATGATGCACTTGGCCAAAAAGGGCGTATGCGTTTTCTCCTGAATATATTCAGGAGAAAACGCATACGCCCTTTTTGGCCAAGCAAGCAAGCGGGCAATGCAAATCTGCATTACAAAGAAGTATCACTTCCCACCGGTCAAAAGGGACATCCACAAAATGTGTAAAAACCAGAAAGGCAAGACAGGCCCTGGAGAACAGGGAGCCTTGTTATGCTGATGGGCGGGATGTAAGTTGCCAACTGCCTCACTGGAGGAGTGCATTGTGTTCCCTAAAACAAGTAAACAACAGAGCTACAGAGCCAAGGGCACTTCCAGTCTAGGGAATATACCTTGGGAAAACTGAAAATCCATAAGACAGAGCCACCCCCAAATTGAGGGCTGCACTGCTTACAAGAACCTCAACCTGGGTACACCTGAAATATCCCAGGAAATATAAAAATGGTTCAAAACTTTGTGGAACTTACGTACGATGGAATATCCCTCAGCCATGAAATCAATGTCATAAGACCAGTAGCAGCAAAATCATTGGATTCAGGTACGATGATTCTAAGTGAAAGAAGTCACACAGAAAAAGAAACTTATCATAAGATATCACTTAGGAAGATCCTGTAAACATGGCTACACATGAACTGAGTTAGGAAAGAGAACAGAGTCTCACATTTAGAAAACACTCTTATGCCTGCTTAAGGGGGAAGGAGAGGTAGGGTGATGCATCAAACCAGAGTTTGATATAAGCACAGGTACTGTTCCAAAAACCAACTATGGAATAGACAAGACCTACACCTTCCTCAGTGAAAGGGACTCAAAACCCCATATTTCCCGCAGAGGAATAGATCTGACTAGTAAGAATCTTAAAACCTATGTATTGATATGTCTGCGTAAGGGAATCAAGTGTGTCTAGACTGGCATAAACATGGCAGCGAGAATCAGCTCAAACCCACTCTAAAAAGGAATTTCAAAAACAGAACAAAGAAACAGGGAAATTCTTTACAATTCCTTCAGGGTCTCTGATGCAACCTGGAATGACCCTATCTACAATGACAGCTGGATGTGGCATGAGGCTGGACACTTGGGACTGAGAGGATTGGAGAGATTGGGTGAGCAAAGGCAGACCCTTTAAAGCAATAATGCATGGCAACCATTCCATGGGTCTCAACTCTCCAGGTTGAAGGGAATATTACTACAGCTTTAACATGTACGGGAAACCTAGAGAATGGACACACTGTGAATATGAAAGGTTTCTAAAACTCAACGAAGAGTCCCTCTCCTGGTGCTCTGGTTTGACTTTCCAACAGCTTAACTATCAATCTCCCTACTTGGAGAGACAGCCCCTTTAAGCCCCTGGTTCACACAGGTTGCCCATTTGGCAGAGGAAGAAAGGGAAGAGGGAGAACCAATGAGAGAGTAGCTGTTAGGCATTTGGATGGGCACATGTCACTCTAATTTCCCGGCAG
Organism: Mesoplodon mirus; assembly: GCF_964341445.2. Classification (NCBI taxonomy): domain Eukaryota; kingdom Metazoa; phylum Chordata; class Mammalia; order Artiodactyla; family Ziphiidae; genus Mesoplodon; species Mesoplodon mirus. The sequence continues at coordinate 1,350,376 of NW_028295729.1, forward strand.
GAAGAAGAATTAACCAAAGTCTCAGCCACCCACCGGGAACCAGTATAGGTCCTGAACCAAAAGTTTGGACTTGCGTTCAGCTCACAAAAAACGAGTTGAAAAATGGAGCTCAGGGGCACAGCAATTCACAAACTGGCAGAGTAATCAAGGCCAACTATCGTCCAAAAATCTGTTGAGGGAAGGCAACGAGGCGGACTTGAATGCGAGGCAGAATAGCAGGAAACAGATTTCAAGAGGTACGTTAGAATCGCCTGTAAAGCACAGGAAGAGGGGCACAACTTCGACAATGATGCACTTGGCCAAAAAGGGCGTATGCGTTTTCTCCTGAATATATTCAGGAGAAAACGCATACGCCCTTTTTGGCCAAGCAAGCAAGCGGGCAATGCAAATCTGCACTACAAAGAAGTATCACTTCCCACCGGCCAAAAGGGACATCCACAAAATGTGTAAAAACCAGAAAGGCAAGACAGGCCCTGGAGAACAGGGAGCCTTGTTATGCTGATGGGCGGGATGTAAGTTGCCAACTGCCTCACTGGAGGAGTGCATTGTGTCCCCTAAAACAAGTAAACAACAGAGCTACAGAGCCAAGGGCACTTCCAGTCTAGGGAATATACCTTGGGAAAACTGAAAATCCATAAGACAGAGCCACCCCCAAATTGAGGGCTGCACTGCTTACAAGAACCTCAAACTGGGTACACCTGAAATATCCCAGGAAATATAAAAATGGTTCAAAACATTGTGGAACTTACGTACGATGGAATATCCCTCAGCCATGAAATCAATGTCATAAGACCAGTAGCAGCAAAATGAGTGGATTCAGGTACGATGATTCTAAGTGAAAGAAGTCACACAGAAAAAGAAACTTATCATAAGATATCACTTAGGAAGATCCTGTAAACATGGCTACACATGAACTGAGTTAGGAAAGAGAACAGAGTCTCACATTTAGAAAACACTCTTATGCCTGCTTAAGGGGGAAGGAGAGGTGGGGTGATGCATCAAACCAGAGTTTGATATAAGCACAGGTACTGTTCCAGAAACCAACTATGGAATAGACAAGACCTACACCTTCCTCAGTGAAAGGGACTCAAAACCCCATATTTCCCGCAGAGGAATAGATCTGACTAGTAAGAATCTTAAAACCTATGTATTGATATGTCTCCGTAAGGGAATCAAGTGTGTCTAGACTGGCATAAACATGGCAGCGAGAATCAGCTCAAACCCACTCTAAAAAGGAATTTCAAAAACAGAACAAAGAAACAGGGAAATTCTTTACAATTCCTTCAGGGTCTCTGATGCAACCTGGAATGACCCTATCTACGATGACAGCTGGATGTGGCATGAGGCTGGACACTTGGGACTGAGAGGATTGGTGAGATTGGGTGAGCAAATGCAGACCATTTAAAGCAATAATGCATGGCAACCATTCCATGGGTCCCACCTCTCCAGGTTGAAGGGAATATTACTACAGCTATAACATGTACGGGAAACCTAGAGAATGGACACACTGTGAATACGAAAGGTTTCTAAAACTCAACGAAGAGTCCCTCTCCTGGTGCTCCGGTTTGACTTTCCAACAGCTTTACTATCAATCTCCCAACTTGGAGAGACAGCCCCTTTAAGCTCCTGGTTCACACAGGTTGCCCATTTGGCAGAGGAGGAAAGGGAAGAAGGAGAACCAATGAGAGAGTAGCTGTTAGGCATTTGGATGGGCACATGTCACTCTAATTTCCCGGCAGGAAGAAGAATTCACCAAAGTCTCAGCCACCCACCGGGAACCAGTATAGGTCCTGAACCAAATGTTTGGACTTGCGTTCAGCTCACAAAAAACGAGTTGAAAAATGGAGCTCAGGGGCACAGCAATTCACAAACTGGCAGAGTAATCAAGGCCAACTATCGTCCAAAAATCTGTTGAGGGAAGGCAACGAGGCGGACTTGAATGCGAGGCAGAATAGCAGGAAACAGATTTCAAGAGGTACGTTAGAATCGCCTGTAAAGCACAGGAAGAGGGGCACAACTTCGACAATGATGCACTTGGCCAAAAAGGGCGTATGCGTTTTCTCCTGAATATATTCAGGAGAAAACGCATACGCCCTTTTTGGCCAAGCAAGCAAGCGGGCAATGCAAATCTGCACTACAAAGAAGTATCACTTCCCACCAGTCAAAAGGGACATCCACAAAATGTGTAAAAACCAGAAAGGCAAGACAGGCCCTGGAGAACAGGGAGCCTTGTTATGCTGATGGGTGGGATGTAAGTTGCCAACTGCCTCACTGGAGGAGTGCATTGTGTTCCCTAAAACAAGTAAACAACAGAGCTACAGAGCCAAGGGCACTTCCAGTCTAGGGAATATACCTTGGGAAAACTGAAAATCCATAAGACAGAGCCACCCCCAAATTGAGGGCTGCACTGCTTACAAGAACCTCAACCTGGGTACACCTGAAATATCCCAGGAAATATAAAAATGGTTCAAAACTTTGTGGAACTTACGTACGATGGAATATCCCTCAGCCATGAAATCAATGTCATAAGACCAGTAGCAGCAAAATCATTGGATTCAGGTACGAGGATTCTAAGTGAAAGAAGTCACACAGAAAAAGAAACTTATCATAAGATATCACTTAGGAAGATCCTGTAAACATGGCTACACATGAACTGAGTTAGGAAAGAGAACAGAGTCTCACATTTAGAAAACACTCTTATGCCTGCTTAAGGGGGAAGGAGAGGTGGGGTGATGCATCAAACCAGAGTTTGATATAAGCACAGGTACTGTTCCAAAAACCAACTATGGAATAGACAAGACCTACACCTTCCTCAGTGAAAGGGACTCAAAACCCCATATTTCCCGCAGAGGAATAGATCTGACTAGTAAGAATCTTAAAACCTATGTATTGATATGTCTCCGTAAGGGAATCAAGTGTGTCTAGACTGGCATAAACATGGCAGCGAGAATCAGCTCAAACCCACTCTAAAAGGGAATTTCAAAAACAGAACAAAGAAACAGGGAAATTCTTTACAATTCCTTCAGGGTCTCTGATGCAACCTGGAATGACCCTATCTACAATGACAGCTGGATGTGGCATGAGGCTGGACACTTGGGACTGAGAGGATTGGAGAGATTGGGTGAGCAAATGCAGACCCTTTAAAGCAATAATGCATGGCAACCATTCCATGGGTCCCAACTCTCCAGGTTGAAGGGAATATTACTACAGCTTTAACATGTACGGGAAACCTAGAGAATGGACACACTGTGAATATGAAAGGTTTCTAAAACTCAACGAAGAGTCCCTCTCCTGGTGCTCCGGTTTGACTTTCCAACAGCTTAACTATCAATCTCCCAACTTGGAGAGACAGCCCCTTTAAGCCCCTGGTTCACACAGGTTGCCCATTTGGCAGAGGAAGAAAGGGAAGAGGGAGAACCAATGAGAGAGTAGCTGTTAGGCATTTGGATGGGCACATGTCACTCTAATTTCCCGGCAGGAAGAAGAATTAACCAAAGTCTCAGCCACCCACCGGGAACCAGTATAGGTCCTGAACCAAAAGTTTGGACTTAGGTTCAGCTCACAAAAAACGAGTTTGAAAATGGAGCTCAGGGGCACAGCAATTCACAAACAGGCAGAGTAAACAACGCCAACAATCGTCCAAAAATCTGTTGAGGGAAGGCAACGAGGCGGACTTGAAAGCGAGGCAGAATAGCAGGAAACAGATTTCAAGCTGTACGTTGGAATCGTCTGTAAAGCACAGGAAGAGGGGCACAACTTCGACAATGATGCACTTGGCCAAAAAGGGCGTATGCGTTTTCTCCTGAATATATTCAGGAGAAAACGCATACGCCCTTTTTGGCCAAGCAAGCAAGCGGGCAATGCAAATCTGCACTACAAAGAAGTATCACTTCCCACCGGTCAAAAGGGACATCCACAAAATGTGTAAAAACCAGAAAGGCAAGACAGGCCCTGGAGAACAGGGAGCCTTGTTATGCTGATGGGCAGGATGTAAGTTGCCAACTGCCTCACTGGAGGAGTGCATTGTGTTCCCTAAAACAAGTAAACAACAGAGATACAGAGCCAAGGGCACTTCCAGTCTAGGGAATATACCTTGGGAAAAATGAAATTCAATTAGACAGAGCCAACCCCATATTGAGGGCTGCACTGCTTACAAGAACCTCAACCTGGGTACACCGGAAATATCCCAGGAAATATAAAAATGGTTCAAAACTTTGTGGAACTTACGTACGATGGAATATCCATCAGCAACGAAATCAATGTCATAAGACCAGTAGCAGCAAAATGAGTGGATTCAGGTACGATGATTCTAAGTGAAAGAAGTCACAGAGAAAAAGAAACTTATCATAAGATATCACTTAGGAAGATCCTGTAAACATGGCTACACATGAACTGAGTTAGGAAAGAGAACAGAGTCTCACATTTAGAAAACACTCTTATGCCTGCTTAAGGGGGAAGGAGAGGTGGGGTGATGCATCAAACCAGAGTTTGATATAAGCACAGGTACCGTTCCAAAAACCAACTATGGAATAGACAAGACCTACACCTTCCTCAGTGAAAGGGACTCATAACCCCATATTTCCCGCAGAGGAATAGATCTGACTAGTAAGAATCTTAAAACCTATGTATTGATATGTCTCCGTAAGGGAATCAAGGGTGACTAGACTGGCATAAACAAGGCAGCGAGAATCAGCTCAAACCCACTCTAAAAAGGAATTTCAAAAACAAAACAAAGAAACAGGGAAATTCTTTACAATTCCTTCAGGGTCTCTGATGCAACCTGGAATGACCCTATCTACGATGACAGCTGGATGTGGCATGAGGCTGGACACTTGGGACTGAGAGGATTGGTGAGATTGGGTGAGCAAATGCAGACCCTTTAAAGCAATAATGCATGGCAACCATTCCATGGGTCCCAACTCTCCAGGTGGAAGGGAATATTACTACAGCTATAACATGTACGGGAAACCTAGAGAATGGACACACTGTGAATATGAAAGGTTTCTAAAACTCAACGAAGAGTCGCTCTCCTGGTGCTCCGGTTTGACTTTCCAACAGCTTTACTATCAATCTCCCAACTTGGAGAGACAGCCCCTTTAAGCTCCTGGTTCACACAGGTTGCCCATTTGGCAGAGGAGGAAAGGGAAGAGGGAGAACCAATGAGAGAGTAGCTGTTAGGCATTTGGATGGGCACATGTCACTCTAATTTCCCGGCAGGAAGAAGAATTCACCAAAGTCTCAGCCACCCACCGGGAACCAGTATAGGTCCTGAACCAAATGTTTGGACTTGCGTTCAGCTCACAAAAAACGAGTTGAAAAATGGAGCTCAGGGGCACAGCAATTCACAAACTGGCAGAGTAATCAAGGCCAACTATCGTCCAAAAATCTGTTGAGGGAAGGCAACGAGGCGGACTTGAATGCGAGGCAGAATAGCAGGAAACAGATTTCAAGAGGTACGTTAGAATCGCCTGTAAAGCACAGGAAGAGGGGCACAACTTCGACAATGATGCACTTGGCCAAAAAGGGCGTATGCGTTTTCTCCTGAATATATTCAGGAGAAAACGCATACGCCCTTTTTGGCCAAGCAAGCAAGCGGGCAATGCAAATCTGCATTACAAAGAAGTATCACTTCCCACCGGTCAAAAGGGACATCCACAAAATGTGTAAAAACCAGAAAGGCAAGACAGGCCCTGGAGAACAGGGAGCCTTGTTATGCTGATGGGCGGGATGTAAGTTGCCAACTGCCTCACTGGAGGAGTGCATTGTGTTCCCTAAAACAAGTAAACAACAGAGCTACAGAGCCAAGGGCACTTCCAGTCTAGGGAATATACCTTGGGAAAACTGAAAATCCATAAGACAGAGCCACCCCCAAATTGAGGGCTGCACTGCTTACAAGAACCTCAACCTGGGTACACCTGAAATATCCCAGGAAATATAAAAATGGTTCAAAACTTTGTGGAACTTACGTACGATGGAATATCCCTCAGCCATGAAATCAATGTCATAAGACCAGTAGCAGCAAAATCATTGGATTCAGGTACGATGATTCTAAGTGAAAGAAGTCACACAGAAAAAGAAACTTATCATAAGATATCACTTAGGAAGATCCTGTAAACATGGCTACACATGAACTGAGTTAGGAAAGAGAACAGAGTCTCACATTTAGAAAACACTCTTATGCCTGCTTAAGGGGGAAGGAGAGGTAGGGTGATGCATCAAACCAGAGTTTGATATAAGCACAGGTACTGTTCCAAAAACCAACTATGGAATAGACAAGACCTACACCTTCCTCAGTGAAAGGGACTCAAAACCCCATATTTCCCGCAGAGGAATAGATCTGACTAGTAAGAATCTTAAAACCTATGTATTGATATGTCTGCGTAAGGGAATCAAGTGTGTCTAGACTGGCATAAACATGGCAGCGAGAATCAGCTCAAACCCACTCTAAAAAGGAATTTCAAAAACAGAACAAAGAAACAGGGAAATTCTTTACAATTCCTTCAGGGTCTCTGATGCAACCTGGAATGACCCTATCTACAATGACAGCTGGATGTGGCATGAGGCTGGACACTTGGGACTGAGAGGATTGGAGAGATTGGGTGAGCAAAGGCAGACCCTTTAAAGCAATAATGCATGGCAACCATTCCATGGGTCTCAACTCTCCAGGTTGTAGGGAATATTACTACAGCTTTAACATGTACGGGAAACCTAGAGAATGGACACACTGTGAATATGAAAGGTTTCTAAAACTCAACGAAGAGTCCCTCTCCTGGTGCTCTGGTTTGACTTTCCAACAGCTTAACTATCAATCTCCCTACTTGGAGAGACAGCCCCTTTAAGCCCCTGGTTCACACAGGTTGCCCATTTGGCAGAGGAAGAAAGGGAAGAGGGAGAACCAATGAGAGAGTAGCTGTTAGGCATTTGGATGGGCACATGTCACTCTAATTTCCCGGCAGGAAGAAGAATTAACCAAAGTCTCAGCCACCCACCGGGAACCAGTATAGGTCCTGAACCAAAAGTTTGGACTTGCGTTCAGCTCACAAAAAACGAGTTGAAAAATGGAGCTCAGGGGCACAGCAATTCACAAACTGGCAGAGTAATCAAGGCCAACTATCGTCCAAAAATCTGTTGAGGGAAGGCAACGAGGCGGACTTGAATGCGAGGCAGAATAGCAGGAAACAGATTTCAAGAGGTACGTTAGAATCGCCTGTAAAGCACAGGAAGAGGGGCACAACTTCGACAATGATGCACTTGGCCAAAAAGGGCGTATGCGTTTTCTCCTGAATATATTCAGGAGAAAACGCATACGCCCTTTTTGGCCAAGCAAGCAAGCGGGCAATGCAAATCTGCACTACAAAGAAGTATCACTTCCCACCGGCCAAAAGGGACATCCACAAAATGTGTAAAAACCAGAAAGGCAAGACAGGCCCTGGAGAACAGGGAGCCTTGTTATGCTGATGGGCGGGATGTAAGTTGCCAACTGCCTCACTGGAGGAGTGCATTGTGTCCCCTAAAACAAGTAAACAACAGAGCTACAGAGCCAAGGGCACTTCCAGTCTAGGGAATATACCTTGGGAAAACTGAAAATCCATAAGACAGAGCCACCCCCAAATTGAGGGCTGCACTGCTTACAAGAACCTCAAACTGGGTACACCTGAAATATCCCAGGAAATATAAAAATGGTTCAAAACATTGTGGAACTTACGTACGATGGAATATCCCTCAGCCATGAAATCAATGTCATAAGACCAGTAGCAGCAAAATGAGTTGATTCAGGTACGATGATTCTAAGTGAAAGAAGTCACACAGAAAAAGAAACTTATCATAAGATATCACTTAGGAAGATCCTGTAAACATGGCTACACATGAACTGAGTTAGGAAAGAGAACAGAGTCTCACATTTAGAAAACACTCTTATGCCTGCTTAAGGGGGAAGGAGAGGTGGGGTGATGCATCAAACCAGAGTTTGATATAAGCACAGGTACCGTTCCAAAAACCAACTATGGAATAGACAAGACCTACACCTTCCTCAGTGAAAGGGACTCATAACCCCATATTTCCCACAGAGGAATAGATCTGACTAGTAAGAATCTTAAAACCTATGTATTGATATGTTTCCATAAGGGAATCAAGGGTGACTAGACTGGCATAAAAAAGGCAGCGAGAATCAGCTCAAACCCACTCTAAAAAGGAATTTCAAAAACAAAAGAAAGAAACAGGGAAATTCTTTACAATTCCTTCAGGGTCTCTGATGCAACCTGGAATGACCCTATCTACGATGACAGCTGGATGTGGCATGAGGCTGGACACTTGGGACTGAGAGGATTGGTGAGATTGGGTGAGCAAATGCAGACCCTTTAAAGCAATAATGCATGGCAACCATTCCATGGGTCCCAACTCTCCAGGTTGAAGGGAATATTACTACAGCTATAACATGTACGGGAAACCAGGAGAATGGACACACTGTGAATACGAAAGGTTTCTAAAACTCAACGAAGAGTCCCTCTCCTGGTGCTCCGGTTTGACTTTCCAACAGCTTTACTATCAATCTCCCAACTTGGAGAGACAGCCCCTTTAAGCTCCTGGTTCACACAGGTTGCCCATTTGGCAGAGGAAGAAAGGGAAGAGGGAGAACCAATGAGAGAGTAGCTGTTAGGCATTTGGATGGGCACATGTCACTCTAATTTCCCGGCAGGAAGAAGAATTCACCAAAGTCTCAGCCACCCACCGGGAACCAGTATAGGTCCTGAACCAAAAGTTTGGACTTGCGTTCAGCTCACAAAAAACGAGTTGAAAAATGGAGCTCAGGGGCACAGCAATTCACAAACTGGCAGAGTAATCAAGGCCAACTATCGTCCAAAAATCTGTTGAGGGAAGGCAACGAGGCAGACTTGAATGCGAGGCAGAATAGCAGGAAACAGATTTCAAGAGGTACGTTAGAATCGCCTGTAAAGCACAGGAAGAGGGGCACAACTTCGACAATGATGCACTTGGCCAAAAAGGGCGTATGCGTTTTCTCCTGAATATATTCAGGAGAAAACGCATACGCCCTTTTTGGCCAAGCAAGCAAGCGGGCAATGCAAATCTGCACTACAAAGAAGTATCACTTCCCACCGGTCAAAAGGGACATCCACAAAATGTGTAAAAACCAGAAAGGCAAGACAGGCCCTGGAGAACAGGGAGCCTTGTTATGCTGATGGGCGGGATGTAAGTTGCCAACTGCCTCACTGGAGGAGTGCATTGTGTTCCCTAAAACAAGTAAACAACAGAGCTACAGAGCCAAGGGCACTTCCAGTCTAGGGAATATACCTTGGGAAAACTGAAAATCCATAAGACAGAGCCACCCCCAAATTGAGGGCTGCACTGCTTACAAGAACCTCAACCTGGGTACACCTGAAATATCCCAGGAAATATAAAAATGGTTCAAAACATTGTGGAACTTACGTACGATGGAATATCCCTCAGCCATGAAATCAATGTCATAAGACCAGTAGCAGCAAAATGAGTGGATTCAGGTACGATGATTCTAAGTGAAAGAAGTCACACAGAAAAAGAAACTTATCATAAGATATCACTTAGGAAGATCCTGTAAACATGGCAACACATGAACTGAGTTAGGAAAGAGAACAGAGTCTCACATTTAGAAAACACTCTTATGCCTGCTTAAGGGGGAAGGAGAGGTGGGGTGATGCATCAAACCCGAGTTTGATATAAGCACAGGTACTGTTCCAAAAACCAACTATGGAATAGACAAGACCTACACCTTCCTCAGTGAAAGGGACTCAAAACCCCATATTTCCCGCAGAGGAATAGATCTGACTAGTAAGAATCTTAAAACCTATGTATTGATATGTCTCCGTAAGGGAATCAAGTGTGTCTAGACTGGCATAAACATGGCAGCGAGAATCAGCTCAAACCCACTCTAAAAAGGAATTTCAAAAACAGAACAAAGAAACAGGGAAATTCTTTACAATTCCTTCAGGGTCTCTGATGCAACCTGGAATGACCCTATCTACGATGACAGCTGGATGTGGCATGAGGCTGGACACTTGGGACTGAGAGGATTGATGAGATTGGGTGAGCAAATGCAGACCCTTTAAAGCAATAATGCATGGCAACCATTCCATGGGTCCCAACTCTCCAGGTTGAAGGGAATATTACTACAGCTATAACATGTACGGGAAACGAGGAGAATGGACACACTGTGAATACGAAAGGTTTCTAAAACTCAACGAAGAGTCCCTCTCCTGGTGCTCCGGTTTGACTTTCCAACAGCTTTACTATCAATCTCCCAACTTGGAGAGACAGCCCCTTTAAGCTCCTGGTTCACACAGGTTGCCCATTTGGCAGAGGAGGAAAGGGAAGAGGGAGAACCAATGAGAGAGTAGCTGTTAGGCATTTGGATGGGCACATGTCACTCTAATTTCCCGGCAGGAAGAAGAATTCACCAAAGTCTCAGCCACCCACCGGGAACCAGTATAGGTCCTGAACCAAAAGTTTGGACTTGCGTTCAGCTCACAAAAAACGAGTTGAAAAATGGAGCTCAGGGGCACAGCAATTCACAAACTGGCAGAGTAATCAAGGCCAACTATCGTCCAAAAATCTGTTGAGGGAAGGCACCGAGGCGGACTTGAATGCGAGGCAGAATAGCAGGAAACAGATTTCAAGAGGTACGTTAGAATCGCCTGTAAAGCACAGGAAGAGGGGCACAACTTCGACAATGATGCACTTGGCCAAAAAGGGCGTATGCGTTTTCTCCTGAATATATTCAGGAGAAAACGCATACGCCCTTTTTGGCCAAGCAAGCAAGCGGGCAATGCAAATCTGCACTACAAAGAAGTATCACTTCCCAACGGTCAAAAGGGACATCCACAAAATGTGTAAAAACCAGAAAGGCAAGACAGGCCCTGGAGAACAGGGAGCCTTGTTATGCTGATGGGCGGGATGTAAGTTGCCAACTGCCTCACTGGAGGAGTGCATTGTGTTCCCTAAAACAAGTAAACAACAGAGCTACAGAGCCAAGGGCACTTCCAGTCTAGGGAATATACCTTGGGAAAACTGAAAATCCATAAGACAGAGCCACCCCCAAATTGAGGGCTGCACTGCTTACAAGAACCTCAACCTGGGTACACCTGAAATATCCCAGGAAATATAAAAATGGTTCAAAACATTGTGGAACTTACGTACGATGGAATATCCCTCAGCCATGAAATCAATGTCATAAGACCAGTAGCAGCAAAATGAGTGGATTCAGGTACGATGATTCTAAGTGAAAGAAGTCACACAGAAAAAGAAACTTATCATAAGATATCACTTAGGAAGATCCTGTAAACATGGCAACACATGAACTGAGTTAGGAAAGAGAACGGAGTCTCACATTTAGAAAACACTCTTATGCCTGCTTAAGGGGGAAGGAGAGGTGGGGTGATGCATCAAACCCGAGTTTGATATAAGCACAGGTACTGTTCCAAAAACCAACTATGGAATAGACAAGACCTACACCTTCCTCAGTGAAAGGGACTCAAAACCCCATATTTCCCGCAGAGGAATAGATCTGACTAGAAAGAATCTTAAAACCTATGTATTGATATGTCTCCGTAAGGGAATCAGGTGTGTCTAGACTGGCATAAACATGGCAGCGAGAATCAGCTCAAACCCACTCTAAAAAGGAATTTCAAAAACAGAACAAAGAAACAGGGAAATTCTTTACAATTCCTTCAGGGTCTCTGATGCAACCTGGAATGACCCTATCTACGATGACAGCTGGATGTGGCATGAGGCTGGACACTTGGGACTGAGAGGATTGGTGAGATTGGGTGAGCAAATGCAGACCCTTTAAAGCAATAATGCATGGCAACCATTCCATGGGTCCCACCTCTCCAGGTTGAAGGGAATATTACTACAGCTATAACATGTACGGGAAACCTAGAGAATGGACACACTGTGAATATGAAAGGTTTCTAAAACTCAACGAAGAGTCCCTCTCCTGGTGCTCCGGTTTGACTTTCCAACAGCTTTACTATCAATCTCCCAACTTGGAGAGACAGCCCCTTTAAGCTCCTGGTTCACACAGGTTGCCCATTTGGCAGAGGAGGAAAGGGAAGAGGGAGAACCAATGAGAGAGTAGCTGTTAGGCATTTGGATGGGCACATGTCACTCTAATTTCCCGGCAGGAAGAAGAATTAACCAAAGTATCAGCCACCCACCGGGAACCAGTATAGGTCCTGAACCAAAAGTTTGGACTTAGGTTCAGCTCACAAAAAACGAGTTTGAAAATGGAGCTCAGTGGCACAGCAATTCACAAACAGGCAGAGTAATCAAGGCCAACAATCGTCCAAAAATCTGTTGAGGGAAGGCAACGAGGCGGACTTGAAAGCGAGGCAGAATAGCAGGAAACAGATTTCAAGAGGTACGTTGGAATCGTCTGTAAAGCACAGGAAGAGGGGCACAACTTCGACAATGAAGCACTTGGCCAAAAAGGGCGTATGCGTTTTCTCCTGAATATATTCAGGAGAAAACACATACGCCCTTTTTGGCCAAGCAAGCAAGCGGGCAATGCAAATCTGCACTACAAAGAAGTATCACTTCCCACTGGTCAAAAGGGACATCCACAAAATGTGTAAAAACCAGAAAGGCAAGACAGGCCCTGGAGAACAGGGAGCCTTGTTATGCTGATGGGCAGGATGTAAGTTGCCAACTGCCTCACTGGAGGAGTGCATTGTGTTCCCTAAAACAAGTAAACAACAGAGATACAGAGCCAAGGGCACTTCCAGTCTAGGGAATATACCTTGGGAAAAATGAAATTCAATTAGACAGAGCCAACCCCATATTGAGGGCTGCACTGCTTACAAGAACCTCAACCTGGGTACACCGGAAATATCCCAGGAAATATAAAAATCGTTCAAAACTTTGTGGAACTTACGTACGATGGAATATCCATCAGCCACGAAATCAATGTCATAAGACCAGTAGCAGCAAAATGAGTGGATTCAGGTACGATGATTCTAAGTGAAAGAAGTCACACAGAAAAAGAAACTTATCATAAGATATCACTTAGGAAGATCCTGTAAACATGGCTACACATGAACTGAGTTAGGAAAGAGAACAGAGTCTCACATTTAGAAAACACTCTTATGCCTGCTTAAGGGGGAAGGAGAGGTGGGGTGATGCATCAAACCAGAGTTTGATATAAGCACAGGTACCGTTCCAAAAACCAACTATGGAATAGACAAGACCTACACCTTCCTCAGTGAAAGGGACTCATAACCCCATATTTCCCGCAGAGGAATAGATCTGACTAGTAAGAATCTTAAAACCTATGTATTGATATGTCTCCGTAAGGGAATCAAGGGTGACTAGACTGGCATAAAAAAGGCAGCGAGAATCAGCTCAAACCCACTCTAAAAAGGAAATTCAAAAACAAAACAAAAAACAGGGAAATTCTTTACAATTCCTTCAGGGTCTCTGATGCAACCTGGAATGACCCTATCTACGATGACAGCTGGATGTGGCATGAGGCTGGACACTTGGGACTGAGAGGATTGGTGAGATTGGGTGAGCAAATGCAGACCCTTTAAAGCAATAATGCATGGCAACCATTCCATGGGTCCCAACTCTCCAGGTTGAAGGGAATATTACTACAGCTATAACATGTACGGGAAACCAGGAGAATGGACACACTGTGAATACGAAAGGTTTCTAAAACTCAACGAAGAGTCCCTCTCCTGGTGCTCCGGTTTGACTTTCCAACAGCTTTACTATCAATCTCCCAACTTGGAGAGACAGCCCCTTTAAGCTCCTGGTTCACACAGGTTGCCCATTTGGCAGAGGAAGAAAGGGAAGAGGGAGAACCAATGAGAGAGTAGCTGTTAGGCATTTGGATGGGCACATGTCACTCTAATTTCCCGGCAGGAAGAAGAATTCACCAAAGTCTCAGCCACCCACCGGGAACCAGTATAGGTCCTGAACCAAAAGTTTGGACTTGCGTTCAGCTCACAAAAAACGAGTTGAAAAATGGAGCTCAGGGGCACAGCAATTCACAAACTGGCAGAGTAATCAAGGCCAACTATCGTCCAAAAATCTGTTGAGGGAAGGCAACGAGGCGGACTTGAATGCGAGGCAGAATAGCAGGAAACAGATTTCAAGAGGTACGTTAGAATCGCCTGTAAAGCACAGGAAGAGGGGCACAACTTCGACAATGATGCACTTGGCCAAAAAGGGCGTATGCGTTTTCTCCTGAATATATTCAGGAGAAAACGCATACGCCCTTTTTGGCCAAGCAAGCAAGCGGGCAATGCAAATCTGCACTACAAAGAAGTATCACTTCCCAACGGTCAAAAGGGACATCCACAAAATGTGTAAAAACCAGAAAGGCAAGACAGGCCCTGGAGAACAGGGAGCCTTGTTATGCTGATGGGCGGGATGTAAGTTGCCAACTGCCTCACTGGAGGAGTGCATTGTGTTCCCTAAAACAAGTAAACAACAGAGCTACAGAGCCAAGGGCACTTCCAGTCTAGTGAATATACCTTGGGAAAACTGAAAATCCATAAGACAGAGCCACCCCCAAATTGAGGGCTGCACTGCTTACAAGAACCTCAACCTGGGTACACCTGAAATATCCCAGGAAATATAAAAATGGTTCAAAACATTGTGGAACTTACGTACGATGTAATATCCCTCAGCCATGAAATCAATGTCATAAGACCAGTAGCAGCAAAATGAGTGGATTCAGGTACGATGATTCTAAGTGAAAGAAGTCACACAGAAAAAGAAACTTATCATAAGATATCACTTAGGAAGATCCTGTAAACATGGCAACACATGAACTGAGTTAGGAAAGAGAACAGAGTCTCACATTTAGAAAACACTCTTATGCCTGCTTAAGGGGGAAGGAGAGGTGGGGTGATGCATCAAACCCGAGTTTGATATAAGCACAGGTACTGTTCCAAAAACCAACTATGGAATAGACAAGACCTACACCTTCCTCAGTGAAAGGGACTCAAAACCCCATATTTCCCGCAGAGGAATAGATCTGACTAGTAAGAATCTTAAAACCTATGTATTGATATGTCTCCGTAAGGGAATCAAGTGTGTCTAGACTGGTATAAACATGGCAGCGAGAATCAGCTCAAACCCACTCTAAAAAGGAATTTCAAAAACAGAACAAAGAAACAGGGAAATTCTTTACAATTCCTTCAGGGTCTCTGATGCAACCTGGAATGACCCTATCTACGATGACAGCTGGATGTGGCATGAGGCTGGACACTTGGGACTGAGAGGATTGGTGAGATTGGGTGAGCAAATGCAGACCCTTTAAAGCAATAATGCATGGCAACCATTCCATGGGTCCCAACTCTCCAGGTTGAAGGGAATATTACTACAGCTATAACATGTACGGGAAACCAGGAGAATGGACACACTGTGAATACGAAAGGTTTCTAAAACTCAACGAAGAGTCCCTCTCCTGGTGCTCCGGTTTGACTTTCCAACAGCTTTACTATCAATCTCCCAACTTGGAGAGACAGCCCCTTTAAGCTCCTGGTTCACACAGGTTGCCCATTTGGCAGAGGAGGAAAGGGAAGAGGGAGAACCAATGAGAGAGTAGCTGTTAGGCATTTGGATGGGCACATGTCACTCTAATTTCCCGGCAGGAAGAAGAATTCACCAAAGTCTCAGCCACCCACCGGGAACCAGTATAGGTCCTGAACCAAAAGTTTGGACTTGCGTTCAGCTCACAAAAAACGAGTTGAATAATGGAGCTCAGGGGCACAGCAATTCACAAACTGGCAGAGTAATCAAGGCCAACTATCGTCCAAAAATCTGTTGAGGGAAGGCAACGAGGCGGACTTGAATGCGAGGCAGAATAGCAGGAAACAGATTTCAAGAGGTACGTTAGAATCGCCTGTAAAGCACAGGAAGAGGGGCACAACTTCGACAATGATGCACTTGGCCAAAAAGGGCGTATGCGTTTTCTCCTGAATATATTCAGGAGAAAACGCATACGCCCTTTTTGGCCAAGCAAGCAAGCGGGCAATGCAAATCTGCACTACAAAGAAGTATCACTTCCCAACGGTCAAAAGGGACATCCACAAAATGTGTAAAAACCAGAAAGGCAAGACAGGCCCTGGAGAACAGGGAGCCTTGTTATGCTGATGGGCGGGATGTAAGTTGCCAACTGCCTCACTGGAGGAGTGCATTGTGTTCCCTAAAACAAGTAAACAACAGAGCTACAGAGCCAAGGGCACTTCCAGTCTAGGGAATATACCTTGGGAAAACTGAAAATCCATAAGACAGAGCCACCCCCAAATTGAGGGCTGCACTGCTTACAAGAACCTCAACCTGGGTACACCTGAAATATCCCAGGAAATATAAAAATGGTTCAAAACATTGTGGAACTTACGTACGATGGAATATCCCTCAGCCATGAAATCAATGTCATAAGACCAGTAGCAGCAAAATGAGTGGATTCAGGTACGATGATTCTAAGTGAAAGAAGTCACACAGAAAAAGAAACTTATCATAAGATATCACTTAGGAAGATCCTGTAAACATGGCAACACATGAACTGAGTTAGGAAAGAGAACGGAGTCTCACATTTAGAAAACACTCTTATGCCTGCTTAAGGGGGAAGGAGAGGTGGGGTGATGCATCAAACCAGAGTTTGATATAAGCACAGGTACTGTTCCAAAAACCAACTATGGAATAGACAAGACCTACACCTTCCTCAGTGAAAGGGACTCAAAACCCCATATTTCCTGCAGAGGAATAGATCTGACTAGAAAGAATCTTAAAACCTATGTATTGATATGTCTCCGTAAGGGAATCAGGTGTGTCTAGACTGGCATAAACATGGCAGCGAGAATCAGCTCAAACCCACTCTAAAAAGGAATTTCAAAAACAGAACAAAGAAACAGGGAAATTCTTTACAATTCCTTCAGGGTCTCTGATGCAACCTGGAATGACCCTATCTACGATGACAGCTGGATGTGGCATGAGGCTGGACACTTGGGACTGAGAGGATTGGTGAGATTGGGTGAGCAAATGCAGACCCTTTAAAGCAATAATGCATGGCAACCATTCCATGGGTCCCACCTCTCCAGGTTGAAGGGAATATTACTACAGCTATAACATGTACGGGAAACCTAGAGAATGGACACACTGTGAATACGAAAGGTTTCTAAAACTCAACGAAGAGTCCCTCTCCTGGTGCTCCGGTTTGACTTTCCAACAGCTTTACTATCAATCTCCCAACTTGGAGAGACAGCCCCTTTAAGCTCCTGGTTCACACAGGTTGCCCATTTGGCAGAGGAAGAAAGGGAAGAGGGAGAACCAATGAGAGAGTAGCTGTTAGGCATTTGGATGGGCACATGTCACTCTAATTTCCCGGCAGGAAGAAGAATGAACCAAAGTCTCAGCCACCCACCGGGAACCAGTATAGGTCCTGAACCAAAAGTTTGGACTTGCGTTCAGCTCACAAAAAACGAGTTGAAAAATGGAGCTCAGGGGCACAGCAATTCACAAACTGGCAGAGTAATCAAGGCCAACTATCGTCCAAAAATCTGTTGAGGGAAGGCAACGAGGCGGACTTGAATGCGAGGCAGAATAGCAGGAAACAGATTTCAAGAGGTACGTTAGAATCGCCTGTAAAGCACAGGAAGAGGGGCACAACTTCGACAATGATGCACTTGGCCAAAAAGGGCGTATGCGTTTTCTCCTGAATATATTCAGGAGAAAACGCATACGCCCTTTTTGGCCAAGCAAGCAAGCGGGCAATGCAAATCTGCACTACAAAGAAGTATCACTTCCCAACGGTCAAAAGGGACATCCACAAAATGTGTAAAAACCAGAAAGGCAAGACAGGCCCTGGAGAACAGGGAGCCTTGTTATGCTGATGGGCGGGATGTAAGTTGCCAACTGCCTCACTGGAGGAGTGCATTGTGTTCCCTAAAACAAGTAAACAACAGAGCTACAGAGCCAAGGGCACTTCCAGTCTAGGGAATATACCTTGGGAAAACTGAAAATCCATAAGACAGAGCCACCCCCAAATTGAGGGCTGCACTGCTTACAAGAACCTCAACCTGGGTACACCTGAAATATCCCAGGAAATATAAAAATGGTTCCAAACATTGTGGAACTTACGTACGATGGAATATCCCTCAGCCACGAAATCAATGTCATAAGACCAGTAGCAGCAAAATGAGTGGATTCAGGTACGATGATTCTAAGGGAAAGAAGTCACACAGGAAAAGAAACTTATCATAAGATATCACTTAGGAAGATCCTGTAAACATGGCTACACATGAACTGAGTTAGGCAAGAGAACAGAGTCTCACATTTAGAAAACACTCTTATGCCTGCTTAAGGGGGAAGGAGAGGTGGGGTGATGCATCAAACCAGAGTTTGATATAAGCACAGGTACTGTTCCAAAAACCAACTATGGAATAGACAAGACCTACACCTTCCTCAGTGAAAGGGACTCAAAACCCCATATTTCCCGCAGAGGAATAGATCTGACTAGTAAGAATCTTAAAACCTATGTATTGATATGTCTCCGTAAGGGAATCAAGTGTGTCTAGACTGGCATAAACATGGCAGCGAGAATCAGCTCAAACCCACTCTAAAAAGGAATTTCAAAAACAGAACAAAGAAACAGGGAAATTCTTTACAATTCCTTCAGGGTCTCTGATGCAACCTGGAATGACCCTATCTACGATGACAGCTGGATGTGGCATGAGGCTGGACACTTGGGACTGAGAGGATTGGTGAGATTGGGTGAGCAAATGCAGACCCTTTAAAGCAATAATGCATGGCAACCATTCCATGGGTCCCACCTCTCCAGGTTGAAGGGAATATTACTACAGCTATAACATGTACGGGAAACCTAGAGAATGGACACACTGTGAATACGAAAGGTTTCTAAAACTCAACGAAGAGTCCCTCTCCTGGTGCTCCGGTTTGACTTTCCAACAGCTTTACTATCAATCTCCCAACTTGGAGAGACAGCCCCTTTAAGCTCCTGGTTCACACACGTTGCCCATTTGGCAGAGGAGGAAAGGGAAGAGGGAGAACCAATGA
The DNA here is from genome assembly GCF_964341445.2 of Mesoplodon mirus. Taxonomy (NCBI): domain Eukaryota; kingdom Metazoa; phylum Chordata; class Mammalia; order Artiodactyla; family Ziphiidae; genus Mesoplodon; species Mesoplodon mirus. Next base: position 1,369,450 of record NW_028295729.1, read on the forward strand.
GAGAGTAGCTGTTAGGCATTTGGATGGGCACATGTCACTCTAATTTCCCGGCAGGAAGAAGAATTCACCAAAGTCTCAGCCACCCACCGGGAACCAGTATAGGTCCTGAACCAAATGTTTGGACTTGCGTTCAGCTCACAAAAAACGAGTTGAAAAATGGAGCTCAGGGGCACAGCAATTCACAAACTGGCAGAGTAATCAAGGCCAACTATCGTCCAAAAATCTGTTGAGGGAAGGCAACGAGGCGGACTTGAATGCGAGGCAGAATAGCAGGAAACAGATTTCAAGAGGTACGTTAGAATCGCCTGTAAAGCACAGGAAGAGGGGCACAACTTCGACAATGATGCACTTGGCCAAAAAGGGCGTATGCGTTTTCTCCTGAATATATTCAGGAGAAAACGCATACGGCCTTTTTGGCCAAGCAAGCAAGCGGGCAATGCAAATCTGCACTACAAAGAAGTATCACTTCCCACCGGTCAAAAGGGACATCCACAAAATGTGTAAAAACCAGAAAGGCAAGACAGGCCCTGGAGAACAGGGAGCCTTGTTATGCTGATGGGCGGGATGTAAGTTGCCAACTGCCTCACTGGAGGAGTGCATTGTGTTCCCTAAAACAAGTAAACAACAGAGCTACAGAGCCAAGGGCACTTCCAGTCTAGGGAATATACCTTGGGAAAACTGAAAATCCATAAGACAGAGCCACCCCCAAATTGAGGGCTGCACTGCTTACAAGAACCTCAACCTGGGTACACCTGAAATATCCCAGGAAATATAAAAATGGTTCCAAACATTGTGGAACTTACGTACGATGGAATATCCCTCAGCCACGCAATCAATGTCATAAGACCAGTAGCAGCAAAATGAGTGGATTCAGGTACGATGATTCTAAGGGAAAGAAGTCACACAGGAAAAGAAACTTATCATAAGATATCACTTAGGAAGATCCTGTAAACATGGCTACACATGAACTGAGTTAGGCAAGAGAACAGAGTCTCACATTTAGAAAACACTCTTATGCCTGCTTAAGGGGGAAGGAGAGGTGGGGTGATGCATCAAACCAGAGTTTGATATAAGCACAGGTACTGTTCCAAAAACCAACTATGGAATAGACAAGACCTCCACCTTCCTCAGTGAAAGGGACTCAAAACCCCATATTTCCCGCAGAGGAATAGATCTGACTAGTAAGAATCTTAAAACCTATGTATTGATATGTCTCCGTAAGGGAATCAAGTGTGTCTAGACTGGCATAAACATGGCAGCGAGAATCAGCTCAAACCCACTCTAAAAAGGAATTTCAAAAACAGAACAAAGAAACAGGGAAATTCTTTACAATTCCTTCAGGGTCTCTGATGCAACCTGGAATGACCCTATCTACGATGACAGCTGGATGTGGCATGAGGCTGGACACTTGGGACTGAGAGGATTGGTGAGATTGGGTGAGCAAATGCAGACCCTTTAAAGCAATAATGCATGGCAACCATTCCATGGGTCCCACCTCTCCAGGTTGAAGGGAATATTACTACAGCTATAACATGTACGGGAACCCTAGAGAATGGACACACTGTGAATACGAAAGGTTTCTAAAACTCAACGAAGAGTCCCTCTCCTGGTGCTCCGGTTTGACTTTCCAACAGCTTTACTATCAATCTCCCAACTTGGAGAGACAGCCCCTTTAAGCTCCTGGTTCACACAGGTTGCCCATTTGGAAGAGGAGGAAAGGGAAGAGGGAGAACCAATGAGAGAGTAGCTGTTAGGCATTTGGATGGGCACATGTCACTCTAATTTCCCGGCAGGAAGAAGAATTCACCAAAGTCTCAGCCACCCACCGGGAACCAGTATAGGTCCTGAACCAAATGTTTGGACTTGCGTTCAGCTCACAAAAAACGAGTTGAAAAATGGAGCTCAGGGGCACAGCAATTCACAAACTGGCAGAGTAATCAAGGCCAACTATCGTCCAAAAATCTGTTGAGGGAAGGCAACGAGGCGGACTTGAATGCGAGGCAGAATAGCAGGAAACAGATTTCAAGAGGTACGTTAGAATCGCCTGTAAAGCACAGGAAGAGGGGCACAACTTCGACAATGATGCACTTGGCCAAAAAGGGCGTATGCGTTTTCTCCTGAATATATTCAGGAGAAAATGCATACGCCCTTTTTGGCCAAGCAAGCAAGCGGGCAATGCAAATCTGCACTACAAAGAAGTATCACTCCCCAAAGGTCAAAAGGGACATCCACAAAATGTGTAAAAACCAGAAAGGCAAGACAGGCCCTGGAGAACAGGGAGCCTTGTTATGCTGATGGGCGGGATGTAAGTTGCCAACTGCCTCACTGGAGGAGTGCATTGTGTTCCCTAAAACAAGTAAACAACAGAGCTACAGAGCCAAGGGCACTTCCAGTCTAGGGAATATACCTTGGGAAAACTGAAAATCCATAAGACAGAGCCACCCCGAATTTGAGGGCTGCACTGCTTACAAGAACCTCAACCTGGGTACACCTGAAATATCCCAGGAAATATAAAAATGGTTCCAAACATTGTGGAACTTACGTACGATGGAATATCCCTCAGCCACGAAATCAATGTCATAAGACCAGTAGCAGCAAAATGAGTGGATTCAGGTACGATGATTCTAAGGGAAAGAAGTCACACAGGAAAAGAAACTTATCATAAGATATCACTTAGGAAGATCCTGTAAACATGGCTACACATGAACTGAGTTAGGCAAGAGAACAGAGTCTCACATTTAGAAAACACTCTTATGCCTGCTTAAGGGGGAAGGAGAGGTGGGGTGATGCATCAAACCAGAGTTTGATATAAGCACAGGTACTGTTCCAAAAACCAACTATGGAATAGACAAGACCTCCACCTTCCTCAGTGAAAGGGACTCAAAACCCCATATTTCCCGCAGAGGAATAGATCTGACTAGTAAGAATCTTAAAACCTATGTATTGATATGTCTCCGTAAGGGAATCAAGTGTGTCTAGACTGGCATAAACATGGCAGCGAGAATCAGCTCAAACCCACTCTAAAAAGGAATTTCAAAAACAGAACAAAGAAACAGGGAAATTCTTTACAATTCCTTCAGGGTCTCTGATGCAACCTGGAATGACCCTATCTACGATGACAGCTGGATGTGGCATGAGGCTGGACACTTGGGACTGAGAGGATTGGTGAGATTGGGTGAGCAAATGCAGACCCTTTAAAGCAATAATGCATGGCAACCATTCCATGGGTCCCACCTCTCCAGGTTGAAGGGAATATTACTACAGCTATAACATGTACGGGAAACCTAGAGAATGGACACACTGTGAATACGAAAGGTTTCTAAAACTCAACGAAGAGTCCCTCTCCTGGTGCTCCGGTTTGACTTTCCAACAGCTTTACTATCAATCTCCCAACTTGGAGAGACAGCCCCTTTAAGCTCCTGGTTCACACAGGTTGCCCATTTGGCAGAGGAGGAAAGGGAAGAGGGAGAACCAATGAGAGAGTAGCTGTTAGGCATTTGGATGGGCACATGTCACTCTAATTTCCCGGCAGGAAGAAGAATTCACCAAAGTCTCAGCCACCCACCGGGAACCAGTATAGGTCCTGAACCACATGTTTGGACTTGCGTTCAGCTCACAAAAAACGAGTTGAAAAATGGAGCTCAGGGGCACAGCAATTCACAAACTGGCAGAGTAATCAAGGCCAACTATCGTCCAAAAATCTGTTGAGGGAAGGCAACGAGGCGGACTTGAATGCGAGGCAGAATAGCAGGAAACAGATTTCAAGAGGTACGTTAGAATCGCCTGTAAAGCACAGGAAGAGGGGCACAACTTCGACAATGATGCACTTGGCCAAAAAGGGCGTATGCGTTTTCTCCTGAATATATTCAGGAGAAAACGCATACGCCCTTTTTGGCCAAGCAAGCAAGCGGGCAATGCAAATCTGCACTACAAAGAAGTATCACTTCCCACCGGTCAAAAGGGACATCCAAAAATGTGTAAAAACCAGAAAGGCAAGACAGGCCCTGGAGAACAGGGAGCCTTGTCATGCTGATGGGCGGGATGTAAGCTGCCAACTGCCTCACTGGAGGAGTGCATTGTGTTCCCTAAAACAAGTAAACAACAGAGCTACAGAGCCAAGGGCACTTCCAGTCTAGGGAATATACCTTGGGAAAACTGAAGATCCATAAGACAGAGCCACCCCCAAATTGAGGGCTGCACTGCTTACAAGAACCTCAACCTGGGTACACCTGAAATATCCCAGGAAATATAAAAATGGTTCCAAACACTGTGGAACTTACGTACGATGGAATATCCCTCAGCCACGAAATCAATGTCATAAGACCAGTAGCAGCAAAATGAGTGGATTCAGGTACGATGATTCTAAGGGAAAGAAGTCACACAGGAAAAGAAACTTATCATAAGATATCACTTAGGAAGATCCTGTAAACATGGCTACACATGAACTGAGTTAGGAAAGAGAACAGAGTCTCACATTTAGAAAACACTCTTATGCCTGCTTAAGGGGGAAGGAGAGGTGGGGTGATGCATCAAACCAGAGTTTGATATAAGCACAGGTACTGTTCCAAAAACCAACTATGGAATAGACAAGACCTACACCTTCCTCAGTGAAAGGGACTCAAAACCCCATATTTCCCGCAGAGGAATAGATCTGACTAGTAAGAATCTTAAAACCTATGTATTGATATGTCTCCGTAAGGGAATCAGGTGTGTCTAGACTGGCATAAACATGGCAGCGAGAATCAGCTCAAACCCACTCTAAAAAGGAATTTCAAAAACAGAACAAAGAAACAGGGAAATTCTTTACAATTCCTTCAGGGTCTCTGATGCAACCTGGAATGACCCTATCTACGATGACAGCTGGATGTGGCATGAGGCTGGACACTTGGGACTGAGAGGATTGGTGAGATTGGGTGAGCAAATGCAGACCCTTTAAAGCAATAATGCATGGCAACCATTCCATGGGTCCCACCTCTCCAGGTTGAAGGGAATATTACTACAGCTATAACATGTACGGGAACCCTAGAGAATGGACACACTGTGAATACGAAAGGTTTCTAAAACTCAACGAAGAGTCCCTCTCCTGGTGCTCCGGTTTGACTTTCCAACAGCTTTACTATCAATCTCCCAACTTGGAGAGACAGCCCCTTTAAGCTCCTGGTTCACACAGGTTGCCCATTTGGCAGAGGAGGAAAGGGAAGAGGGAGAACCAATGAGAGAGTAGCTGTTAGGCATTTGGATGGGCACATGTCACTCTAATTTCCCGGCAGGAAGAAGAATTAACCAAAGTCTCAGCCACCCACCGGGAACCAGTATAGGTCCTGAACCAAATGTTTGGACTTGCGTTCAGCTCACAAAAAAACGAGTTGAAAAATGGAGCTCAGGGGCACAGCAATTCACAAACTGGCAGAGTAATCAAGGCCAACTATCGTCCAAAAATCTGTTGAGGGAAGGCAACGAGGCGGACTTGAATGCGAGGCAGAATAGCAGGAAACAGATTTCAAGAGGTACGTTAGAATCGCCTGTAAAGCACAGGAAGAGGGGCACAACTTCGACAATGATGCACTTGGCCAAAAAGGGCGTATGCGTTTTCTCCTGAATATATTCAGGAGAAAACGCATACGCCCTTTTTGGCCAAGCAAGCAAGCGGGCAATGCAAATCTGCACTACAAAGAAGTATCACTTCCCACCGGTCAAAAGGGACATCCACAAAATGTGTAAAAACCAGAAAGGCAAGACAGGCCCTGGAGAACAGGGAGCCTTGTCATGCTGATGGGCGGGATGTAAGTTGCCAACTGCCTCACTGGAGGAGTGCATTGTGTTCCCTAAAACAAGTAAACAACAGAGCTACAGAGCCAAGGGCACTTCCAGTCTAGGGAATATACCTTGGGAAAACTGAAGATCCATAAGACAGAGCCACCCCCAAATTGAGGGCTGCACTGCTTACAAGAACCTCAACCTGGGTACACCTGAAATATCCCAGGAAATATAAAAATGGTTCCAAACACTGTGGAACTTACGTACGATGGAATATCCCTCAGCCACGAAATCAATGTCATAAGACCAGTAGCAGCAAAATGAGTGGATTCAGGTACGATGATTCTAAGGGAAAGAAGTCACACAGGAAAAGAAACTTATCATAAGATATCACTTAGGAAGATCCTGTAAACATGGCTACACATGAACTGAGTTAGGCAAGAGAACAGAGTCTCACATTTAGAAAACACTCTTATGCCTGCTTAAGGGGGAAGGAGAGGTGGGGTGATGCATCAAACCAGAGTTTGATATAAGCACAGGTACTGTTCCAAAAACCAACTATGGAATAGACAAGACCTACACCTTCCTCAGTGAAAGGGACTCAAAACCCCATATTTCCCGCAGAGGAATAGATCTGACTAGTAAGAATCTTAAAACCTATGTATTGATATGTCTCCGTAAGGGAATCAGGTGTGTCTAGACTGGCATAAACATGGCAGCGAGAATCAGCTCAAACCCACTCTAAAAAGGAATTTCAAAAACAGAACAAAGAAACAGGGAAATTCTTTACAATTCCTTCAGGGTCTCTGATGCAACCTGGAATGACCCTATCTACGATGACAGCTGGATGTGGCATGAGGCTGGACACTTGGGACTGAGAGGATTGGTGAGATTGGGTGAGCAAATGCAGACCCTTTAAAGCAATAATGCATGGCAACCATTCCATGGGTCCCACCTCTCCAGGTTGAAGGGAATATTACTACAGCTATAACATGTACGGGAAACCTAGAGAATGGACACACTGTGAATACGAAAGGTTTCTAAAACTCAACGAAGAGTCCCTCTCCTGGTGCTCCGGTTTGACTTTCCAACAGCTTTACTATCAATCTCCCAACTTGGAGAGACAGCCCCTTTAAGCTCCTGGTTCACACAGGTTGCCCATTTGGCAGAGGAGGAAAGGGAAGAGGGAGAACCAATGAGAGAGTAGCTGTTAGGCATTTGGATGGGCACATGTCACTCTAATTTCCCGGCAGGAAGAAGAATTCACCAAAGTCTCAGCCACCCACCGGGAACCAGTATAGGTCCTGAACCAAATGTTTGGACTTGCGTTCAGCTCACAAAAAACGAGTTGAAAAATGGAGCTCAGGGGCACAGCAATTCACAAACTGGCAGAGTAATCAAGGCCAACTATCGTCCAAAAATCTGTTGAGGGAAGGCAACGAGGCGGACTTGAATGCGAGGCAGAATAGCAGGAAACAGATTTCAAGAGGTACGTTAGAATCGCCTGTAAAGCACAGGAAGAGGGGCACAACTTCGACAATGATGCACTTGGCCAAAAAGGGCGTATGCGTTTTCTCCTGAATATATTCAGGAGAAAACGCATACGCCCTTTTTGGCCAAGCAAGCAAGCGGGCAATGCAAATCTGCACTACAAAGAAGTATCACTTCCCAACGGTCAAAAGGGACATCCACAAAATGTGTAAAAACCAGAAAGGCAAGACAGGCCCTGGAGAACAGGGAGCCTTGTTATGCTGATGGGCGGGATGTAAGTTGCCAACTGCCTCACTGGAGGAGTGCATTGTGTTCCCTAAAACAAGTAAACAACAGAGCTACAGAGCCAAGGGCACTTCCAGTCTAGGGAATATACCTTGGGAAAACTGAAAATCCATAAGACAGAGCCACCCCCAAATTGAGGGCTGCACTGCTTACAAGAACCTCAACCTGGGTACACCTGAAATATCCCAGGAAATATAAAAATGGTTCCAAACACTGTGGAACTTACGTACGATGGAATATCCCTCAGCCACGAAATCAATGTCATAAGACCAGTAGCAGCAAAATGAGTGGATTCAGGTACGATAATTCTAAGGGAAAGAAGTCACACAGGAAAAGAAACTTATCATAAGATATCACTTAGGAAGATCCTGTAAACATGGCTACACATGAACTGAGTTCGGAAAGAGAACAGAGTCTCACATTTAGAAAACACTCTTATGCCTGCTTAAGGGGGAAGGAGAGGTGGGGTGATGCATCAAACCAGAGTTTGATATAAGCACAGGTACTGTTCCAAAAACCAACTATGGAATAGACAAGACCTCCACCTTCCTCAGTGAAAGGGACTCAAAACCCCATATTTCCCGCAGAGGAATAGATCTGACTAGTAAGAATCTTAAAACCTATGTATTGATATGTCTCCGTAAGGGAATCAGGTGTGTCTAGACTGGCATAAGCATGGCAGCGAGAATCAGCTCAAACCCACTCTAAAAAGGAATTTCAAAAACAGAACAAAGAAACAGGGAAATTCTTTACAATTCCTTCAGGGTCTCTGATGCAACCTGGAATGACCCTATCTACGATGACAGCTGGATGTGGCATGAGGCTGGACACTTGGGACTGAGAGGATTGGTGAGATTGGGTGAGCAAATGCAGACCCTTTAAAGCAATAATGCATGGCAACCATTCCATGGGTCCCACCTCTCCAGGTTGAAGGGAATATTACTACAGCTATAACATGTACGGGAAACCTAGAGAATGGACACACTGTGAATACGAAAGGTTTCTAAAACTCAACGAAGAGTCCCTCTCCTGGTGCTCCGGTTTGACTTTCCAACAGCTTTACTATCAATCTCCCAACTTGGAGAGACAGCCCCTTTAAGCTCCTGGTTCACACACGTTGCCCATTTGGCAGAGGAGGAAAGGGAAGAGGGAGAACCAATGAGAGAGTAGCTGTTAGGCATTTGGATGGGCACATGTCACTCTAATTTCCCAGCAGGAAGAAGAATTCACCAAAGTCTCAGCCACCCACCGGGAACCAGTATAGGTCCTGAACCAAATGTGTGGACTTGCGTTCAGCTCACAAAAAACGAGTTGAAAAATGGAGCTCAGGGGCACAGCAATTCACAAACTGGCAGAGTAATCAAGGCCAACTATCGTCCAAAAATCTGTTGAGGGAAGGCAACGAGGCGGACTTGAATGCGAGGCAGAATAGCAGGAAACAGATTTCAAGAGGTACGTTAGAATCGCCTGTAAAGCACAGGAAGAGGGGCACAACTTCGACAATGATGCACTTGGCCAAAAAGGGCGTATGCGTTTTCTCCTGAATATATTCAGGAGAAAACGCATACGCCCTTTTTGGCCAAGCAAGCAAGCGGGCAATGCAAATCTGCACTACAAAGAAGTATCACTTCCCACCGGTCAAAAGGGACATCCACAAAATGTGTAAAAACCAGAAAGGCAAGACAGGCCCTGGAGAACAGGGAGCCTTGTTATGCTGATGGGCGGGATGTAAGCTGCCAACTGCCTCCCTGGAGGAGTGCATTGTGTTCCCTAAAACAAGTAAACAACAGAGCTACAGAGCCAAGGGCACTTCCAGTCTAGGGAATATACCTTGGGAAAACTGAAGATCCATTAGACAGAGCCACCCCCAAATTGAGGGCTGCACTGCTTACAAGAACCTCAACCTGGGTACACCTGAAATATCCCAGGAAATATAAAAATGGTTCAAAACATTGTGGAACTTACGTACGATGGAATATCCCTCAGCCATGAAATCAATGTCATAAGACCAGTAGCAGCAAAATGAGTGGATTCAGGTACGATGATTCTAAGTGAAAGAAGTCACACAGAAAAAGAAACTTATCATAAGATATCACTTAGGAAGATCCTGTAAACATGGCAACACATGAACTGAGTTAGGAAAGAGAACAGAGTCTCACATTTAGAAAACACTCTTATGCCTGCTTAAGGGGGAAGGAGAGGTGGGGTGATGCATCAAACCAGAGTTTGATATAAGCACAGGTACTGTTCCAAAAACCAACTATGGAATAGACAAGACCTACACCTTCCTCAGTGAAAGGGACTCAAAACCCCATATTTCCCGCAGAGGAATAGATCTGACTAGTAAGAATCTTAAAACCTATGTATTGATATGTCTCCGTAAGGGAATCAAGTGTGTCTAGACTGGCATAAACATGGCAGCGAGAATCAGCTCAAACCCACTCTAAAAAGGAATTTCAAAAACAGAACAAAGAAACAGGGAAATTCTTTACAATTCCTTCAGGGTCTCTGATGCAACCTGGAATGACCCTATCTACGATGACAGCTGGATGTGGCATGAGGCTGGACACTTGGGACTGAGAGGATTGGTGAGATTGGGTGAGCAAATGCAGACCCTTTAAAGCAATAATGCATGGCAACCATTCCATGGGTCCCACCTCTCCAGGTTGAAGGGAATATTACTACAGCTATAACATGTACGGGAAACCTAGAGAATGGACACACTGTGAATACGAAAGGTTTCTAAAACTCAACGAAGAGTCCCTCTCCTGGTGCTCCGGTTTGACTTTCCAACAGCTTTACTATCAATCTCCCAACTTGGAGAGACAGCCCCTTTAAGCTCCTGGTTCACATACGTTGCCCATTTGGCAGAGGAGGAAAGGGAAGAGGGAGAACCAATGAGAGAGTAGCTGTTAGGCATTTGGATGGGCACATGTCACTCTAATTTCCCGGCAGGAAGAAGAATTCACCAAAGTCTCAGCCACCCACCGGGAACCAGTATAGGTCCTGAACCAAATGTTTGGACTTGCGTTCAGCTCACAAAAAACGAGTTGAAAAATGGAGCTCAGGGGCACAGCAATTCACAAACTGGCAGAGTAATCAAGGCCAACTATCGTCCAAAAATCTGTTGAGGGAAGGCAACGAGGCGGACTTGAATGCGAGGCAGAATAGCAGGAAACAGATTTCAAGAGGTACGTTAGAATCGCCTGTAAAGCACAGGAAGAGGGGCACAACTTCGACAATGATGCACTTGGCCAAAAAGGGCGTATGCGTTTTCTCCTGAATATATTCAGGAGAAAACGCATACGCCCTTTTTGGCCAAGCAAGCAAGCGGGCAATGCAAATCTGCACTACAAAGAAGTATCACTCCCCAAAGGTCAAAAGGGACATCCACAAAATGTGTAAAAACCAGAAAGGCAAGACAGGCCCTGGAGAACAGGGAGCCTTGTTATGCTGATGGGCGGGATGTAAGCTGCCAACTGCCTCCCTGGAGGAGTGCATTGTGTTCCCTAAATCAAGTAAACAACAGAGCTACAGAGCCAAGGGCACTTCCAGTCTAGGGAATATACCTTGGGAAAACTGAAAATCCATAAGACAGAGCCACCCCCAAATTGAGGGCTGCACTGCTTACAAGAACCTCAACCTGGGTACACCTGAAATATCCCAGGAAATATAAAAATGGTTCAAAACATTGTGGAACTTACGTACGATGGAATATCCCTCAGCCATGAAATCAATGTCATAAGACCAGTAGCAGCAAAATGAGTGGATTCAGGTACGATGATTCTAAGTGAAAGAAGTCACACAGAAAAAGAAACTTATCATAAGGTATCACTTAGGAAGATCCTGTAAACATGGCAACACATGAACTGAGTTAGGAAAGAGAACAGAGTCTCACATTTAGAAAACACTCTTATGCCTGCTTAAGGGGGAAGGAGAGGTGGGGTGATGCATCAAACCAGAGTTTGATATAAGCACAGGTACTGTTCCAAAAACCAACTATGGAATAGACAAGACCTACACCTTCCTCAGTGAAAGGGACTCAAAACCCCATATTTCCCGCAGAGGAATAGATCTGAATAGTAAGAATCTTAAAACCTATGTATTGATATGTCTCCGTAAGGGAATCAAGTGTGTCTAGACTGGCATAAACATGGCAGCGAGAATCAGCTCAAACCCACTCTAAAAAGGAATTTCAAAAACAGAACAAAGAAACAGGGAAATTCTTTACAATTCCTTCAGGGTCTCTGATGCAACCTGGAATGACCCTATCTACGATGACAGCTGGATGTGGCATGAGGCTGGACACTTGGGACTGAGAGGATTGGTGAGATTGGGTGAGCAAATGCAGACCCTTTAAAGCAATAATGCATGGCAACCATTCCATGGGTCCCACCTCTCCAGGTTGAAGGGAATATTACTACAGCTATAACATGTACGGGAAACCTAGAGAATGGACACACTGTGAATACGAAAGGTTTCTAAAACTCAACGAAGAGTCCCTCTCCTGGTGCTCCGGTTTGACTTTCCAACAGCTTTACTATCAATCTCCCAACTTGGAGAGACAGCCCCTTTAAGCTCCTGGTTCACACACGTTGCCCATTTGGCAGAGGAGGAAAGGGAAGAGGGAGAACCAATGAGAGAGTAGCTGTTAGGCATTTGGATGGGCACATGTCACTCTAATTTCCCGGCAGGAAGAAGAATTCACCAAAGTCTCAGCCACCCACCGGGAACCAGTATAGGTCCTGAACCAAATGTTTGGACTTGCGTTCAGCTCACAAAAAACGAGTTGAAAAATGGAGCTCAGGGGCACAGCAATTCACAAACTGGCAGAGTAATCAAGGCCAACTATCGTCCAAAAATCTGTTGAGGGAAGGCAACGAGGCGGACTTGAATGCGAGGCAGAATAGCAGGAAACAGATTTCAAGAGGTACGTTAGAATCGCCTGTAAAGCACAGGAAGAGGGGCACAACTTCGACAATGATGCACTTGGCCAAAAAGGGCGTATGCGTTTTCTCCTGAATATATTCAGGAGAAAACGCATACGCCCTTTTTGGCCAAGCAAGCAAGCGGGCAATGCAAATCTGCACTACAAAGAAGTATCACTTCCCAACGGTCAAAAGGGACATCCACAAAATGTGTAAAAACCAGAAAGGCAAGACAGGCCCTGGAGAACAGGGAGCCTTGTTATGCTGATGGGCGGGATGTAAGCTGCCAACTGCCTCCCTGGAGGAGTGCATTGTGTTCCCTAAAACAAGTAAACAACAGAGCTACAGAGCCAAGGGCACTTCCAGTCTAGGGAATATACCTTGGGAAAACTGAAGATCCATAAGACAGAGCCACCCCCAAATTGAGGGCTGCACTGCTTACAAGAACCTCAACCTGGGTACACCTGAAATATCCCAGAAATATAAAAATGGTTCAAAACATTGTGGAACTTACGTACGATGGAATATCCCTCAGCCATGAAATCAATGTCATAAGACCAGTAGCAGCAAAATGAGTGGATTCAGGTACGATGATTCTAAGTGAAAGAAGTCACACAGAAAAAGAAACTTATCATAAGATATCACTTAGGAAGATCCTGTAAACATGGCAACACATGAACTGAGTTAGGAAAGAGAACAGAGTCTCACATTTAGAAAACACTCTTATGCCTGCTTAAGGGGGAAGGAGAGGTGGGGTGATGCATCAAACCAGAGTTTGATATAAGCACAGGTACTGTTCCAAAAACCAACTATGGAATAGACAAGACCTACACCTTCCTCAGTGAAAGGGACTCAAAACCCCATATTTCCCGCAGAGGAATAGATCTGACTAGTAAGAATCTTAAAACCTATGTATTGATATGTCTCCGTAAGGGAATCAAGTGTGTCTAGACTGGCATAAACATGGCAGCGAGAATCAGCTCAAACCCACTCTAAAAAGGAATTTCAAAAACAGAACAAAGAAACAGGGAAATTCTTTACAATTCCTTCAGGGTCTCTGATGCAACCTGGAATGACCCTATCTACGATGACAGCTGGATGTGGCATGAGGCTGGACACTTGGGACTGAGAGGATTGGTGAGATTGGGTGAGCAAATGCAGACCCTTTAAAGCAATAATGCATGGCAACCATTCCATGGGTCCCACCTCTCCAGGTTGAAGGGAATATTACTACAGCTATAACATGTACGGGAAACCTAGAGAATGGACACACTGTGAATACGAAAGGTTTCTAAAACTCAACGAAGAGTCCCTCTCCTGGTGCTCCGGTTTGACTTTCCAACAGCTTTACTATCAATCTCCCAACTTGGAGAGACAGCCCCTTTAAGCTCCTGGTTCACACAGGTTGCCCATTTGGCAGAGGAGGAAAGGGAAGAGGGAGAACCAATGAGAGAGTAGCTGTTAGGCATTTGGATGGGCACATGTCACTCTAATTTCCCGGCAGGAAGAAGAATTCACCAAAGTCTCAGCCACCCACCGGGAACCAGTATAGGTCCTGAACCAAATGTTTGGACTTGCGTTCAGCTCACAAAAAACGAGTTGAAAAATGGAGCTCAGGGGCACAGCAATTCACAAACTGGCAGAGTAATCAAGGCCAACTATCGTCCAAAAATCTGTTGAGGGAAGGCAACGAGGCGGACTTGAATGCGAGGCAGAATAGCAGGAAACAGATTTCAAGAGGTACGTTAGAATCGCCTGTAAAGCACAGGAAGAGGGGCACAACTTCGACAATGATGCACTTGGCCAAAAAGGGCGTATGCGTTTTCTCCTGAATATATTCAGGAGAAAATGCATACGCCCTTTTTGGCCAAGCAAGCAAGCGGGCAATGCAAATCTGCACTACAAAGAAGTATCACTTCCCACCGGTCAAAAGGGACATCCACAAAATGTGTAAAAACCAGAAAGGCAAGACAGGCCCTGGAGAACAGGGAGCCTTGTTATGCTGATGGGCGGGATGTAAGCTGCCAACTGCCTCCCTGGAGGAGTGCATTGTGTTCCCTAAAACAAGTAAACAACAGAGCTACAGAGCCAAGGGCACTTCCAGTCTAGGGAATATACCTTGGGAAAACTGAAGATCCATAAGACAGAGCCACCCCCAAATTGAGGGCTGCACTGCTTACAAGAACCTCAACCTGGGTACACCTGAAATATCCCAGAAATATAAAAATGGTTCAAAACATTGTGGAACTTACGTACGATGGAATATCCCTCAGCCATGAAATCAATGTCATAAGACCAGTAGAAGCAAAATGAGTGGATTCAGGTACGATGATTCTAAGTGAAAGAAGTCACACAGAAAAAGAAACTTATCATAAGATATCACTTAGGAAGATCCTGTAAACATGGCAACACATGAACTGAGTTAGGAAAGAGAACAGAGTCTCACATTTAGAAAACACTCTTATGCCTGCTTAAGGGGGAAGGAGAGGTGGGGTGATGCATCAAACCAGAGTTTGATATAAGCACAGGTACTGTTCCAAAAACCAACTATGGAATAGACAAGACCTACACCTCCCTCAGTGAAAGGGACTCAAAACCCCATATTTCCCGCAGAGGAATAGATCTGACTAGTAAGAATCTTAAAACCTATGTATTGATATGTCTCCGTAAGGGAATCAAGTGTGTCTAGACTGGCATAAACATGGCAGCGAGAATCAGCTCAAACCCACTCTAAAAAGGAATTTCAAAAACAGAACAAAGAAACAGGGAAATTCTTTACAATTCCTTCAGGGTCTCTGATGCAACCTGGAATGACCCTATCTACGATGACAGCTGGATGTGGCATGAGGCTGGACACTTGGGACTGAGAGGATTGGTGAGATTGGGTGAGCAAATGCAGACCCTTTAAAGCAATAATGCATGGCAACCATTCCATGGGTCCCACCTCTCCAGGTTGAAGGGAATATTACTACAGCTATAACATGTACGGGAAACCTAGAGAATGGACACACTGTGAATACGAAAGGTTTCTAAAACTCAACGAAGAGTCCCTCTCCTGGTGCTCCGGTTTGACTTTCCAACAGCTTTACTATCAATCTCCCAACTTGGAGAGACAGCCCCTTTAAGCTCCTGGTTCACACAGGTTGCCCATTTGGCAGAGGAGGAAAGGGAAGAGGGAGAACCAATGAGAGAGTAGCTGTTAGGCATTTGGATGGGCACATGTCACTCTAATTTCCCGGCAGGAAGAAGAATTCACCAAAGTCTCAGCCACCCACCGGGAACCAGTATAGGTCCTGAACCAAAAGTTTGGACTTGCGTTCAGCTCACAAAAAACGAGTTGAAAAATGGAGCTCAGGGGCACAGCAATTCACAAACTGGCAGAGTAATCAAGGCCAACTATCGTCCAAAAATCTGTTGAGGGAAGGCAACGAGGTGGACTTGAATGCGAGGCAGAATAGCAGGAAACAGATTTCAAGAGGTACGTTAGAATCGCCTGTAAAGCACAGGAAGAGGGGCACAACTTCGACAATGATGCACTTGGCCAAAAAGGGCGTATGCGTTTTCTCCTGAATATATTCAGGAGAAAACGCATACGTCCTTTTTGGCCAAGCAAGCAAGCGGGCAATGCAAATCTGCACTACAAAGAAGTATCACTTCCCACCGGTCAAAAGGGACATCCACAAAATGTGTAAAAACCAGAAAGGCAAGACAGGCCCTGGAGAACAGGGAGCCTTGTTATGCTGATGGGCGGGATGTAAGTTGCCAACTGCCTCACTGGAGGAGTGCATTGTGTTCCCTAAAACAAGTAAACAACAGAGCTACAGAGCCAAGGGCACTTCCAGTCTAGGGAATATACCTTGGGAAAACTGAAAATCCATAAGACAGAGCCACCCCCAAATTGAGGGCTGCACTGCTTACAAGAACCTCAACCTGGGTACACCTGAAATATCCCAGGAAATATAAAAATGGTTCAAAACATTGTGGAACTTACGTACGATGGAATATCCCTCAGCCATGAAATCAATGTCATAAGACCAGTAGCAGCAAAATGAGTGGATTCAGGTACGATGATTCTAAGTGAAAGAAGTCACACAGAAAAAGAAACTTATCATAAGATATCACTTAGGAAGATCCTGTAAACATGGCAACACATGAACTGAGTTAGGAAAGAGAACAGAGTCTCACATTTAGAAAACACTCTTATGCCTGCTTAAGGGGGAAGGAGAGGTGGGGTGATGCATCAAACCAGAGTTTGATATAAGCACAGGTACTGTTCCAAAAACCAACTATGGAATAGACAAGACCTACACCTTCCTCAGTGAAAGGGACTCAAAACCCCATATTTCCCGCAGAGGAATAGATCTGACTAGTAAGAATCTTAAAACCTATGTATTGATATGTCTCCGTAAGGGAATCAAGTGTGTCTAGACTGGCATAAACATGGCAGCGAGAATCAGCTCAAACCCACTCTAAAAAGGAATTTCAAAAACAGAACAAAGAAACAGGGAAATTCTTTACAATTCCTTCAGGGTCTCTGATGCAACCTGGAATGACCCTATCTACGATGACAGCTGGATGTGGCATGAGGCTGGACACTTGGGACTGAGAGGATTGGTGAGATTGGGTGAGCAAATGCAGACCCTTTAAAGCAATAATGCATGGCAACCATTCCATGGGTCCCACCTCTCCAGGTTGAAGGGAATATTACTACAGCTATAACATGTACGGGAAACCTAGAGAATGGACACACTGTGAATACGAAAGGTTTCTAAAACTCAACGAAGAGTCCCTCTCCTGGTGCTCCGGTTTGACTTTCCAACAGCTTTACTATCAATCTCCCAACTTGGAGAGACAGCCCCTTTAAGCTCCTGGTTCACACACGTTGCCCATTTGGCAGAGGAGGAAAGGGAAGAGGGAGAACCAATGAGAGAGTAGCTGTTAGGCATTTGGATGGGCACATGTCACTCTAATTTCCCGGCAGGAAGAAGAATTCACCAAAGTCTCAGCCACCCACCGGGAACCAGTATAGGTCCTGAACCAAATGTTTGGACTTGCGTTCAGCTCACAAAAAACGAGTTGAAAAATGGAGCTCAGGGGCACAGCAATTCACAAACTGGCAGAGTAATCAAGGCCAACTATTGTCCAAAAATCTGTTGAGGGAAGGCAACGAGGCGGACTTGAATGCGAGGCAGAATAGCAGGAAACAGATTTCAAGAGGTACGTTAGAATCGCCTGTAAAGCACAGGAAGAGGGGCACAACTTCGACAATGATGCACTTGGCCAAAAAGGGCGTATGCGTTTTCTCCTGAATATATTCAGGAGAAAACGCATACGCCCTTTTTGGCCAAGCAAGCAAGCGGGCAATGCAAATCTGCACTACAAAGAAGTATCACTTCCCACCGGTCAAAAGGGACATCCACAAAATGTGTAAAAACCAGAAAGGCAAGACAGGCCCTGGAGAACAGGGAGCCTTGTTATGCTGATGGGCGGGATGTAAGCTGCCAACTGCCTCCCTGGAGGAGTGCATTGTGTTCCCTAAAACAAGTAAACAACAGAGCTACAGAGCCAAGGGCACTTCCAGTCTAGGGAATATACCTTGGGAAAACTGAAGATCCATAAGACAGAGCCACCCCCAAATTGAGGGCTGCACTGCTTACAAGAACCTCAACCTGGGTACACCTTAAATATCCCAGGAAATATAAAAATGGTTCCAAACATTGTGGAAATTACGTACGATGGAATATCCCTCAGCCACGAAATCAATGTCATAAGACCAGTAGCAGCAAAATGAGTGGATTCAGGTACGATGATTCTAAGGGAAAGAAGTCACACAGGAAAAGAAACTTATCATAAGATATCACTTAGGAAGATCCTGTAAACATGGCAACACATGAACTGAGTTAGGAAAGAGAACAGAGTCTCACATTTAGAAAACACTCTTATGCCTGCTTAAGGGGGAAGGAGAGGTGGGGTGATGCATCAAACCAGAGTTTGATATAAGCACAGGTACTGTTCCAAAAACCAACTATGGAATAGACAAGACCTCCACCTTCCTCAGTGAAAGGGACTCAAAACCCCATATTTCCCGCAGAGGAATAGATCTGACTAGTAAGAATCTTAAAACCTATGTATTGATATGTCTCCGTAAGGGAATCAAGTGTGTCTAGACTGGCATAAACATGGCAGCGAGAATCAGCTCAAACCCACTCTAAAAAGGAATTTCAAAAACAGAACAAAGAAACAGGGAAATTCTTTACAATTCCTTCAGGGTCTCTGATGCAACCTGGAATGACCCTATCTACGATGACAGCTGGATGTGGCATGAGGCTGGACACTTGGGACTGAGAGGATTGGTGAGATTGGGTGAGCAAATGCAGACCCTTTAAAGCAATAATGCATGGCAACCATTCCATGGGTCCCACCTCTCCAGGTTGAAGGGAATATTACTACAGCTATAACATGTACGGGAAACCTAGAGAATGGACACACTGTGAATACGAAAGGTTTCTAAAACTCAACGAAGAGTCCCTCTCCTGGTGCTCCGGTTTGACTTTCCAACAGCTTTACTATCAATCTCCCAACTTGGAGAGACAGCCCCTTTAAGCTCCTGGTTCACACAGGTTGCCCATTTGGCAGAGGAGGAAAGGGAAGAGGGAGAACCAATGAGAGAGTAGCTGTTAGGCATTTGGATGGGCACATGTCACTCTAATTTCCCGGCAGGAAGAAGAATTCACCAAAGTCTCAGCCACCCACCGGGAACCAGTATAGGTCCTGAACCAAATGTTTGGACTTGCGTTCAGCTCACAAAAAACGAGTTGAAAAATGGAGCTCAGGGGCACAGCAATTCACAAACTGGCAGAGTAATCAAGGCCAACTATCGTCCAAAAATCTGTTGAGGGAAGGCAACGAGGCGGACTTGAATGCGAGGCAGAATAGCAGGAAACAGATTTCAAGAGGTACGTTAGAATCGCCTGTAAAGCACAGGAAGAGGGGCACAACTTCGACAATGATGCACTTGGCCAAAAAGGGCGTATGCGTTTTCTCCTGAATATATTCAGGAGAAAACGCATACGCCCTTTTTGGCCAAGCAAGCAAGCGGGCAATGCAAATCTGCACTACAAAGAAGTATCACTTCCCACCGGTCAAAAGGGACATCCACAAAATATGTAAAAACCAGAAAGGCAAGACAGGCCCTGGAGAACAGGGAGCCTTGTTTTGCTGATGGGCGGGATGTACGTTGCCAACTGCCTCACTGGAGGAGTGCATTGTGTTCCCTAAAACAAGTAAACAACAGAGCTACAGAGCCAAGGGCACTTCCAGTCTAGGGAATATACCTTGGGAAAACTGAAGATCCATAAGACAGAGCCACCCCCAAATTGAGGGCTGCACTGCTTACAAGAACGTCAACCTGGGTACACCTGAAATATCCCAGGAAATATAAAAGTGGTTCCAAACATTGTGGAACTTACGTACGATGGAATATCCCTCAGCCACGAAATCAATGTCATAAGACCAGTAGCAGCAAAATGAGTGGATTCAGGTACGATGATTCTAAGGGAAAGAAGTCACACAGGAAAAGAAACTTATCATAAGATATCACTTAGGAAGATCCTGTAAACATGGCAACACATGAACTGAGTTAGGAAAGAGAACAGAGTCTCACATTTAGAAAACACTCTTATGCCTGCTTAAGGGGGAAGGAGAGGTGGGGTGATGCATCAAACCAGAGTTTGATATAAGCACAGGTACTGTTCCATAAACCAACTATGGAATAGACAAGACCTCCACCTTCCTCAGTGAAAGGGACTCAAAACCCCATATTTCCCGCAGAGGAATAGATCTGACTAGTAAGAATCTTAAAACCTATGTATTGATATGTCTCCGTAAGGGAATCAAGTGTGTCTAGACTGGCATAAACATGGCAGCGAGAATCAGCTCAAACCCACTCTAAAAAGGAATTTCAAAAACAGAACAAAGAAACAGGGAAATTCTTTACAATTCCTTCAGGGTCTCTGATGCAACCTGGAATGACCCTATCTACGATGACAGCTGGATGTGGCATGAGGCTGGACACTTGGGACTGAGAGGATTGGTGAGATTGGGTGAGCAAATGCAGACCCTTTAAAGCAATAATGCATGGCAACCATTCCATGGGTCCCACCTCTCCAGGTTGAAGGGAATATTACTACAGCTATAATATGTACGGGAAACCTAGAGAATGGACACACTGTGAATACGAAAGGTTTCTAAAACTCAACGAAGAGTCCCTCTCCTGGTGCTCCGGTTTGACTTTCCAACAGCTTTACTATCAATCTCCCAACTTGGAGAGACAGCCCCTTTAAGCTCCTGGTTCACACACGTTGCCCATTTGGCAGAGGAGGAAAGGGAAGAGGGAGAACCAATGAGAGAGTAGCTGTTAGGCATTTGGATGGGCACATGTCACTCTAATTTCCCGGCAGGAAGAAGAATTCACCAAAGTCTCAGCCACCCACCGGGAACCAGTATAGGTCCTGAACCAAATGTGTGGACTTGCGTTCAGCTCACAAAAAACGAGTTGAAAAATGGAGCTCAGGGGCACAGCAATTCACAAACTGGCAGAGTAATCAAGGCCAACTATCGTCCAAAAATCTGTTGAGGGAAGGCAACGAGGCGGACTTGAATGCGAGGCAGAATAGCAGGAAACAGATTTCAAGAGGTACGTTAGAATCGCCTGTAAAGCACAGGAAGAGGGGCACAACTTCGACAATGATGCACTTGGCCAAAAAGGGCGTATGCGTTTTCTCCTGAATATATTCAGGAGAAAACGCATACGCCCTTTTTGGCCAAGCAAGCAAGCGGGCAATGCAAATCTGCACTACAAAGAAGTATCACTTCCCACCGGTCAAAAGGGACATCCACAAAATGTGTAAAAACCAGAAAGGCAAGACAGGCCCTGGAGAACAGGGAGCCTTGTTATGCTGATGGGCGGGATGTAAGCTGCCAACTGCCTCCCTGGAGGAGTGCATTGTGTTCCCTAAAACAAGTAAACAACAGAGCTACAGAGCCAAGGGCACTTCCAGTCTAGGGAATATACCTTGGGAAAACTGAAGATCCATAAGACAGAGCCACCCCCAAATTGAGGGCTGCACTGCTTACAAGAACCTCAACCTGGGTACACCTGAAATATCCCAGGAAATATAAAAATGGTTCAAAACACTCTGGAACTTACGTACGATGGAATATCCCTCAGCCATGAAATCAATGTCATAAGACCAGTAGCAGCAAAATGAGTGGATTCAGGTACGATGATTCTAAGTGAAAGAAGTCACACAGAAAAAGAAACTTATCATAAGATATCACTTAGGAAGATCCTGTAAACATGGCAACACATGAACTGAGTTAGGAAAGAGAACAGAGTCTCACATTTAGAAAACACTCTTATGCCTGCTTAAGGGGGAAGGAGAGGTGGGGTGATGCATCAAACCAGAGTTTGATATAAGCACAGGTACTGTTCCAAAAACCAACTATGGAATAGACAAGACCTACACCTTCCTCAGTGAAAGGGACTCAAAACCCCATATTTCCCACAGAGGAATAGATCTGACTAGTAAGAATCTTAAAACCTATGTATTGATATGTCTCCGTAAGGGAATCAAGTGTGTCTAGACTGGCATAAACATGGCAGCGAGAATCAGCTCAAGCCCACTCTAAAAAGGAATTTCAAAAACAGAACAAAGAAACAGGGAAATTCTTTACAATTCCTTCAGGGTCTCTGATGCAACCTGGAATGACCCTATCTACGATGACAGCTGGATGTGGCATGAGGCTGGACACTTGGGACTGAGAGGATTGGTGAGATTGGGTGAGCAAATGCAGACCCTTTAAAGCAATAATGCATGGCAACCATTCCATGGGTCCCACCTCTCCAGGTTGAAGGGAATATTACTACAGCTATAACATGTACGGGAACCCTAGAGAATGGACACACTGTGAATACGAAAGGTTTCTAAAACTCAACGAAGAGTCCCTCTCCTGGTGCTCCGGTTTGACTTTCCAACAGCTTTACTATCAATCTCCCAACTTGGAGAGACAGCCCCTTTAAGCTCCTGGTTCACACAGGTTGCCCATTTGGCAGAGGAGGAAAGGGAAGAGGGAGAACCAATGAGAGAGTAGCTGTTAGGCATTTGGATGGGCACATGTCACTCTAATTTCCCGGCAGGAAGAAGAATTCACCAAAGTCTCAGCCACCCACCGGGAACCAGTATAGGTCCTGAACCAAAAGTTTGGACTTGCGTTCAGCTCACAAAAAACGAGTTGAAAAATGGAGCTCAGGGGCACAGCAATTCACAAACTGGCAGAGTAATCAAGGCCAACTATCGTCCAAAAATCTGTTGAGGGAAGGCAACGAGGCGGACTTGAATGCGAGGCAGAATAGCAGGAAACAGATTTCAAGAGGTACGTTAGAATCGCCTGTAAAGCACAGGAAGAGGGGCACAACTTCGACAATGATGCACTTGGCCAAAAAGGGCGTATGCGTTTTCTCCTGAATATATTCAGGAGAAAACGCATACGCCCTTTTTGGCCAAGCAAGCAAGCGGGCAATGCAAATCTGCACTACAAAGAAGTATCACTTCCCACCGGTCAAAAGGGACATCCACAAAATGTGTAAAAACCAGAAAGGCAAACAGGCCCTGGAGAACAGGGAGCCTTGTTATGCTGATGGGCGGGATGTAAGCTGCCAACTGCCTCCCTGGAGGAGTGCATTGTGTTCCCTAAAACAAGTAAACAACAGAGCTACAGAGCCAAGGGCACTTCCAGTCTAGGGAATATACCTTGGGAAAACTGAAGATCCATAAGACAGAGCCACCCCCAAATTGAGGGCTGCACTGCTTACAAGAACCTCAACCTGGGTACACCTGAAATATCCCAGGAAATATAAAAATGGTTCAAAACATTGTGGAACTTACGTACGATGGAATATCCCTCAGCCATGAAATCAATGTCATAAGACCAGTAGCAGCAAAATGAGTGGATTCAGGTACGATGATTCTAAGTGAAAGAAGTCACACAGAAAAAGAAACTTATCATAAGATATCACTTAGGAAGATCCTGTAAACATGGCAACACATGAACTGAGTTAGGAAAGAGAACAGAGTCTCACATTTAGAAAACACTCTTATGCCTGCTTAAGGGGGAAGGAGAGGTGGGGTGATGCATCAAACCAGAGTTTGATATAAGCACAGGTACTGTTCCAAAAACCAACTATGGAATAGACAAGACCTACACCTTCCTCAGTGAAAGGGACTCAAAACCCCATATTTCCCGCAGAGGAATAGATCTGACTAGTAAGAATCTTAAAACCTATGTATTGATATGTCTCCGTAAGGGAATCAAGTGTGTCTAGACTGGCATAAACATGGCAGCGAGAATCAGCTCAAACCCACTCTAAAAAGGAATTTCAAAAACAGAACAAAGAAACAGGGAAATTCTTTACAATTCCTTCAGGGTCTCTGATGCAACCTGGAATGACCCTATCTACGATGACAGCTGGATGTGGCATGAGGCTGGACACTTGGGACTGAGAGGATTGGTGAGATTGGGTGAGCAAATGCAGACCCTTTAAAGCAATAATGCATGGCAACCATTCCATGGGTCCCACCTCTCCAGGTTGAAGGGAATATTACTACAGCTATAACATGTACGGGAAACCTAGAGAATGGACACACTGTGAATACGAAAGGTTTCTAAAACTCAACGAAGAGTCCCTCTCCTGGTGCTCCGGTTTGACTTTCCAACAGCTTTACTATCAATCTCCCAACTTGGAGAGACAGCCCCTTTAAGCTCCTGGTTCACACAGGTTGCCCATTTGGCAGAGGAGGAAAGGGAAGAGGGAGAACCAATGAGAGAGTAGCTGTTAGGCATTTGGATGGGCACATGTCACTCTAATTTCCCGGCAGGAAGAAGAATTCACCAAAGTCTCAGCCACCCACCGGGAACCAGTATAGGTCCTGAACCAAATGTTTGGACTTGCGTTCAGCTCACAAAAAACGAGTTGAAAAATGGAGCTCAGGGGCACAGCAATTCACAAACTGGCAGAGTAATCAAGGCCAACTATCGTCCAAAAATCTGTTGAGGGAAGGCAACGAGGCGGACTTGAATGCGAGGCAGAATAGCAGGAAACAGATTTCAAGAGGTACGTTAGAATCGCCTGTAAAGCACAGGAAGAGGGGCACAACTTCGACAATGATGCACTTGGCCAAAAAGGGCGTATGCGTTTTCTCCTGAATATATTCAGGAGAAAACGCATACGCCCTTTTTGGCCAAGCAAGCAAGCGGGCAATGCAAATCTGCACTACAAAGAAGTATCACTTCCCAACGGTCAAAAGGGACATCCACAAAATGTGTAAAAACCAGAAAGGCAAGACAGGCCCTGGAGAACAGGGAGCCTTGTTATGCTGATGGGCGGGATGTAAGCTGCCAACTGCCTCCCTGGAGGAGTGCATTGTGTTCCCTAAAACAAGTAAACAACAGAGCTACAGAGCCAAGGGCACTTCCAGTCTAGGGAATATACCTTGGGAAAACTGAAAATCCATAAGACAGAGCCACCCCCAAATTGAGGGCTGCACTGCTTACAAGAACCTCAACCTGGGTACACCTGAAATATCCCAGGAAATATAAAAATGGTTCAAAACATTGTGGAAATTACGTACGATGGAATATCCCTCAGCCACGAAATCAATGTCATAAGACCAGTAGCAGCAAAATGAGTGGATTCAGGTACGATGATTCTAAGGGAAAGAAGTCACACAGGAAAAGAAACTTATCATAAGATATCACTTAGGAAGATCCTGTAAACATGGCAACACATGAACTGAGTTAGGAAAGAGAACAGAGTCTCACATTTAGAAAACACTCTTATGCCTGCTTAAGGGGGAAGGAGAGGTGGGGTGATGCATCAAACCAGAGTTTGATATAAGCACAGGTACTGTTCCAAAAACCAACTATGGAATAGACAAGACCTCCACCTTCCTCAGTGAAAGGGACTCAAAACCCCATATTTCCCGCAGAGGAATAGATCTGACTAGTAAGAATCTTAAAACCTATGTATTGATATGTCTCCGTAAGGGAATCAAGTGTGTCTAGACTGGCATAAACATGGCAGCGAGAATCAGCTCAAACCCACTCTAAAAAGGAATTTCAAAAACAGAACAAAGAAACAGGGAAATTCTTTACAATTCCTTCAGGGTCTCTGATGCAACCTGGAATGACCCTATCTACGATGACAGCTGGATGTGGCATGAGGCTGGACACTTGGGACTGAGAGGATTGGTGAGATTGGGTGAGCAAATGCAGACCCTTTAAAGCAATAATGCATGGCAACCATTCCATGGGTCCCACCTCTCCAGGTTGAAGGGAATATTACTACAGCTATAACATGTACGGGAAACCTAGAGAATGGACACACTGTGAATACGAAAGGTTTCTAAAACTCAACGAAGAGTCCCTCTCCTGGTGCTCCGGTTTGACTTTCCAACAGCTTTACTATCAATCTCCCAACTTGGAGAGACAGCCCCTTTAAGCTCCTGGTTCACACACGTTGCCCATTTGGCAGAGGAGGAAAGGGAAGAGGGAGAACCAATGAGAGAGTAGCTGTTAGGCATTTGGATGGGCACATGTCACTCTAATTTCCCGGCAGGAAGAAGAATTCACCAAAGTCTCAGCCACCCACCGGGAACCAGTATAGGTCCTGAACCAAATGTTTGGACTTGCGTTCAGCTCACAAAAAACGAGTTGAAAAATGGAGCTCAGGGGCACAGCAATTCACAAACTGGCAGAGTAATCAAGGCCAACTATCGTCCAAAAATCTGTTGAGGGAAGGCAACGAGGCGGACTTGAATGCGAGGCAGAATAGCAGGAAACAGATTTCAAGAGGTACGTTAGAATCGCCTGTAAAGCACAGGAAGAGGGGCACAACTTCGACAATGATGCACTTGGCCAAAAAGGGCGTATGCGTTTTCTCCTGAATATATTCAGGAGAAAACGCATACGCCCTTTTTGGCCAAGCAAGCAAGCGGGCAATGCAAATCTGCACTACAAAGAAGTATCACTTCCCAACGGTCAAAAGGGACATCCACAAAATGTGTAAAAACCAGAAAGGCAAGACAGGCCCTGGAGAACAGGGAGCCTTGTTATGCTGATGGGCGGGATGTAAGCTGCCAACTGCCTCCCTGGAGGAGTGCATTGTGTTCCCTAAAACAAGTAAACAACAGAGCTACAGAGCCAAGGGCACTTCCAGTCTAGGGAATATACCTTGGGAAAACTGAAGATCCATAAGACAGAGCCACCCCCAAATTGAGGGCTGCACTGCTTACAAGAACCTCAACCTGGGTACACCTGAAATATCCCAGGAAATATAAAAATGGTTCAAAACACTCTGGAACTTACGTACGATGGAATATCCCTCAGCCATGAAATCAATGTCATAAGACCAGTAGCAGCAAAATGAGTGGATTCAGGTACGATGATTCTAAGTGAAAGAAGTCACACAGAAAAAGAAACTTATCATAAGATATCACTTAGGAAGATCCTGTAAACATGGCAACACATGAACTGAGTTAGGAAAGAGAACAGAGTCTCACATTTAGAAAACACTCTTATGCCTGCTTAAGGGGGAAGGAGAGGTGGGGTGATGCATCAAACCAGAGTTTGATATAAGCACAGGTACTGTTCCAAAAACCAACTATGGAATAGACAAGACCTACACCTTCCTCAGTGAAAGGGACTCAAAACCCCATATTTCCCGCAGAGGAATAGATCTGACTAGTAAGAATCTTAAAACCTATGTATTGATATGTCTCCGTAAGGGAATCAAGTGTGTCTAGACTGGCATAAACATGGCAGCGAGAATCAGCTCAAGCCCACTCTAAAAAGGAATTTCAAAAACAGAACAAAGAAACAGGGAAATTCTTTACAATTCCTTCAGGGTCTCTGATGCAACCTGGAATGACCCTATCTACGATGACAGCTGGATGTGGCATGAGGCTGGACACTTGGGACTGAGAGGATTGGTGAGATTGGGTGAGCAAATGCAGACCCTTTAAAGCAATAATGCATGGCAACCATTCCATGGGTCCCACCTCTCCAGGTTGAAGGGAATATTACTACAGCTATAACATGTACGGGAACCCTAGAGAATGGACACACTGTGAATACGAAAGGTTTCTAAAACTCAACGAAGAGTCCCTCTCCTGGTGCTCCGGTTTGACTTTCCAACAGCTTTACTATCAATCTCCCAACTTGGAGAGACAGCCCCTTTAAGCTCCTGGTTCACACAGGTTGCCCATTTGGCAGAGGAGGAAAGGGAAGAGGGAGAACCAATGAGAGAGTAGCTGTTAGGCATTTGGATGGGCACATGTCACTCTAATTTCCCGGCAGGAAGAAGAATTCACCAAAGTCTCAGCCACCCACCGGGAACCAGTATAGGTCCTGAACCAAATGTGTGGACTTGCGTTCAGCTCACAAAAAACGAGTTGAAAAATGGAGCTCAGGGGCACAGCAATTCACAAACTGGCAGAGTAATCAAGGCCAACTATCGTCCAAAAATCTGTTGAGGGAAGGCAACGAGGCGGACTTGAATGCGAGGCAGAATAGCAGGAAACAGATTTCAAGAGGTACGTTAGAATCGCCTGTAAAGCACAGGAAGAGGGGCACAACTTCGACAATGATGCACTTGGCCAAAAAGGGCGTATGCGTTTTCTCCTGAATATATTCAGGAGAAAACGCATACGCCCTTTTTGGCCAAGCAAGCAAGCGGGCAATGCAAATCTGCACTACAAAGAAGTATCACTTCCCACCGGTCAAAAGGGACATCCACAAAATGTGTAAAAACCAGAAAGGCAAACAGGCCCTGGAGAACAGGGAGCCTTGTTATGCTGATGGGCGGGATGTAAGCTGCCAACTGCCTCCCTGGAGGAGTGCATTGTGTTCCCTAAAACAAGTAAACAACAGAGCTACAGAGCCAAGGGCACTTCCAGTCTAGGGAATATACCTTGGGAAAACTGAAGATCCATAAGACAGAGCCACCCCCAAATTGAGGGCTGCACTGCTTACAAGAACCTCAACCTGGGTACACCTGAAATATCCCAGGAAATATAAAAATGGTTCAAAACATTGTGGAACTTACGTACGATGGAATATCCCTCAGCCATGAAATCAATGTCATAAGACCAGTAGCAGCAAAATGAGTGGATTCAGGTACGATGATTCTAAGTGAAAGAAGTCACACAGAAAAAGAAACTTATCATAAGATATCACTTAGGAAGATCCTGTAAACATGGCAACACATGAACTGAGTTAGGAAAGAGAACAGAGTCTCACATTTAGAAAACACTCTTATGCCTGCTTAAGGGGGAAGGAGAGGTGGGGTGATGCATCAAACCAGAGTTTGATATAAGCACAGGTACTGTTCCAAAAACCAACTATGGAATAGACAAGACCTACACCTTCCTCAGTGAAAGGGACTCAAAACCCCATATTTCCCGCAGAGGAATAGATCTGACTAGTAAGAATCTTAAAACCTATGTATTGATATGTCTCCGTAAGGGAATCAAGTGTGTCTAGACTGGCATAAACATGGCAGCGAGAATCAGCTCAAACCCACTCTAAAAAGGAATTTCAAAAACAGAACAAAGAAACAGGGAAATTCTTTACAATTCCTTCAGGGTCTCTGATGCAACCTGGAATGACCCTATCTACGATGACAGCTGGATGTGGCATGAGGCTGGACACTTGGGACTGAGAGGATTGGTGAGATTGGGTGAGCAAATGCAGACCCTTTAAAGCAATAATGCATGGCAACCATTCCATGGGTCCCACCTCTCCAGGTTGAAGGGAATATTACTACAGCTATAACATGTACGGGAAACCTAGAGAATGGACACACTGTGAATACGAAAGGTTTCTAAAACTCAACGAAGAGTCCCTCTCCTGGTGCTCCGGTTTGACTTTCCAACAGCTTTACTATCAATCTCCCAACTTGGAGAGACAGCCCCTTTAAGCTCCTGGTTCACACAGGTTGCCCATTTGGCAGAGGAGGAAAGGGAAGAGGGAGAACCAATGAGAGAGTAGCTGTTAGGCATTTGGATGGGCACATGTCACTCTAATTTCCCGGCAGGAAGAAGAATTCACCAAAGTCTCAGCCACCCACCGGGAACCAGTATAGGTCCTGAACCAAATGTTTGGACTTGCGTTCAGCTCACAAAAAACGAGTTGAAAAATGGAGCTCAGGGGCACAGCAATTCACAAACTGGCAGAGTAATCAAGGCCAACTATCGTCCAAAAATCTGTTGAGGGAAGGCAACGAGGCGGACTTGAATGCGAGGCAGAATAGCAGGAAACAGATTTCAAGAGGTACGTTAGAATCGCCTGTAAAGCACAGGAAGAGGGGCACAACTTCGACAATGATGCACTTGGCCAAAAAGGGCGTATGCGTTTTCTCCTGAATATATTCAGGAGAAAACGCATACGCCCTTTTTGGCCAAGCAAGCAAGCGGGCAATGCAAATCTGCACTACAAAGAAGTATCACTTCCCAACGGTCAAAAGGGACATCCACAAAATGTGTAAAAACCAGAAAGGCAAGACAGGCCCTGGAGAACAGGGAGCCTTGTTATGCTGATGGGCGGGATGTAAGCTGCCAACTGCCTCCCTGGAGGAGTGCATTGTGTTCCCTAAAACAAGTAAACAACAGAGCTACAGAGCCAAGGGCACTTCCAGTCTAGGGAATATACCTTGGGAAAACTGAAAATCCATAAGACAGAGCCACCCCCAAATTGAGGGCTGCACTGCTTACAAGAACCTCAACCTGGGTACACCTGAAATATCCCAGGAAATATAAAAATGGTTCAAAACATTGTGGAAATTACGTACGATGGAATATCCCTCAGCCACGAAATCAATGTCATAAGACCAGTAGCAGCAAAATGAGTGGATTCAGGTACGATGATTCTAAGGGAAAGAAGTCACACAGGAAAAGAAACTTATCATAAGATATCACTTAGGAAGATCCTGTAAACATGGCAACACATGAACTGAGTTAGGAAAGAGAACAGAGTCTCACATTTAGAAAACACTCTTATGCCTGCTTAAGGGGGAAGGAGAGGTGGGGTGATGCATCAAACCAGAGTTTGATATAAGCACAGGTACTGTTCCAAAAACCAACTATGGAATAGACAAGACCTCCACCTTCCTCAGTGAAAGGGACTCAAAACCCCATATTTCCCGCAGAGGAATAGATCTGACTAGTAAGAATCTTAAAACCTATGTATTGATATGTCTCCGTAAGGGAATCAAGTGTGTCTAGACTGGCATAAACATGGCAGCGAGAATCAGCTCAAACCCACTCTAAAAAGGAATTTCAAAAACAGAACAAAGAAACAGGGAAATTCTTTACAATTCCTTCAGGGTCTCTGATGCAACCTGGAATGACCCTATCTACGATGACAGCTGGATGTGGCATGAGGCTGGACACTTGGGACTGAGAGGATTGGTGAGATTGGGTGAGCAAATGCAGACCCTTTAAAGCAATAATGCATGGCAACCATTCCATGGGTCCCACCTCTCCAGGTTGAAGGGAATATTACTACAGCTATAACATGTACGGGAAACCTAGAGAATGGACACACTGTGAATACGAAAGGTTTCTAAAACTCAACGAAGAGTCCCTCTCCTGGTGCTCCGGTTTGACTTTCCAACAGCTTTACTATCAATCTCCCAACTTGGAGAGACAGCCCCTTTAAGCTCCTGGTTCACACACGTTGCCCATTTGGCAGAGGAGGAAAGGGAAGAGGGAGAACCAATGAGAGAGTAGCTGTTAGGCATTTGGATGGGCACATGTCACTCTAATTTCCCGGCAGGAAGAAGAATTCACCAAAGTCTCAGCCACCCACCGGGAACCAGTATAGGTCCTGAACCAAATGTTTGGACTTGCGTTCAGCTCACAAAAAACGAGTTGAAAAATGGAGCTCAGGGGCACAGCAATTCACAAACTGGCAGAGTAATCAAGGCCAACTATCGTCCAAAAATCTGTTGAGGGAAGGCAACGAGGCGGACTTGAATGCGAGGCAGAATAGCAGGAAACAGATTTCAAGAGGTACGTTAGAATCGCCTGTAAAGCACAGGAAGAGGGGCACAACTTCGACAATGATGCACTTGGCCAAAAAGGGCGTATGCGTTTTCTCCTGAATATATTCAGGAGAAAACGCATACGCCCTTTTTGGCCAAGCAAGCAAGCGGGCAATGCAAATCTGCACTACAAAGAAGTATCACTTCCCAACGGTCAAAAGGGACATCCACAAAATGTGTAAAAACCAGAAAGGCAAGACAGGCCCTGGAGAACAGGGAGCCTTGTTATGCTGATGGGCGGGATGTAAGCTGCCAACTGCCTCCCTGGAGGAGTGCATTGTGTTCCCTAAAACAAGTAAACAACAGAGCTACAGAGCCAAGGGCACTTCCAGTCTAGGGAATATACCTTGGGAAAACTGAAGATCCATAAGACAGAGCCACCCCCAAATTGAGGGCTGCACTGCTTACAAGAACCTCAACCTGGGTACACCTGAAATATCCCAGAAATATAAAAATGGTTCAAAACATTGTGGAACTTACGTACGATGGAATATCCCTCAGCCATGAAATCAATGTCATAAGACCAGTAGCAGCAAAATGAGTGGATTCAGGTACGATGATTCTAAGTGAAAGAAGTCACACAGAAAAAGAAACTTATCATAAGATATCACTTAGGAAGATCCTGTAAACATGGCAACACATGAACTGAGTTAGGAAAGAGAACAGAGTCTCACATTTAGAAAACACTCTTATGCCTGCTTAAGGGGGAAGGAGAGGTGGGGTGATGCATCAAACCAGAGTTTGATATAAGCACAGGTACTGTTCCAAAAACCAACTATGGAATAGACAAGACCTACACCTTCCTCAGTGAAAGGGACTCAAAACCCCATATTTCCCGCAGAGGAATAGATCTGACTAGTAAGAATCTTAAAACCTATGTATTGATATGTCTCCGTAAGGGAATCAAGTGTGTCTAGACTGGCATAAACATGGCAGCGAGAATCAGCTCAAGCCCACTCTAAAAAGGAATTTCAAAAACAGAACAAAGAAACAGGGAAATTCTTTACAATTCCTTCAGGGTCTCTGATGCAACCTGGAATGACCCTATCTACGATGACAGCTGGATGTGGCATGAGGCTGGACACTTGGGACTGAGAGGATTGGTGAGATTGGGTGAGCAAATGCAGACCCTTTAAAGCAATAATGCATGGCAACCATTCCATGGGTCCCACCTCTCCAGGTTGAAGGGAATATTACTACAGCTATAACATGTACGGGAACCCTAGAGAATGGACACACTGTGAATACGAAAGGTTTCTAAAACTCAACGAAGAGTCCCTCTCCTGGTGCTCCGGTTTGACTTTCCAACAGCTTTACTATCAATCTCCCAACTTGGAGAGACAGCCCCTTTAAGCTCCTGGTTCACACAGGTTGCCCATTTGGCAGAGGAGGAAAGGGAAGAGGGAGAACCAATGAGAGAGTAGCTGTTAGGCATTTGGATGGGCACATGTCACTCTAATTTCCCGGCAGGAAGAAGAATTCACCAAAGTCTCAGCCACCCACCGGGAACCAGTATAAGTCCTGAACCAAATGTTTGGACTTGCGTTCAGCTCACAAAAAACGAGTTGAAAAATGGAGCTCAGGGGCACAGCAATTCACAAACTGGCAGAGTAATCAAGGCCAACTATCGTCCAAAAATCTGTTGAGGGAAGGCAACGAGGCGGACTTGAATGCGAGGCAGAATAGCAGGAAACAGATTTCAAGAGGTACGTTAGAATCGCCTGTAAAGCACAGGAAGAGGGGCACAACTTCGACAATGATGCACTTGGCCAAAAAGGGCGTATGCGTTTTCTCCTGAATATATTCAGGAGAAAACGCATACGCCCTTTTTGGCCAAGCAAGCAAGCGGGCAATGCAAATCTGCACTACAAAGAAGTATCACTTCCCAACGGTCAAAAGGGACATCCACAAAATGTGTAAAAACCAGAAAGGCAAGACAGGCCCTGGAGAACAGGGAGCCTTGTTATGCTGATGGGCGGGATGTAAGCTGCCAACTGCCTCCCTGGAGGAGTGCATTGTGTTCCCTAAAACAAGTAAACAACAGAGCTACAGAGCCAAGGGCACTTCCAGTCTAGGTAATATACCTTGGGAAAACTGAAAATCCATAAGACAGAGCCACCCCCAAATTGAGGGCTGCACTGCTTACAAGAACCTCAACCTGGGTACACCTGAAATATCCCAGGAAATATAAAAATGGTTCAAAACATTGTGGAACTTACGTACGATGGAATATCCCTCAGCCATGAAATCAATGTCATAAGACCAGTAGCAGCAAAATGAGTGGATTCAGGTACGATGATTCTAAGTGAAAGAAGTCACACAGAAAAAGAAACTTATCATAAGATATCACTTAGGAAGATCCTGTAAACATGGCAACACATGAACTGAGTTAGGAAAGAGAACAGAGTCTCACATTTAGAAAACACTCTTATGCCTGCTTAAGGGGGAAGGAGAGGTGGGGTGATGCATCAAACCAGAGTTTGATATAAGCACAGGTACTGTTCCAAAAACCAACTATGGAATAGACAAGACCTACACCTTCCTCAGTGAAAGGGACTCAAAACCCCATATTTCCCGCAGAGGAATAGATCTGACTAGTAAGAATCTTAAAACCTATGTATTGATATGTCTCCGTAAGGGAATCAAGTGTGTCTAGACTGGCATAAACATGGCAGCGAGAATCAGCTCAAACCCACTCTAAAAAGGAATTTCAAAAACAGAACAAAGAAACAGGGAAATTCTTTACAATTCCTTCAGGGTCTCTGATGCAACCTGGAATGACCCTATCTACGATGACAGCTGGATGTGGCATGAGGCTGGACACTTGGGACTGAGAGGATTGGTGAGATTGGGTGAGCAAATGCAGACCCTTTAAAGCAATAATGCATGGCCACCATTCCATGGGTCCCACCTCTCCAGGTTGAAGGGAATATTACTACAGCTATAACATGTACGGGAAACCTAGAGAATGGACACACTGTGAATACGAAAGGTTTCTAAAACTCAACGAAGAGTCCCTCTCCTGGTGCTCCGGTTTGACTTTCCAACAGCTTTACTATCAATCTCCCAACTTGGAGAGACAGCCCCTTTAAGCTCCTGGTTCACACAGGTTGCCCATTTGGCAGAGGAGGAAAGGGAAGAGGGAGAACCAATGAGAGAGTAGCTGTTAGGCATTTGGATGGGCACATGTCACTCTAATTTCCCGGCAGGAAGAAGAATTCACCAAAGTCTCAGCCACCCACCGGGAACCAGTATAGGTCCTGAACCAAAAGTTTGGACTTGCGTTCAGCTCACAAAAAACGAGTTGAAAAATGGAGCTCAGGGGCACAGCAATTCACAAACTGGCAGAGTAATCAAGGCCAACTATCGTCCAAAAATCTGTTGAGGGAAGGCAACGAGGCGGACTTGAATGCGAGGCAGAATAGCAGGAAACAGATTTCAAGAGGTACGTTAGAATCGCCTGTAAAGCACAGGAAGAGGGGCACAACTTCGACAATGATGCACTTGGCCAAAAAGGGCGTATGCGTTTTCTCCTGAATATATTCAGGAGAAAACGCATACGCCCTTTTTGGCCAAGCAAGCAAGCGGGCAATGCAAATCTGCACTACAAAGAAGTATCACTTCCCAACGGTCAAAAGGGACATCCACAAAATGTGTAAAAACCAGAAAGGCAAGACAGGCCCTGGAGAACAGGGAGCCTTGTTATGCTGATGGGCGGGATGTAAGCTGCCAACTGCCTCCCTGGAGGAGTGCATTGTGTTCCCTAAAACAAGTAAACAACAGAGCTACAGAGCCAAGGGCACTTCCAGTCTAGGGAATATACCTTGGGAAAACTGAAAATCCATAAGACAGAGCCACCCCCAAATTGAGGGCTGCACTGCTTACAAGAACCTCAACCTGGGTACACCTGAAATATCCCAGGAAATATAAAAATGGTTCCAAACATTGTGGAACTTACGTACGATGGAATATCCCTCAGCCACGAAATCAATGTCATAAGACCAGTAGCAGCAAAATGAGTGGATTCAGGTACGATGATTCTAAGGGAAAGAAGTCACACAGGAAAAGAAACTTATCATAAGATATCACTTAGGAAGATCCTGTAAACATGGCAACACATGAACTGAGTTAGGAAAGAGAACAGAGTCTCACATTTAGAAAACACTCTTATGCCTGCTTAAGGGGGAAGGAGAGGTGGGGTGATGCATCAAACCAGAGTTTGATATAAGCACAGGTACAGTTCCAAAAACCAACTATGGAATAGACAAGACCTACACCTTCCTCAGTGAAAGGGACTCAAAACCCCATATTTCCCGCAGAGGAATAGATCTGACTAGTAAGATCTTAAAACCTATGTATTGATATGTCTCCGTAAGGGAATCAAGTGTGTCTAGACTGGCATAAACATGGCAGCGAGAATCAGCTCAAACCCACTCTAAAAAGGAATTTCAAAAACAGAACAAAGAAACAGGGAAATTCTTTACAATTCCTTCAGGGTCTCTGATGCAACCTGGAATGACCCTATCTACGATGACAGCTGGATGTGGCATGAGGCTGGACACTTGGGACTGAGAGGATTGGTGAGATTGGGTGAGCAAATGCAGACCCTTTAAAGCAATAATGCATGGCAACCATTCCATGGGTCCCACCTCTCCAGGTTGAAGGGAATATTACTACAGCTATAACATGTACGGGAAACCTAGAGAATGGACACACTGTGAATACGAAAGGTTTCTAAAACTCAACGAAGAGTCCCTCTCCTGGTGCTCCGGTTTGACTTTCCAACAGCTTTACTATCAATCTCCCAACTTGGAGAGACAGCCCCTTTAAGCTCCTGGTTCACACACGTTGCCCATTTGGCAGAGGAGGAAAGGGAAGAGGGAGAACCAATGAGAGAGTAGCTGTTAGGCATTTGGATGGGCACATGTCACTCTAATTTCCCGGCAGGAAGAAGAATTCACCAAAGTCTCAGCCACCCACCGGGAACCAGTATAGGTCCTGAACCAAAAGTTTGGACTTGCGTTCAGCTCACAAAAAACGAGTTGAAAAATGGAGCTCAGGGGCACAGCAATTCACAAACTGGCAGAGTAATCAAGGCCAACTATCGTCCAAAAATCTGTTGAGGGAAGGCAACGAGGCGGACTTGAATGCGAGGCAGAATAGCAGGAAACAGATTTCAAGAGGTACGTTAGAATCGCCTGTAAAGCACAGGAAGAGGGGCACAACTTCGACAATGATGCACTTGGCCAAAAAGGGCGTATGCGTTTTCTCCTGAATATATTCAGGAGAAAACGCATACGCCCTTTTTGGCCAAGCAAGCAAGCGGGCAATGCAAATCTGCACTACAAAGAAGTATCACTTCCCACCGGCCAAAGGGACATCCACAAAATGTGTAAAAACCAGAAAGGCAAGACAGGCCCTGGAGAACAGGGAGCCTTGTTATGCTGATGGGCGGGATGTAAGCTGCCAACTGCCTCCCTGGAGGAGTGCATTGTGTTCCCTAAAACAAGTAAACAACAGAGCTACAGAGCCAAGGGCACTTCCAGTCTAGGGAATATACCTTGGGAAAACTGAAGATCCATAAGACAGAGCCACCCCCAAACTGAGGGCTGCACTGCTTACAAGAACCTCAACCTGGGTACACCTGAAATATCCCAGGAAATATAAAAATGGTTCAAAACATTGTGGAACTTACGTACGATGGAATATCCCTCAGCCATGAAATCAATGTCATAAGACCAGTAGCAGCAAAATGAGTGGATTCAGGTACGATGATTCTAAGTGAAAGAAGTCACACAGAAAAAGAAACTTATCATAAGATATCACTTAGGAAGATCCTGTAAACATGGCAACACATGAACTGAGTTAGGAAAGAGAACAGAGTCTCACATTTAGAAAACACTCTTATGCCTGCTTAAGGGGGAAGGAGAGGTGGGGTGATGCATCAAACCAGAGTTTGATATAAGCACAGGTACAGTTCCAAAAACCAACTATGGAATAGACAAGACCTACACCTTCCTCAGTGAAAGGGACTCAAAACCCCATATTTCCCGCAGAGGAATAGATCTGACTAGTAAGAATCTTAAAACCTATGTATTGATATGTCTCCGTAAGGGAATCAAGTGTGTCTAGACTGGCATAAACATGGCAGCGAGAATCAGCTCAAACCCACTCTAAAAAGGAATTTCAAAAACAGAACAAAGAAACAGGGAAATTCTTTACAATTCCTTCAGGGTCTCTGATGCAACCTGGAATGACCCTATCTACGATGACAGCTGGATGTGGCATGAGGCTGGACACTTGGGACTGAGAGGATTGGTGAGATTGGGTGAGCAAATGCAGACCCTTTAAAGCAATAATGCATGGCAACCATTCCATGGGTCCCACCTCTCCAGGTTGAAGGGAATATTACTACAGCTATAACATGTACGGGAAACCTAGAGAATGGACACACTGTGAATACGAAAGGTTTCTAAAACTCAACGAAGAGTCCCTCTCCTGGTGCTCCGGTTTGACTTTCCAACAGCTTTACTATCAATCTCCCAACTTGGAGAGACAGCCCCTTTAAGCTCCTGGTTCACACACGTTGCCCATTTGGCAGAGGAGGAAAGGGAAGAGGGAGAACCAATGAGAGAGTAGCTGTTAGGCATTTGGATGGGCACATGTCACTCTAATTTCCCGGCAGGAAGAAGAATTCACCAAAGTCTCAGCCACCCACCGGGAACCAGTATAGGTCCTGAACCAAATGTGTGGACTTGCGTTCAGCTCACAAAAAACGAGTTGAAAAATGGAGCTCAGGGGCACAGCAATTCACAAACTGGCAGAGTAATCAAGGCCAACTATCGTCCAAAAATCTGTTGAGGGAAGGCAACGAGGCGGACTTGAATGCGAGGCAGAATAGCAGGAAACAGATTTCAAGAGGTACGTTAGAATCGCCTGTAAAGCACAGGAAGAGGGGCACAACTTCGACAATGATGCACTTGGCCAAAAAGGGCGTATGCGTTTTCTCCTGAATATATTCAGGAGAAAACGCATACGCCCTTTTTGGCCAAGCAAGCAAGCGGGCAATGCAAATCTGCACTACAAAGAAGTATCACTTCCCACCGGTCAAAAGGGACATCCACAAAATGTGTAAAAACCAGAAAGGCAAGACAGGCCCTGGAGAACAGGGAGCCTTGTTATGCTGATGGGCGGGATGTAAGCTGCCAACTGCCTCTCTGGAGGAGTGCATTGTGTTCCCTAAAACAAGTAAACAACAGAGCTACAGAGCCAAGGGCACTTCCAGTCTAGGGAATATACCTTGGGAAAACTGAAAATCCATAAGACAGAGCCACCCCCAAATTGAGGGCTGCACTGCTTACAAGAACCTCAACCTGGGTACACCTGAAATATCCCAGGAAATATAAAAATGGTTCAAAACATTGTGGAACTTACGTACGATGGAATATCCCTCAGCCATGAAATCAATGTCATAAGACCAGTAGCAGCAAAATGAGTGGATTCAGGTACGATGATTCTAAGGGAAAGAAGTCACACAGGAAAAGAAACTTATCATAAGATATCACTTAGGAAGATCCTGTAAACATGGCAACACATGAACTGAGTTAGGAAAGAGAACAGAGTCTCACATTTAGAAAACACTCTTATGCCTGCTTAAGGGGGAAGGAGAGGTGGGGTGATGCATCAAACCAGAGTTTGATATAAGCACAGGTACTGTTCCAAAAACCAACTATGGAATAGACAAGACCTCCACCTTCCTCAGTGAAAGGGACTCAAAACCCCATATTTCCCGCAGAGGAATAGATCTGACTAGTAAGAATCTTAAAACCTATGTATTGATATGTCTCCGTAAGGGAATCAAGTGTGTCTAGACTGGCATAAACATGGCAGCGAGAATCAGCTCAAACCCACTCTAAAAAGGAATTTCAAAAACAGAACAAAGAAACAGGGAAATTCTTTACAATTCCTTCAGGGTCTCTGATGCAACCTGGAATGACCCTATCTACGATGACAGCTGGATGTGGCATGAGGCTGGACACTTGGGACTGAGAGGATTGGTGAGATTGGGTGAGCAAATGCAGACCCTTTAAAGCAATAATGCATGGCAACCATTCCATGGGTCCCACCTCTCCAGGTTGAAGGGAATATTACTACAGCTATAACATGTACGGGAAACCTAGAGAATGGACACACTGTGAATACGAAAGGTTTCTAAAACTCAACGAAGAGTCCCTCTCCTGGTGCTCCGGTTTGACTTTCCAACAGCTTTACTATCAATCTCCCAACTTGGAGAGACAGCCCCTTTAAGCTCCTGGTTCACACACGTTGCCCATTTGGCAGAGGAGGAAAGGGAAGAGGGAGAACCAATGAGAGAGTAGCTGTTAGGCATTTGGATGGGCACATGTCACTCTAATTTCCCGGCAGGAAGAAGAATTCACCAAAGTCTCAGCCACCCACCGGGAACCAGTATAGGTCCTGAACCAAATGTGTGGACTTGCGTTCAGCTCACAAAAAACGAGTTGAAAAATGGAGCTCAGGGGCACAGCAATTCACAAACTGGCAGAGTAATCAAGGCCAACTATCGTCCAAAAATCTGTTGAGGGAAGGCAACGAGGCGGACTTGAATGCGAGGCAGAATAGCAGGAAACAGATTTCAAGAGGTACGTTAGAATCGCCTGTAAAGCACAGGAAGAGGGGCACAACTTCGACAATGATGCACTTGGCCAAAAAGGGCGTATGCGTTTTCTCCTGAATATATTCAGGAGAAAACGCATACGCCCTTTTTGGCCAAGCAAGCAAGCGGGCAATGCAAATCTGCACTACAAAGAAGTATCACTTCCCACCGGTCAAAAGGGACA
Source organism: Mesoplodon mirus (assembly GCF_964341445.2). Taxonomy (NCBI): domain Eukaryota; kingdom Metazoa; phylum Chordata; class Mammalia; order Artiodactyla; family Ziphiidae; genus Mesoplodon; species Mesoplodon mirus. Next base: position 1,409,928 of record NW_028295729.1, read on the forward strand.
TCCACAAAATGTGTAAAAACCAGAAAGGCAAGACAGGCCCTGGAGAACAGGGAGCCTTGTTATGCTGATGGGCGGGATGTAAGCTGCCAACTGCCTCCCTGGAGGAGTGCATTGTGTTCCCTAAAACAAGTAAACAACAGAGCTACAGAGCCAAGGGCACTTCCAGTCTAGGGAATATACCTTGGGAAAACTGAAGATCCATAAGACAGAGCCACCCCCAAATTGAGGGCTGCACTGCTTACAAGAACCTCAACCTGGGTACACCTGAAATATCCCAGGAAATATAAAAATGGTTCAAAACATTGTGGAACTTACGTACGATGGAATATCCCTCAGCCATGAAATCAATGTCATAAGACCAGTAGCAGCAAAATGAGTGGATTCAGGTACGATGATTCTAAGTGAAAGAAGTCACACAGAAAAAGAAACTTATCATAAGATATCACTTAGGAAGATCCTGTAAACATGGCAACACATGAACTGAGTTAGGAAAGAGAACAGAGTCTCACATTTAGAAAACACTCTTATGCCTGCTTAAGGGGGAAGGAGAGGTGGGGTGATGCATCAAACCAGAGTTTGATATAAGCACAGGTACTGTTCCAAAAACCAACTATGGAATAGACAAGACCTACACCTTCCTCAGTGAAAGGGACTCAAAACCCCATATTTCCCGCAGAGGAATAGATCTGACTAGTAAGAATCTTAAAACCTATGTATTGATATGTCTCCGTAAGGGAATCAAGTGTGTCTAGACTGGCATAAACATGGCAGCGAGAATCAGCTCAAACCCACTCTAAAAAGGAATTTCAAAAACAGAACAAAGAAACAGGGAAATTCTTTACAATTCCTTCAGGGTCTCTGATGCAACCTGGAATGACCCTATCTACGATGACAGCTGGATGTGGCATGAGGCTGGACACTTGGGACTGAGAGGATTGGTGAGATTGGGTGAGCAAATGCAGACCCTTTAAAGCAATAATGCATGGCAACCATTCCATGGGTCCCACCTCTCCAGGTTGAAGGGAATATTACTACAGCTATAACATGTACGGGAACCCTAGAGAATGGACACACTGTGAATACGAAAGGTTTCTAAAACTCAACGAAGAGTCCCTCTCCTGGTGCTCCGGTTTGACTTTCCAACAGCTTTACTATCAATCTCCCAACTTGGAGAGACAGCCCCTTTAAGCTCCTGGTTCACACACGTTGCCCATTTGGCAGAGGAGGAAAGGGAAGAGGGAGAACCAATGAGAGAGTAGCTGTTAGGCATTTGGATGGGCACATGTCACTCTAATTTCCCGGCAGGAAGAAGAATTCACCAAAGTCTCAGCCACCCACCGGGAACCAGTATAGGTCCTGAACCAAATGTTTGGACTTGCGTTCAGCTCACAAAAAACGAGTTGAAAAATGGAGCTCAGGGGCACAGCAATTCACAAACTGGCAGAGTAATCAAGGCCAACTATCGTCCAAAAATCTGTTGAGGGAAGGCAACGAGGCGGACTTGAATGCGAGGCAGAATAGCAGGAAACAGATTTCAAGAGGTACGTTAGAATCGCCTGTAAAGCACAGGAAGAGGGGCACAACTTCGACAATGATGCACTTGGCCAAAAAGGGCGTATGCGTTTTCTCCTGAATATATTCAGGAGAAAACGCATACGCCCTTTTTGGCCAAGCAAGCAAGCGGGCAATGCAAATCTGCACTACAAAGAAGTATCACTTCCCACCGGTCAAAAGGGACATCCACAAAATGTGTAAAAACCAGAAAGGCAAGACAGGCCCTGGAGAACAGGGAGCCTTGTTATGCTGATGGGCGGGATGTAAGCTGCCAACTGCCTCCCTGGAGGAGTGCATTGTGTTCCCTAAAACAAGTAAACAACAGAGCTACAGAGCCAAGGGCACTTCCAGTCTAGGGAATATACCTTGGGAAAACTGAAAATCCATAAGACAGAGCCACCCCCAAATTGAGGGCTGCACTGCTTACAAGAACCTCAACCTGGGTACACCTGAAATATCCCAGGAAATATAAAAATGGTTCAAAACATTGTGGAACTTACGTACGATGGAATATCCCTCAGCCATGAAATCAATGTCATAAGACCAGTAGCAGCAAAATGAGTGGATTCAGGTACGATGATTCTAAGTGAAAGAAGTCACACAGAAAAAGAAACTTATCATAAGGTATCACTTAGGAAGATCCTGTAAACATGGCAACACATGAACTGAGTTAGGAAAGAGAACAGAGTCTCACATTTAGAAAACACTCTTATGCCTGCTTAAGGGGGAAGGAGAGGTGGGGTGATGCATCAAACCAGAGTTTGATATAAGCACAGGTACTGTTCCAAAAACCAACTATGGAATAGACAAGACCTACACCTTCCTCAGTGAAAGGGACTCAAAACCCCATATTTCCCGCAGAGGAATAGATCTGACTAGTAAGAATCTTAAAACCTATGTATTGATATGTCTCCGTAAGGGAATCAAGTGTGTCTAGACTGGCATAAACATGGCAGCGAGAATCAGCTCAAACCCACTCTAAAAAGGAATTTCAAAAACAGAACAAAGAAACAGGGAAATTCTTTACAATTCCTTCAGGGTCTCTGATGCAACCTGGAATGACCCTATCTACGATGACAGCTGGATGTGGCATGAGGCTGGACACTTGGGACTGAGAGGATTGGTGAGATTGGGTGAGCAAATGCAGACCCTTTAAAGCAATAATGCATGGCCACCATTCCATGGGTCCCACCTCTCCAGGTTGAAGGGAATATTACTACAGCTATAACATGTACGGGAAACCTAGAGAATGGACACACTGTGAATACGAAAGGTTTCTAAAACTCAACGAAGAGTCCCTCTCCTGGTGCTCCGGTTTGACTTTCCAACAGCTTTACTATCAATATCCCAACTTGGAGAGACAGCCCCTTTAAGCTCCTGGTTCACACACGTTGCCCATTTGGCAGAGGAGGAAAGGGAAGAGGGAGAACCAATGAGAGAGTATCTGTTAGGCATTTGGATGGGCACATGTCACTCTAATTTCCCGGCAGGAAGAAGAATTCACCAAAGTCTCAGCCACCCACCGGGAACCAGTATAGGTCCTGAACCAAATGTGTGGACTGGCGTTCAGCTCACAAAAAACGAGTTGAAAAATGGAGCTCAGGGGCACAGCAATTCACAAACTGGCAGAGTAATCAAGGCCAACTATCGTCCAAAAATCTGTTGAGGGAAGGCAACGAGGCGGACTTGAATGCGAGGCAGAATAGCAGGAAACAGATTTCAAGAGGTACGTTAGAATCGCCTGTAAAGCACAGGAAGAGGGGCACAACTTCGACAATGATGCACTTGGCCAAAAAGGGCGTATGCGTTTTCTCCTGAATATATTCAGGAGAAAACGCATACGCCCTTTTTGGCCAAGCAAGCAAGCGGGCAATGCAAATCTGCACTACAAAGAAGTATCACTTCCCACCGGTCAAAAGGGACATCCACAAAATGTGTAAAAACCAGAAAGGCAAGACAGGCCCTGGAGAACAGGGAGCCTTGTTATGCTGATGGGCGGGATGTAAGCTGCCAACTTCCTCCCTGGAGGAGTGCATTGTGTTCCCTAAAACAAGTAAACAACAGAGCTACAGAGCCAAGGGCACTTCCAGTCTAGGGAATATACCTTGGGAAAACTGAAGATCCATAAGACAGAGCCACCCCCAAATTGAGGGCTGCACTGCTTACAAGAACCTCAACCTGGGTACACCTGAAATATCCCAGGAAATATAAAAATGGTTCAAAACATTGTGGAACTTACGTACGATGGAATATCCCTCAGCCACGAAATCAATGTCATAAGACCAGTAGCAGCAAAATGAGTGGATTCAGGTACGATGATTCTAAGTGAAAGAAGTCACACAGAAAAAGAAACTTATCATAAGGTATCACTTAGGAAGATCCTGTAAACATGGCAACACATGAACTGAGTTAGGAAAGAGAACAGAGTCTCACATTTAGAAAACACTCTTATGCCTGCTTAAGGGGGAAGGAGAGGTGGGGTGATGCATCAAACCAGAGTTTGATATAAGCACAGGTACTGTTCCAAAAACCAACTATGGAATAGACAAGACCTACACCTTCCTCAGTGAAAGGGACTCAAAACCCCATATTTCCCGCAGAGGAATAGATCTGACTAGTAAGAATCTTAAAACCTATGTATTGATATGTCTCCGTAAGGGAATCAAGTGTGTCTAGACTGGCATAAACATGGCAGCGAGAATCAGCTCAAACCCACTCTAAAAAGGAATTTCAAAAACAGAACAAAGAAACAGGGAAATTCTTTACAATTCCTTCAGGGTCTCTGATGCAACCTGGAATGACCCTATCTACGATGACAGCTGGATGTGGCATGAGGCTGGACACTTGGGACTGAGAGGATTGGTGAGATTGGGTGAGCAAATGCAGACCCTTTAAAGCAATAATGCATGGCAACCATTCCATGGGTCCCACCTCTCCAGGTTGAAGGGAATATTACTACAGCTATAACATGTACGGGAAACCTAGAGAATGGACACACTGTGAATACGAAAGGTTTCTAAAACTCAACGAAGAGTCCCTCTCCTGGTGCTCCGGTTTGACTTTCCAACAGCTTTACTATCAATCTCCCAACTTGGAGAGACAGCCCCTTTAAGCTCCTGGTTCACACACGTTGCCCATTTGGCAGAGGAGGAAAGGGAAGAGGGAGAACCAATGAGAGAGTAGCTGTTAGGCATTTGGATGGGCACATGTCACTCTAATTTCCCGGCAGGAAGAAGAATTCACCAAAGTCTCAGCCACCCACCGGGAACCAGTATAGGTCCTGAACCAAATGTGTGGACTTGCGTTCAGCTCACAAAAAACGAGTTGAAAAATGGAGCTCAGGGGCACAGCAATTCACAAACTGGCAGAGTAATCAAGGCCAACTATCGTCCAAAAATCTGTTGAGGGAAGGCAACGAGGCGGACTTGAATGCGAGGCAGAATAGCAGGAAACAGATTTCAAGAGGTACGTTAGAATCGCCTGTAAAGCACAGGAAGAGGGGCACAACTTCGACAATGATGCACTTGGCCAAAAAGGGCGTATGCGTTTTCTCCTGAATATATTCAGGAGAAAACGCATACGCCCTTTTTGGCCAAGCAAGCAAGCGGGCAATGCAAATCTGCACTACAAAGAAGTATCACTTCCCACCGGTCAAAAGGGACATCCACAAAATGTGTAAAAACCAGAAAGGCAAGACAGGCCCTGGAGAACAGGGAGCCTTGTTATGCTGATGGGCGGGATGTAAGCTGCCAACTGCCTCCCTGGAGGAGTGCATTGTGTTCCCTAAAACAAGTAAACAACAGAGCTACAGAGCCAAGGGCACTTCCAGTCTAGGGAATATACCTTGGGAAAACTGAAGATCCATAAGACAGAGCCACCCCCAAATTGAGGGCTGCACTGCTTACAAGAACCTCAACCTGGGTACACCTGAAATATCCCAGGAAATATAAAAATGGTTCAAAACATTGTGGAACTTACGTACGATGGAATATCCCTCAGCCATGAAATCAATGTCATAAGACCAGTAGCAGCAAAATGAGTGGATTCAGGTACGATGATTCTAAGTGAAAGAAGTCACACAGAAAAAGAAACTTATCATAAGGTATCACTTAGGAAGATCCTGTAAACATGGCAACACATGAACTGAGTTAGGAAAGAGAACAGAGTCTCACATTTAGAAAACACTCTTATGCCTGCTTAAGGGGGAAGGAGAGGTGGGGTGATGCATCAAACCAGAGTTTGATATAAGCACAGGTACTGTTCCAAAAACCAACTATGGAATAGACAAGACCTACACCTTCCTCAGTGAAAGGGACTCAAAACCCCATATTTCCCGCAGAGGAATAGATCTGACTAGTAAGAATCTTAAAACCTATGTATTGATATGTCTCCGTAAGGGAATCAAGTGTGTCTAGACTGGCATAAACATGGCAGCGAGAATCAGCTCAAGCCCACTCTAAAAAGGAATTTCAAAAACAGAACAAAGAAACAGGGAAATTCTTTACAATTCCTTCAGGGTCTCTGATGCAACCTGGAATGACCCTATCTACGATGACAGCTGGATGTGGCATGAGGCTGGACACTTGGGACTGAGAGGATTGGTGAGATTGGGTGAGCAAATGCAGACCCTTTAAAGCAATAATGCATGGCAACCATTCCATGGGTCCCACCTCTCCAGGTTGAAGGGAATATTACTACAGCTATAACATGTACGGGAACCCTAGAGAATGGACACACTGTGAATACGAAAGGTTTCTAAAACTCAACGAAGAGTCCCTCTCCTGGTGCTCCGGTTTGACTTTCCAACAGCTTTACTATCAATCTCCCAACTTGGAGAGACAGCCCCTTTAAGCTCCTGGTTCACACACGTTGCCCATTTGGCAGAGGAGGAAAGGGAAGAGGGAGAACCAATGAGAGAGTAGCTGTTAGGCATTTGGATGGGCACATGTCACTCTAATTTCCCGGCAGGAAGAAGAATTCACCAAAGTCTCAGCCACCCACCGGGAACCAGTATAGGTCCTGAACCAAATGTGTGGACTTGCGTTCAGCTCACAAAAAACGAGTTGAAAAATGGAGCTCAGGGGCACAGCAATTCACAAACTGGCAGAGTAATCAAGGCCAACTATCGTCCAAAAATCTGTTGAGGGAAGGCAACGAGGCGGACTTGAATGCGAGGCAGAATAGCAGGAAACAGATTTCAAGAGGTACGTTAGAATCGCCTGTAAAGCACAGGAAGAGGGGCACAACTTCGACAATGATGCACTTGGCCAAAAAGGGCGTATGCGTTTTCTCCTGAATATATTCAGGAGAAAACGCATACGCCCTTTTTGGCCAAGCAAGCAAGCGGGCAATGCAAATCTGCACTACAAAGAAGTATCACTTCCCAACGGTCAAAAGGGACATCCACAAAATGTGTAAAAACCAGAAAGGCAAGACAGGCCCTGGAGAACAGGGAGCCTTGTTATGCTGATGGGCGGGATGTAAGCTGCCAACTGCCTCCCTGGAGGAGTGCATTGTGTTCCCTAAAACAAGTAAACAACAGAGCTACAGAGCCAAGGGCACTTCCAGTCTAGGGAATATACCTTGGGAAAACTGAAGATCCATAAGACAGAGCCACCCCCAAATTGAGGGCTGCACTGCTTACAAGAACCTCAACCTGGGTACACCTGAAATATCCCAGGAAATATAAAAATGGTTCAAAACATTGTGGAACTTACGTACGATGGAATATCCCTCAGCCATGAAATCAATGTCATAAGACCAGTAGCAGCAAAATGAGTGGATTCAGGTACGATGATTCTAAGTGAAAGAAGTCACACAGAAAAAGAAACTTATCATAAGATATCACTTAGGAAGATCCTGTAAACATGGCAACACATGAACTGAGTTAGGAAAGAGAACAGAGTCTCACATTTAGAAAACACTCTTATGCCTGCTTAAGGGGGAAGGAGAGGTGGGGTGATGCATCAAACCAGAGTTTGATATAAGCACAGGTACTGTTCCAAAAACCAACTATGGAATAGACAAGACCTACACCTTCCTCAGTGAAAGGGACTCAAAACCCCATATTTCCCGCAGAGGAATAGATCTGACTAGTAAGAATCTTAAAACCTATGTATTGATATGTCTCCGTAAGGGAATCAAGTGTGTCTAGACTGGCATAAACATGGCAGCGAGAATCAGCTCAAACCCACTCTAAAAAGGAATTTCAAAAACAGAACAAAGAAACAGGGAAATTCTTTACAATTCCTTCAGGGTCTCTGATGCAACCTGGAATGACCCTATCTACGATGACAGCTGGATGTGGCATGAGGCTGGACACTTGGGACTGAGAGGATTGGTGAGATTGGGTGAGCAAATGCAGACCCTTTAAAGCAATAATGCATGGCCACCATTCCATGGGTCCCACCTCTCCAGGTTGAAGGGAATATTACTACAGCTATAACATGTACGGGAAACCTAGAGAATGGACACACTGTGAATACGAAAGGTTTCTAAAACTCAACGAAGAGTCCCTCTCCTGGTGCTCCGGTTTGACTTTCCAACAGCTTTACTATCAATCTCCCAACTTGGAGAGACAGCCCCTTTAAGCTCCTGGTTCACACAGGTTGCCCATTTGGCAGAGGAGGAAAGGGAAGAGGGAGAACCAATGAGAGAGTAGCTGTTAGGCATTTGGATGGGCACATGTCACTCTAATTTCCCGGCAGGAAGAAGAATTCACCAAAGTCTCAGCCACCCACCGGGAACCAGTATAGGTCCTGAACCAAATGTTTGGACTTGCGTTCAGCTCACAAAAAACGAGTTGAAAAATGGAGCTCAGGGGCACAGCAATTCACAAACTGGCAGAGTAATCAAGGCCAACTATCGTCCAAAAATCTGTTGAGGGAAGGCAACGAGGCGGACTTGAATGCGAGGCAGAATAGCAGGAAACAGATTTCAAGAGGTACGTTAGAATCGCCTGTAAAGCACAGGAAGAGGGGCACAACTTCGACAATGATGCACTTGGCCAAAAAGGGCGTATGCGTTTTCTCCTGAATATATTCAGGAGAAAACGCATACGCCCTTTTTGGCCAAGCAAGCAAGCGGGCAATGCAAATCTGCACTACAAAGAAGTATCACTTCCCAACGGTCAAAAGGGACATCCACAAAATGTGTAAAAACCAGAAAGGCAAGACAGGCCCTGGAGAACAGGGAGCCTTGTTATGCTGATGGGCGGGATGTAAGCTGCCAACTGCCTCCCTGGAGGAGTGCATTGTGTTCCCTAAATCAAGTAAACAACAGAGCTACAGAGCCAAGGGCACTTCCAGTCTAGGGAATATACCTTGGGAAAACTGAAGATCCATAAGACAGAGCCACCCCCAAATTGAGGGCTGCACTGCTTACAAGAACCTCAACCTGGGTACACCTGAAATATCCCAGGAAATATAAAAATGGTTCCAAACATTGTGGAACTTACGTACGATGGAATATCCCTCAGCCACGAAATCAATGTCATAAGACCAGTAGCAGCAAAATGAGTGGATTCAGGTACGATGATTCTAAGTGAAAGAAGTCACACAGAAAAAGAAACTTATCATAAGGTATCACTTAGGAAGATCCTGTAAACATGGCAACACATGAACTGAGTTAGGAAAGAGAACAGAGTCTCACATTTAGAAAACACTCTTATGCCTGCTTAAGGGGGAAGGAGAGGTGGGGTGATGCATCAAACCAGAGTTTGATATAAGCACAGGTACTGTTCCAAAAACCAACTATGGAATAGACAAGACCTACACCTTCCTCAGTGAAAGGGACTCAAAACCCCATATTTCCCGCAGAGGAATAGATCTGACTAGTAAGAATCTTAAAACCTATGTATTGATATGTCTCCGTAAGGGAATCAAGTGTGTCTAGACTGGCATAAACATGGCAGCGAGAATCAGCTCAAACCCACTCTAAAAAGGAATTTCAAAAACAGAACAAAGAAACAGGGAAATTCTTTACAATTCCTTCAGGGTCTCTGATGCAACCTGGAATGACCCTATCTACGATGACAGCTGGATGTGGCATGAGGCTGGACACTTGGGACTGAGAGGATTGGTGAGATTGGGTGAGCAAATGCAGACCCTTTAAAGCAATAATGCATGGCAACCATTCCATGGGTCCCACCTCTCCAGGTTGAAGGGAATATTACTACAGCTATAACATGTACGGGAAACCTAGAGAATGGACACACTGTGAATACGAAAGGTTTCTAAAACTCAACGAAGAGTCCCTCTCCTGGTGCTCCGGTTTGACTTTCCAACAGCTTTACTATCAATCTCCCAACTTGGAGAGACAGCCCCTTTAAGCTCCTGGTTCACACAGGTTGCCCATTTGGCAGAGGAGGAAAGGGAAGAGGGAGAACCAATGAGAGAGTAGCTGTTAGGCATTTGGATGGGCACATGTCACTCTAATTTCCCGGCAGGAAGAAGAATTCACCAAAGTCTCAGCCACCCACCGGGAACCAGTATAGGTCCTGAACCAAAAGTTTGGACTTGCGTTCAGCTCACAAAAAACGAGTTGAAAAATGGAGCTCAGGGGCACAGCAATTCACAAACTGGCAGAGTAATCAAGGCCAACTATCGTCCAAAAATCTGTTGAGGGAAGGCAACGAGGCGGACTTGAATGCGAGGCAGAATAGCAGGAAACAGATTTCAAGAGGTACGTTAGAATCGCCTGTAAAGCACAGGAAGAGGGGCACAACTTCGACAATGATGCACTTGGCCAAAAAGGGCGTATGCGTTTTCTCCTGAATATATTCAGGAGAAAACGCATACGCCCTTTTTGGCCAAGCAAGCAAGCGGGCAATGCAAATCTGCACTACAAAGAAGTATCACTTCCCACCGGCCAAAGGGACATCCACAAAATGTGTAAAAACCAGAAAGGCAAGACAGGCCCTGGAGAACAGGGAGCCTTGTTATGCTGATGGGCGGGATGTAAGCTGCCAACTGCCTCCCTGGAGGAGTGCATTGTGTTCCCTAAAACAAGTAAACAACAGAGCTACAGAGCCAAGGGCACTTCCAGTCTAGGGAATATACCTTGGGAAAACTGAAGATCCATAAGACAGAGCCACCCCCAAACTGAGGGCTGCACTGCTTACAAGAACCTCAACCTGGGTACACCTGAAATATCCCAGGAAATATAAAAATGGTTCAAAACATTGTGGAACTTACGTACGATGGAATATCCCTCAGCCATGAAATCAATGTCATAAGACCAGTAGCAGCAAAATGAGTGGATTCAGGTACGATGATTCTAAGTGAAAGAAGTCACACAGAAAAAGAAACTTATCATAAGATATCACTTAGGAAGATCCTGTAAACATGGCAACACATGAACTGAGTTAGGAAAGAGAACAGAGTCTCACATTTAGAAAACACTCTTATGCCTGCTTAAGGGGGAAGGAGAGGTGGGGTGATGCATCAAACCAGAGTTTGATATAAGCACAGGTACAGTTCCAAAAACCAACTATGGAATAGACAAGACCTACACCTTCCTCAGTGAAAGGGACTCAAAACCCCATATTTCCCGCAGAGGAATAGATCTGACTAGTAAGAATCTTAAAACCTATGTATTGATATGTCTCCGTAAGGGAATCAAGTGTGTCTAGACTGGCATAAACATGGCAGCGAGAATCAGCTCAAACCCACTCTAAAAAGGAATTTCAAAAACAGAACAAAGAAACAGGGAAATTCTTTACAATTCCTTCAGGGTCTCTGATGCAACCTGGAATGACCCTATCTACGATGACAGCTGGATGTGGCATGAGGCTGGACACTTGGGACTGAGAGGATTGGTGAGATTGGGTGAGCAAATGCAGACCCTTTAAAGCAATAATGCATGGCAACCATTCCATGGGTCCCACCTCTCCAGGTTGAAGGGAATATTACTACAGCTATAACATGTACGGGAAACCTAGAGAATGGACACACTGTGAATACGAAAGGTTTCTAAAACTCAACGAAGAGTCCCTCTCCTGGTGCTCCGGTTTGACTTTCCAACAGCTTTACTATCAATCTCCCAACTTGGAGAGACAGCCCCTTTAAGCTCCTGGTTCACACACGTTGCCCATTTGGCAGAGGAGGAAAGGGAAGAGGGAGAACCAATGAGAGAGTAGCTGTTAGGCATTTGGATGGGCACATGTCACTCTAATTTCCCGGCAGGAAGAAGAATTCACCAAAGTCTCAGCCACCCACCGGGAACCAGTATAGGTCCTGAACCAAATGTGTGGACTTGCGTTCAGCTCACAAAAAACGAGTTGAAAAATGGAGCTCAGGGGCACAGCAATTCACAAACTGGCAGAGTAATCAAGGCCAACTATCGTCCAAAAATCTGTTGAGGGAAGGCAACGAGGCGGACTTGAATGCGAGGCAGAATAGCAGGAAACAGATTTCAAGAGGTACGTTAGAATCGCCTGTAAAGCACAGGAAGAGGGGCACAACTTCGACAATGATGCACTTGGCCAAAAAGGGCGTATGCGTTTTCTCCTGAATATATTCAGGAGAAAACGCATACGCCCTTTTTGGCCAAGCAAGCAAGCGGGCAATGCAAATCTGCACTACAAAGAAGTATCACTTCCCACCGGTCAAAAGGGACATCCACAAAATGTGTAAAAACCAGAAAGGCAAGACAGGCCCTGGAGAACAGGGAGCCTTGTTATGCTGATGGGCGGGATGTAAGCTGCCAACTGCCTCCCTGGAGGAGTGCATTGTGTTCCCTAAAACAAGTAAACAACAGAGCTACAGAGCCAAGGGCACTTCCAGTCTAGGGAATATACCTTGGGAAAACTGAAAATCCATAAGACAGAGCCACCCCCAAATTGAGGGCTGCACTGCTTACAAGAACCTCAACCTGGGTACACCTGAAATATCCCAGGAAATATAAAAATGGTTCCAAACACTGTGGAACTTACGTACGATGAAATATCCCTCAGCCACGAAATCAATGTCATAAGACCAGTAGCAGCAAAATGAGTGGATTCAGGTACGATGATTCTAAGGGAAAGAAGTCACACAGGAAAAGAAACTTATCATAAGATATCACTTAGGAAGATCCTGTAAACATGGCTACACATGAACTGAGTTAGGAAAGAGAACAGAGTCTCACATTTAGAAAACACTCTTATGCCTGCTTAAGGGGGAAGGAGAGGTGGGGTGATGCATCAAACCAGAGTTTGATATAAGCACAGGTACTGTTCCAAAAACCAACTATGGAATAGACAAGACCTACACCTTCCTCAGTGAAAGGGACTCAAAACCCCATATTTCCCGCAGAGGAATAGATCTGACTAGTAAGAATCTTAAAACCTATGTATTGATATGTCTCCGTAAGGGAATCAAGTGTGTCTAGACTGGCATAAACATGGCAGCGAGAATCAGCTCAAACCCACTCTAAAAAGGAATTTCAAAAACAGAACAAAGAAACAGGGAAATTCTTTACAATTCCTTCAGGGTCTCTGATGCAACCTGGAATGACCCTATCTACGATGACAGCTGGATGTGGCATGAGGCTGGACACTTGGGACTGAGAGGATTGGTGAGATTGGGTGAGCAAATGCAGACCCTTTAAAGCAATAATGCATGGCAACCATTCCATGGGTCCCACCTCTCCAGGTTGAAGGGAATATTACTACAGCTATAACATGTACGGGAAACCTAGAGAATGGACACACTGTGAATACGAAAGGTTTCTAAAACTCAACGAAGAGTCCCTCTCCTGGTGCTCCGGTTTGACTTTCCAACAGCTTTACTATCAATCTCCCAACTTGGAGAGACAGCCCCTTTAAGCTCCTGGTTCACACACGTTGCCCATTTGGCAGAGGAGGAAAGGGAAGAGGGAGAACCAATGAGAGAGTAGCTGTTAGGCATTTGGATGGGCACATGTCACTCTAATTTCCCGGCAGGAAGAAGAATTCACCAAAGTCTCAGCCACCCACCGGGAACCAGTATAGGTCCTGAACCAAATGTGTGGACTGGCGTTCAGCTCACAAAAAACGAGTTGAAAAATGGAGCTCAGGGGCACAGCAATTCACAAACTGGCAGAGTAATCAAGGCCAACTATCGTCCAAAAATCTGTTGAGGGAAGGCAACGAGGCGGACTTGAATGCGAGGCAGAATAGCAGGAAACAGATTTCAAGAGGTACGTTAGAATCGCCTGTAAAGCACAGGAAGAGGGGCACAACTTCGACAATGATGCACTTGGCCAAAAAGGGCGTATGCGTTTTCTCCTGAATATATTCAGGAGAAAACGCATACGCCCTTTTTGGCCAAGCAAGCAAGCGGGCAATGCAAATCTGCACTACAAAGAAGTATCACTTCCCACCGGTCAAAAGGGACATCCACAAAATGTGTAAAAACCAGAAAGGCAAGACAGGCCCTGGAGAACAGGGAGCCTTGTTATGCTGATGGGCGGGATGTAAGCTGCCAACTGCCTCCCTGGAGGAGTGCATTGTGTTCCCTAAAACAAGTAAACAACAGAGCTACAGAGCCAAGGGCACTTCCAGTCTAGGGAATATACCTTGGGAAAACTGAAGATCCATAAGACAGAGCCACCCCCAAATTGAGGGCTGCACTGCTTACAAGAACCTCAACCTGGGTACACCTGAAATATCCCAGGAAATATAAAAATGGTTCAAAACATTGTGGAACTTACGTACGATGGAATATCCCTCAGCCATGAAATCAATGTCATAAGACCAGTAGCAGCAAAATGAGTGGATTCAGGTACGATGATTCTAAGTGAAAGAAGTCACACAGAAAAAGAAACTTATCATAAGATATCACTTAGGAAGATCCTGTAAACATGGCAACACATGAACTGAGTTAGGAAAGAGAACAGAGTCTCACATTTAGAAAACACTCTTATGCCTGCTTAAGGGGGAAGGAGAGGTGGGGTGATGCATCAAACCAGAGTTTGATATAAGCACAGGTACTGTTCCAAAAACCAACTATGGAATAGACAAGACCTACACCTTCCTCAGTGAAAGGGACTCAAAACCCCATATTTCCCGCAGAGGAATAGATCTGACTAGTAAGAATCTTAAAACCTATGTATTGATATGTCTCCGTAAGGGAATCAAGTGTGTCTAGACTGGCATAAACATGGCAGCGAGAATCAGCTCAAACCCACTCTAAAAAGGAATTTCAAAAACAGAACAAAGAAACAGGGAAATTCTTTACAATTCCTTCAGGGTCTCTGATGCAACCTGGAATGACCCTATCTACGATGACAGCTGGATGTGGCATGAGGCTGGACACTTGGGACTGAGAGGATTGGTGAGATTGGGTGAGCAAATGCAGACCCTTTAAAGCAATAATGCATGGCAACCATTCCATGGGTCCCACCTCTCCAGGTTGAAGGGAATATTACTACAGCTATAACATGTACGGGAAACCTAGAGAATGGACACACTGTGAATACGAAAGGTTTCTAAAACTCAACAAAGAGTCCCTCTCCTGGTGCTCCGGTTTGACTTTCCAACAGCTTTACTATCAATCTCCCAACTTGGAGAGACAGCCCCTTTAAGCTCCTGGTTCACACACGTTGCCCATTTGGCAGAGGAGGAAAGGGAAGAGGGAGAACCAATGAGAGAGTAGCTGTTAGGCATTTGGATGGGCACATGTCACTCTAATTTCCCGGCAGGAAGAAGAATTCACCAAAGTCTCAGCCACCCACCGGGAACCAGTATAGGTCCTGAACCAAATGTGTGGACTTGCGTTCAGCTCACAAAAAACGAGTTGAAAAATGGAGCTCAGGGGCACAGCAATTCACAAACTGGCAGAGTAATCAAGGCCAACTATCGTCCAAAAATCTGTTGAGGGAAGGCAACGAGGCGGACTTGAATGCGAGGCAGAATAGCAGGAAACAGATTTCAAGAGGTACGTTAGAATCGCCTGTAAAGCACAGGAAGAGGGGCACAACTTCGACAATGATGCACTTGGCCAAAAAGGGCGTATGCGTTTTCTCCTGAATATATTCAGGAGAAAACGCATACGCCCTTTTTGGCCAAGCAAGCAAGCGGGCAATGCAAATCTGCACTACAAAGAAGTATCACTTCCCACCGGTCAAAAGGGACATCCACAAAATGTGTAAAAACCAGAAAGGCAAGACAGGCCCTGGAGAACAGGGAGCCTTGTTATGCTGATGGGCGGGATGTAAGCTGCCAACTGCCTCCCTGGAGGAGTGCATTGTGTTCCCTAAAACAAGTAAACAACAGAGCTACAGAGCCAAGGGCACTTCCAGTCTAGGGAATATACCTTGGGAAAACTGAAAATCCATAAGACAGAGCCACCCCCAAATTGAGGGCTGCACTGCTTACAAGAACCTCAACCTGGGTACACCTGAAATATCCCAGGAAATATAAAAATGGTTCAAAACATTGTGGAACTTACGTACGATGGAATATCCCTCAGCCATGAAATCAATGTCATAAGACCAGTAGCAGCAAAATGAGTGGATTCAGGTACGATGATTCTAAGGGAAAGATGTCACACAGAAAAAGAAACTTATCATAAGGTATCACTTAGGAAGATCCTGTAAACATGGCAACACATGAACTGAGTTAGGAAAGAGAACAGAGTCTCACATTTAGAAAACACTCTTATGCCTGCTTAAGGGGGAAGGAGAGGTGGGGTGATGCATCAAACCAGAGTTTGATATAAGCACAGGTACTGTTCCAAAAACCAACTATGGAATAGACAAGACCTACACCTTCCTCAGTGAAAGGGACTCAAAACCCCATATTTCCCGCAGAGGAATAGATCTGACTAGTAAGAATCTTAAAACCTATGTATTGATATGTCTCCGTAAGGGAATCAAGTGTGTCTAGACTGGCATAAACATGGCAGCGAGAATCAGCTCAAACCCACTCTAAAAAGGAATTTCAAAAACAGAACAAAGAAACAGGGAAATTCTTTACAATTCCTTCAGGGTCTCTGATGCAACCTGGAATGACCCTATCTACGATGACAGCTGGATGTGGCATGAGGCTGGACACTTGGGACTGAGAGGATTGGTGAGATTGGGTGAGCAAATGCAGACCCTTTAAAGCAATAATGCATGGCAACCATTCCATGGGTCCCACCTCTCCAGGTTGAAGGGAATATTACTACAGCTATAACATGTACGGGAAACCTAGAGAATGGACACACTGTGAATACGAAAGGTTTCTAAAACTCAACGAAGAGTCCCTCTCCTGGTGCTCCGGTTTGACTTTCCAACAGCTTTACTATCAATATCCCAACTTGGAGAGACAGCCCCTTTAAGCTCCTGGTTCACACACGTTGCCCATTTGGCAGAGGAGGAAAGGGAAGAGGGAGAACCAATGAGAGAGTAGCTGTTAGGCATTTGGATGGGCACATGTCACTCTAATTTCCCGGCAGGAAGAAGAATTCACCAAAGTCTCAGCCACCCACCGGGAACCAGTATAGGTCCTGAACCAAATGTGTGGACTGGCGTTCAGCTCACAAAAAACGAGTTGAAAAATGGAGCTCAGGGGCACAGCAATTCACAAACTGGCAGAGTAATCAAGGCCAACTATCGTCCAAAAATCTGTTGAGGGAAGGCAACGAGGCGGACTTGAATGCGAGGCAGAATAGCAGGAAACAGATTTCAAGAGGTACGTTAGAATCGCCTGTAAAGCACAGGAAGAGGGGCACAACTTCGACAATGATGCACTTGGCCAAAAAGGGCGTATGCGTTTTCTCCTGAATATATTCAGGAGAAAACGCATACGCCCTTTTTGGCCAAGCAAGCAAGCGGGCAATGCAAATCTGCACTACAAAGAAGTATCACTTCCCACCGGTCAAAAGGGACATCCACAAAATGTGTAAAAACCAGAAAGGCAAGACAGGCCCTGGAGAACAGGGAGCCTTGTTATGCTGATGGGCGGGATGTAAGCTGCCAACTGCCTCCCTGGAGGAGTGCATTGTGTTCCCTAAAACAAGTAAACAACAGAGCTACAGAGCCAAGGGCACTTCCAGTCTAGGGAATATACCTTGGGAAAACTGAAGATCCATAAGACAGAGCCACCCCCAAATTGAGGGCTGCACTGCTTACAAGAACCTCAACCTGGGTACACCTGAAATATCCCAGGAAATATAAAAATGGTTCAAAACATTGTGGAACTTACGTACGATGGAATATCCCTCAGCCATGAAATCAATGTCATAAGACCAGTAGCAGCAAAATGAGTGGATTCAGGTACGATGATTCTAAGTGAAAGAAGTCACACAGAAAAAGAAACTTATCATAAGATATCACTTAGGAAGATCCTGTAAACATGGCAACACATGAACTGAGTTAGGAAAGAGAACAGAGTCTCACATTTAGAAAACACTCTTATGCCTGCTTAAGGGGGAAGGAGAGGTGGGGTGATGCATCAAACCAGAGTTTGATATAAGCACAGGTACTGTTCCAAAAACCAACTATGGAATAGACAAGACCTACACCTTCCTCAGTGAAAGGGACTCAAAACCCCATATTTCCCGCAGAGGAATAGATCTGACTAGTAAGAATCTTAAAACCTATGTATTGATATGTCTGCGTAAGGGAATCAAGTGTGTCTAGACTGGCATAAACATGGCAGCGAGAATCAGCTCAAACCCACTCTAAAAAGGAATTTCAAAAACAGAACAAAGAAACAGGGAAATTCTTTACAATTCCTTCAGGGTCTCTGATGCAACCTGGAATGACCCTATCTACGATGACAGCTGGATGTGGCATGAGGCTGGACACTTGGGACTGAGAGGATTGGTGAGATTGGGTGAGCAAATGCAGACCCTTTAAAGCAATAATGCATGGCAACCATTCCATGGGTCCCACCTCTCCAGGTTGAAGGGAATATTACTACAGCTATAACATGTACGGGAAACCTAGAGAATGGACACACTGTGAATACGAAAGGTTTCTAAAACTCAACGAAGAGTCCCTCTCCTGGTGCTCCGGTTTGACTTTCCAACAGCTTTACTATCAATCTCCCAACTTGGAGAGACAGCCCCTTTAAGCTCCTGGTTCACACACGTTGCCCATTTGGCAGAGGAGGAAAGGGAAGAGGGAGAACCAATGAGAGAGTAGCTGTTAGGCATTTGGATGGGCACATGTCACTCTAATTTCCCGGCAGGAAGAAGAATTCACCAAAGTCTCAGCCACCCACCGGGAACCAGTATAGGTCCTGAACCAAATGTGTGGACTTGCGTTCAGCTCACAAAAAACGAGTTGAAAAATGGAGCTCAGGGGCACAGCAATTCACAAACTGGCAGAGTAATCAAGGCCAACTATCGTCCAAAAATCTGTTGAGGGAAGGCAACGAGGCGGACTTGAATGCGAGGCAGAATAGCAGGAAACAGATTTCAAGAGGTACGTTAGAATCGCCTGTAAAGCACAGGAAGAGGGGCACAACTTCGACAATGATGCACTTGGCCAAAAAGGGCGTATGCGTTTTCTCCTGAATATATTCAGGAGAAAACGCATACGCCCTTTTTGGCCAAGCAAGCAAGCGGGCAATGCAAATCTGCACTACAAAGAAGTATCACTTCCCACCGGTCAAAAGGGACATCCACAAAATGTGTAAAAACCAGAAAGGCAAGACAGGCCCTGGAGAACAGGGAGCCTTGTTATGCTGATGGGCGGGATGTAAGCTGCCAACTGCCTCCCTGGAGGAGTGCATTGTGTTCCCTAAAACAAGTAAACAACAGAGCTACAGAGCCAAGGGCACTTCCAGTCTAGGGAATATACCTTGGGAAAACTGAAAATCCATAAGACAGAGCCACCCCCAAATTGAGGGCTGCACTGCTTACAAGAACCTCAACCTGGGTACACCTGAAATATCCCAGGAAATATAAAAATGGTTCAAAACATTGTGGAACTTACGTACGATGGAATATCCCTCAGCCATGAAATCAATGTCATAAGACCAGTAGCAGCAAAATGAGTGGATTCAGGTACGATGATTCTAAGTGAAAGAAGTCACACAGAAAAAGAAACTTATCATAAGGTATCACTTAGGAAGATCCTGTAAACATGGCAACACATGAACTGAGTTAGGAAAGAGAACAGAGTCTCACATTTAGAAAACACTCTTATGCCTGCTTAAGGGGGAAGGAGAGGTGGGGTGATGCATCAAACCAGAGTTTGATATAAGCACAGGTACTGTTCCAAAAACCAACTATGGAATAGACAAGACCTACACCTTCCTCAGTGAAAGGGACTCAAAACCCCATATTTCCCGCAGAGGAATAGATCTGACTAGTAAGAATCTTAAAACCTATGTATTGATATGTCTCCGTAAGGGAATCAACTGTGTCTAGACTGGCATAAACATGGCAGCGAGAATCAGCTCAAACCCACTCTAAAAAGGAATTTCAAAAACAGAACAAAGAAACAGGGAAATTCTTTACAATTCCTTCAGGGTCTCTGATGCAACCTGGAATGACCCTATCTACGATGACAGCTGGATGTGGCATGAGGCTGGACACTTGGGACTGAGAGGATTGGTGAGATTGGGTGAGCAAATGCAGACCCTTTAAAGCAATAATGCATGGCAACCATTCCATGGGTCCCACCTCTCCAGGTTGAAGGGAATATTACTACAGCTATAACATGTACGGGAAACCTAGAGAATGGACACACTGTGAATACGAAAGGTTTCTAAAACTCAACGAAGAGTCCCTCTCCTGGTGCTCCGGTTTGACTTTCCAACAGCTTTACTATCAATCTCCCAACTTGGAGAGACAGCCCCTTTAAGCTCCTGGTTCACACACGTTGCCCATTTGGCAGAGGAGGAAAGGGAAGAGGGAGAACCAATGAGAGAGTAGCTGTTAGGCATTTGGATGGGCACATGTCACTCTAATTTCCCGGCAGGAAGAAGAATTCACCAAAGTCTCAGCCACCCACCGGGAACCAGTATAGGTCCTGAACCAAATGTGTGGACTTGCGTTCAGCTCACAAAAAACGAGTTGAAAAATGGAGCTCAGGGGCACAGCAATTCACAAACTGGCAGAGTAATCAAGGCCAACTATCGTCCAAAAATCTGTTGAGGGAAGGCAACGAGGCGGACTTGAATGCGAGGCAGAATAGCAGGAAACAGATTTCAAGAGGTACGTTAGAATCGCCTGTAAAGCACAGGAAGAGGGGCACAACTTCGACAATGATGCACTTGGCCAAAAAGGGCGTATGCGTTTTCTCCTGAATATATTCAGGAGAAAACGCATACGCCCTTTTTGGCCAAGCAAGCAAGCGGGCAATGCAAATCTGCACTACAAAGAAGTATCACTTCCCACCGGTCAAAAGGGACATCCACAAAATGTGTAAAAACCAGAAAGGCAAGACAGGCCCTGGAGAACAGGGAGCCTTGTTATGCTGATGGGCGGGATGTAAGCTGCCAACTGCCTCCCTGGAGGAGTGCATTGTGTTCCCTAAAACAAGTAAACAACAGAGCTACAGAGCCAAGGGCACTTCCAGTCTAGGGAATATACCTTGGGAAAACTGAAGATCCATAAGACAGAGCCACCCCCAAATTGAGGGCTGCACTGCTTACAAGAACCTCAACCTGGGTACACCTGAAATATCCCAGGAAATATAAAAATGGTTCAAAACATTGTGGAACTTACGTACGATGGAATATCCCTCAGCCATGAAATCAATGTCATAAGACCAGTAGCAGCAAAATGAGTGGATTCAGGTACGATGATTCTAAGTGAAAGAAGTCACACAGAAAAAGAAACTTATCATAAGATATCACTTAGGAAGATCCTGTAAACATGGCAACACATGAACTGAGTTAGGAAAGAGAACAGAGTCTCACATTTAGAAAACACTCTTATGCCTGCTTAAGGGGGAAGGAGAGGTGGGGTGATGCATCAAACCAGAGTTTGATATAAGCACAGGTACTGTTCCAAAAACCAACTATGGAATAGACAAGACCTACACCTTCCTCAGTGAAAGGGACTCAAAACCCCATATTTCCCGCAGAGGAATAGATCTGACTAGTAAGAATCTTAAAACCTATGTATTGATATGTCTCCGTAAGGGAATCAAGTGTGTCTAGACTGGCATAAACATGGCAGCGAGAATCAGCTCAAACCCACTCTAAAAAGGAATTTCAAAAACAGAACAAAGAAACAGGGAAATTCTTTACAATTCCTTCAGGGTCTCTGATGCAACCTGGAATGACCCTATCTACGATGACAGCTGGATGTGGCATGAGGCTGGACACTTGGGACTGAGAGGATTGGTGAGATTGGGTGAGCAAATGCAGACCCTTTAAAGCAATTATGCATGGCAACCATTCCATGGGTCCCACCTCTCCAGGTTGAAGGGAATATTACTACAGCTATAACATGTACGGGAAACCTAGAGAATGGACACACTGTGAATACGAAAGGTTTCTAAAACTCAACGAAGAGTCCCTCTCCTGGTGCTCCGGTTTGACTTTCCAACAGCTTTACTATCAATCTCCCAACTTGGAGAGACAGCCCCTTTAAGCTCCTGGTTCACACACGTTGCCCATTTGGCAGAGGAGGAAAGGGAAGAGGGAGAACCAATGAGAGAGTAGCTGTTAGGCATTTGGATGGGCACATGTCACTCTAATTTCCCGGCAGGAAGAAGAATTCACCAAAGTCTCAGCCACCCACCGGGAACCAGTATAGGTCCTGAACCAAATGTTTGGACTTGCGTTCAGCTCACAAAAAACGAGTTGAAAAATGGAGCTCAGGGGCACAGCAATTCACAAACTGGCAGAGTAATCAAGGCCAACTATCGTCCAAAAATCTGTTGAGGGAAGGCAACGAGGCGGACTTGAATGCGAGGCAGAATAGCAGGAAACAGATTTCAAGAGGTACGTTAGAATCGCCTGTAAAGCACAGGAAGAGGGGCACAATTTCGACAATGATGCACTTGGCCAAAAAGGGCGTATGCGTTTTCTCCTGAATATATTCAGGAGAAAACGCATACGGCCTTTTTGGCCAAGCAAGCAAGCGGGCAATGCAAATCTGCACTACAAAGAAGTATCACTTCCCACCGGTCAAAAGGGACATCCACAAAATGTGTAAAAACCAGAAAGGCAAGACAGGCCCTGGAGAACAGGGAGCCTTGTCATGCTGATGGGCGGGATGTAAGTTGCCAACTGCCTCACTGGAGGAGTGCATTGTGTTCCCTAAAACAAGTAAACAACAGAGCTACAGAGCCAAGGGCACTTCCAGTCTAGGGAATATACCTTGGGAAAACTGAAAATCCATAAGACAGAGCCACCCCCAAATTGAGGGCTGCACTGCTTACAAGAACCTCAACCTGGGTACACCTGAAATATCCCAGGAAATATAAAAATGGTTCCAAACACTGTGGAACTTACGTACGATGAAATATCCCTCAGCCACGAAATCAATGTCATAAGACCAGTAGCAGCAAAATGAGTGGATTCAGGTACGATGATTCTAAGGGAAAGAAGTCACACAGGAAAAGAAACTTATCATAAGATATCACTTAGGAAGATCCTGTAAACATGGCTACACATGAACTGAGTTAGGAAAGAGAACAGAGTCTCACATTTAGAAAACACTCTTATGCCTGCTTAAGGGGGAAGGAGAGGTGGGGTGATGCATCAAACCAGAGTTTGATATAAGCACAGGTACTGTTCCAAAAACCAACTATGGAATAGACAAGACCTCCACCTTCCTCAGTGAAAGGGACTCAAAACCCCATATTTCCCGCAGAGGAATAGATCTGACTAGTAAGAATCTTAAAACCTATGTATTGATATGTCTCCGTAAGGGAATCAGGTGTGTCTAGACTGGCATAAACATGGCAGCGAGAATCAACTCAAACCCACTCTAAAAAGGAATTTCAAAAACAGAACAAAGAAACAGGGAAATTCTTTACAATTCCTTCAGGGTCTCTGATGCAACCTGGAATGACCCTATCTACGATGACAGCTGGATGTGGCATGAGGCTGGACACTTGGGACTGAGAGGATTGGTGAGATTGGGTGAGCAAATGCAGACCCTTTAAAGCAATAATGCATGGCAACCATTCCATGGGTCCCACCTCTCCAGGTTGAAGGGAATATTACTACAGCTATAACATGTACGGGAACCCTAGAGAATGGACACACTGTGAATACGAAAGGTTTCTAAAACTCAACGAAGAGTCCCTCTCCTGGTGCTCCGGTTTGACTTTCCAACAGCTTTACTATCAATCTCCCAACTTGGAGAGACAGCCCCTTTAAGCTCCTGGTTCACACAGGTTGCCCATTTGGCAGAGGAGGAAAGGGAAGAGGGAGAACCAATGAGAGAGTAGCTGTTAGGCATTTGGATGGGCACATGTCACTCTAATTTCCCGGCAGGAAGAAGAATTCACCAAAGTCTCAGCCACCCACCGGGAACCAGTATAGGTCCTGAACCAAATGTTTGGACTTGCGTTCAGCTCACAAAAAACGAGTTGAAAAATGGAGCTCAGGGGCACAGCAATTCACAAACTGGCAGAGTAATCAAGGCCAACTATCGTCCAAAAATCTGTTGAGGGAAGGCAACGAGGCGGACTTGAATGCGAGGCAGAATAGCAGGAAACAGATTTCAAGAGGTACGTTAGAATCGCCTGTAAAGCACAGGAAGAGGGGCACAACTTCGACAATGATGCACTTGGCCAAAAAGGGCGTATGCGTTTTCTCCTGAATATATTCAGGAGAAAACGCATACGCCCTTTTTGGCCAAGCAAGCAAGCGGGCAATGCAAATCTGCACTACAAAGAAGTATCACTCCCCAAAGGTCAAAAGGGACATCCACAAAATGTGTAAAAACCAGAAAGGCAAGACAGGCCCTGGAGAACAGGGAGCCTTGTTATGCTGATGGGCGGGATGTAAGCTGCCAACTGCCTCCCTGGAGGAGTGCATTGTGTTCCCTAAATCAAGTAAACAACAGAGCTACAGAGCCAAGGGCACTTCCAGTCTAGGGAATATACCTTGGGAAAACTGAAAATCCATAAGACAGAGCCACCCCCAAATTGAGGGCTGCACTGCTTACAAGAACCTCAACCTGGGTACACCTGAAATATCCCAGGAAATATAAAAATGGTTCAAAACATTGTGGAACTTACGTACGATGGAATATCCCTCAGCCATGAAATCAATGTCATAAGACCAGTAGCAGCAAAATGAGTGGATTCAGGTACGATGATTCTAAGGGAAAGAAGTCACACAGAAAAAGAAACTTATCATAAGGTATCACTTAGGAAGATCCTGTAAACATGGCAACACATGAACTGAGTTAGGAAAGAGAACAGAGTCTCACATTTAGAAAACACTCTTATGCCTGCTTAAGGGGGAAGGAGAGGTGGGGTGATGCATCAAACCAGAGTTTGATATAAGCACAGGTACTGTTCCAAAAACCAACTATGGAATAGACAAGACCTACACCTTCCTCAGTGAAAGGGACTCAAAACCCCATATTTCCCGCAGAGGAATAGATCTGACTAGTAAGAATCTTAAAACCTATGTATTGATATGTCTCCGTAAGGGAATCAAGTGTGTCTAGACTGGCATAAACATGGCAGCGAGAATCAGCTCAAACCCACTCTAAAAAGGAATTTCAAAAACAGAACAAAGAAACAGGGAAATTCTTTACAATTCCTTCAGGGTCTCTGATGCAACCTGGAATGACCCTATCTACGATGACAGCTGGATGTGGCATGAGGCTGGACACTTGGGACTGAGAGGATTGGTGAGATTGGGTGAGCAAATGCAGACCCTTTAAAGCAATAATGCATGGCAACCATTCCATGGGTCCCACCTCTCCAGGTTGAAGGGAATATTACTACAGCTATAACATGTACGGGAAACCTAGAGAATGGACACACTGTGAATACGAAAGGTTTCTAAAACTCAACGAAGAGTCCCTCTCCTGGTGCTCCGGTTTGACTTTCCAACAGCTTTACTATCAATATCCCAACTTGGAGAGACAGCCCCTTTAAGCTCCTGGTTCACACACGTTGCCCATTTGGCAGAGGAGGAAAGGGAAGAGGGAGAACCAATGAGAGAGTAGCTGTTAGGCATTTGGATGGGCACATGTCACTCTAATTTCCCGGCAGGAAGAAGAATTCACCAAAGTCTCAGCCACCCACCGGGAACCAGTATAGGTCCTGAACCAAATGTGTGGACTGGCGTTCAGCTCACAAAAAACGAGTTGAAAAATGGAGCTCAGGGGCACAGCAATTCACAAACTGGCAGAGTAATCAAGGCCAACTATCGTCCAAAAATCTGTTGAGGGAAGGCAACGAGGCGGACTTGAATGCGAGGCAGAATAGCAGGAAACAGATTTCAAGAGGTACGTTAGAATCGCCTGTAAAGCACAGGAAGAGGGGCACAACTTCGACAATGATGCACTTGGCCAAAAAGGGCGTATGCGTTTTCTCCTGAATATATTCAGGAGAAAACGCATACGCCCTTTTTGGCCAAGCAAGCAAGCGGGCAATGCAAATCTGCACTACAAAGAAGTATCACTTCCCACCGGTCAAAAGGGACATCCACAAAATGTGTAAAAACCAGAAAGGCAAGACAGGCCCTGGAGAACAGGGAGCCTTGTTATGCTGATGGGCGGGATGTAAGCTGCCAACTGCCTCCCTGGAGGAGTGCATTGTGTTCCCTAAAACAAGTAAACAACAGAGCTACAGAGCCAAGGGCACTTCCAGTCTAGGGAATATACCTTGGGAAAACTGAAGATCCATAAGACAGAGCCACCCCCAAATTGAGGGCTGCACTGCTTACAAGAACCTCAACCTGGGTACACCTGAAATATCCCAGGAAATATAAAAATGGTTCAAAACATTGTGGAACTTACGTACGATGGAATATCCCTCAGCCATGAAATCAATGTCATAAGACCAGTAGCAGCAAAATGAGTGGATTCAGGTACGATGATTCTAAGTGAAAGAAGTCACACAGAAAAAGAAACTTATCATAAGATATCACTTAGGAAGATCCTGTAAACATGGCAACACATGAACTGAGTTAGGAAAGAGAACAGAGTCTCACATTTAGAAAACACTCTTATGCCTGCTTAAGGGGGAAGGAGAGGTGGGGTGATGCATCAAACCAGAGTTTGATATAAGCACAGGTACTGTTCCAAAAACCAACTATGGAATAGACAAGACCTACACCTTCCTCAGTGAAAGGGACTCAAAACCCCATATTTCCCGCAGAGGAATAGATCTGACTAGTAAGAATCTTAAAACCTATGTATTGATATGTCTCCGTAAGGGAATCAAGTGTGTCTAGACTGGCATAAACATGGCAGCGAGAATCAGCTCAAACCCACTCTAAAAAGGAATTTCAAAAACAGAACAAAGAAACAGGGAAATTCTTTACAATTCCTTCAGGGTCTCTGATGCAACCTGGAATGACCCTATCTACGATGACAGCTGGATGTGGCATGAGGCTGGACACTTGGGACTGAGAGGATTGGTGAGATTGGGTGAGCAAATGCAGACCCTTTAAAGCAATAATGCATGGCAACCATTCCATGGGTCCCACCTCTCCAGGTTGAAGGGAATATTACTACAGCTATAACATGTACGGGAAACCTAGAGAATGGACACACTGTGAATACGAAAGGTTTCTAAAACTCAACGAAGAGTCCCTCTCCTGGTGCTCCGGTTTGACTTTCCAACAGCTTTACTATCAATCTCCCAACTTGGAGAGACAGCCCCTTTAAGCTCCTGGTTCACACACGTTGCCCATTTGGCAGAGGAGGAAAGGGAAGAGGGAGAACCAATGAGAGAGTAGCTGTTAGGCATTTGGATGGGCACATGTCACTCTAATTTCCCGGCAGGAAGAAGAATTCACCAAAGTCTCAGCCACCCACCGGGAACCAGTATAGGTCCTGAACCAAATGTGTGGACTTGCGTTCAGCTCACAAAAAACGAGTTGAAAAATGGAGCTCAGGGGCACAGCAATTCACAAACTGGCAGAGTAATCAAGGCCAACTATCGTCCAAAAATCTGTTGAGGGAAGGCAACGAGGCGGACTTGAATGCGAGGCAGAATAGCAGGAAACAGATTTCAAGAGGTACGTTAGAATCGCCTGTAAAGCACAGGAAGAGGGGCACAACTTCGACAATGATGCACTTGGCCAAAAAGGGCGTATGCGTTTTCTCCTGAATATATTCAGGAGAAAACGCATACGCCCTTTTTGGCCAAGCAAGCAAGCGGGCAATGCAAATCTGCACTACAAAGAAGTATCACTTCCCACCGGTCAAAAGGGACATCCACAAAATGTGTAAAAACCAGAAAGGCAAGACAGGCCCTGGAGAACAGGGAGCCTTGTTATGCTGATGGGCGGGATGTAAGCTGCCAACTGCCTCCCTGGAGGAGTGCATTGTGTTCCCTAAAACAAGTAAACAACAGAGCTACAGAGCCAAGGGCACTTCCAGTCTAGGGAATATACCTTGGGAAAACTGAAAATCCATAAGACAGAGCCACCCCCAAATTGAGGGCTGCACTGCTTACAAGAACCTCAACCTGGGTACACCTGAAATATCCCAGGAAATATAAAAATGGTTCAAAACATTGTGGAACTTACGTACGATGGAATATCCCTCAGCCATGAAATCAATGTCATAAGACCAGTAGCAGCAAAATGAGTGGATTCAGGTACGATGATTCTAAGTGAAAGAAGTCACACAGAAAAAGAAACTTATCATAAGGTATCACTTAGGAAGATCCTGTAAACATGGCAACACATGAACTGAGTTAGGAAAGAGAACAGAGTCTCACATTTAGAAAACACTCTTATGCCTGCTTAAGGGGGAAGGAGAGGTGGGGTGATGCATCAAACCAGAGTTTGATATAAGCACAGGTACTGTTCCAAAAACCAACTATGGAATAGACAAGACCTACACCTTCCTCAGTGAAAGGGACTCAAAACCCCATATTTCCCGCAGAGGAATAGATCTGACTAGTAAGAATCTTAAAACCTATGTATTGATATGTCTCCGTAAGGGAATCAAGTGTGTCTAGACTGGCATAAACATGGCAGCGAGAATCAGCTCAAACCCACTCTAAAAAGGAATTTCAAAAACAGAACAAAGAAACAGGGAAATTCTTTACAATTCCTTCAGGGTCTCTGATGCAACCTGGAATGACCCTATCTACGATGACAGCTGGATGTGGCATGAGGCTGGACACTTGGGACTGAGAGGATTGGTGAGATTGGGTGAGCAAATGCAGACCCTTTAAAGCAATAATGCATGGCAACCATTCCATGGGTCCCACCTCTCCAGGTTGAAGGGAATATTACTACAGCTATAACATGTACGGGAAACCTAGAGAATGGACACACTGTGAATACGAAAGGTTTCTAAAACTCAACGAAGAGTCCCTCTCCTGGTGCTCCGGTTTGACTTTCCAACAGCTTTACTATCAATCTCCCAACTTGGAGAGACAGCCCCTTTAAGCTCCTGGTTCACACACGTTGCCCATTTGGCAGAGGAGGAAAGGGAAGAGGGAGAACCAATGAGAGAGTAGCTGTTAGGCATTTGGATGGGCACATGTCACTCTAATTTCCCGGCAGGAAGAAGAATTCACCAAAGTCTCAGCCACCCACCGGGAACCAGTATAGGTCCTGAACCAAATGTGTGGACTTGCGTTCAGCTCACAAAAAACGAGTTGAAAAATGGAGCTCAGGGGCACAGCAATTCACAAACTGGCAGAGTAATCAAGGCCAACTATCGTCCAAAAATCTGTTGAGGGAAGGCAACGAGGCGGACTTGAATGCGAGGCAGAATAGCAGGAAACAGATTTCAAGAGGTACGTTAGAATCGCCTGTAAAGCACAGGAAGAGGGGCACAACTTCGACAATGATGCACTTGGCCAAAAAGGGCGTATGCGTTTTCTCCTGAATATATTCAGGAGAAAACGCATACGCCCTTTTTGGCCAAGCAAGCAAGCGGGCAATGCAAATCTGCACTACAAAGAAGTATCACTTCCCACCGGTCAAAAGGGACATCCACAAAATGTGTAAAAACCAGAAAGGCAAGACAGGCCCTGGAGAACAGGGAGCCTTGTTATGCTGATGGGCGGGATGTAAGCTGCCAACTGCCTCCCTGGAGGAGTGCATTGTGTTCCCTAAAACAAGTAAACAACAGAGCTACAGAGCCAAGGGCACTTCCAGTCTAGGGAATATACCTTGGGAAAACTGAAGATCCATAAGACAGAGCCACCCCCAAATTGAGGGCTGCACTGCTTACAAGAACCTCAACCTGGGTACACCTGAAATATCCCAGGAAATATAAAAATGGTTCAAAACATTGTGGAACTTACGTACG
Organism: Mesoplodon mirus; assembly: GCF_964341445.2. Lineage (NCBI taxonomy): Eukaryota > Metazoa > Chordata > Mammalia > Artiodactyla > Ziphiidae > Mesoplodon > Mesoplodon mirus. The sequence goes on from NW_028295729.1 coordinate 1,439,810, forward strand.
ATGGAATATCCCTCAGCCATGAAATCAATGTCATAAGACCAGTAGCAGCAAAATGAGTGGATTCAGGTACGATGATTCTAAGTGAAAGAAGTCACACAGAAAAAGAAACTTATCATAAGATATCACTTAGGAAGATCCTGTAAACATGGCAACACATGAACTGAGTTAGGAAAGAGAACAGAGTCTCACATTTAGAAAACACTCTTATGCCTGCTTAAGGGGGAAGGAGAGGTGGGGTGATGCATCAAACCAGAGTTTGATATAAGCACAGGTACTGTTCCAAAAACCAACTATGGAATAGACAAGACCTACACCTTCCTCAGTGAAAGGGACTCAAAACCCCATATTTCCCGCAGAGGAATAGATCTGACTAGTAAGAATCTTAAAACCTATGTATTGATATGTCTCCGTAAGGGAATCAAGTGTGTCTAGACTGGCATAAACATGGCAGCGAGAATCAGCTCAAACCCACTCTAAAAAGGAATTTCAAAAACAGAACAAAGAAACAGGGAAATTCTTTACAATTCCTTCAGGGTCTCTGATGCAACCTGGAATGACCCTATCTACGATGACAGCTGGATGTGGCATGAGGCTGGACACTTGGGACTGAGAGGATTGGTGAGATTGGGTGAGCAAATGCAGACCCTTTAAAGCAATTATGCATGGCAACCATTCCATGGGTCCCACCTCTCCAGGTTGAAGGGAATATTACTACAGCTATAACATGTACGGGAAACCTAGAGAATGGACACACTGTGAATACGAAAGGTTTCTAAAACTCAACGAAGAGTCCCTCTCCTGGTGCTCCGGTTTGACTTTCCAACAGCTTTACTATCAATCTCCCAACTTGGAGAGACAGCCCCTTTAAGCTCCTGGTTCACACACGTTGCCCATTTGGCAGAGGAGGAAAGGGAAGAGGGAGAACCAATGAGAGAGTAGCTGTTAGGCATTTGGATGGGCACATGTCACTCTAATTTCCCGGCAGGAAGAAGAATTCACCAAAGTCTCAGCCACCCACCGGGAACCAGTATAGGTCCTGAACCAAATGTTTGGACTTGCGTTCAGCTCACAAAAAACGAGTTGAAAAATGGAGCTCAGGGGCACAGCAATTCACAAACTGGCAGAGTAATCAAGGCCAACTATCGTCCAAAAATCTGTTGAGGGAAGGCAACGAGGCGGACTTGAATGCGAGGCAGAATAGCAGGAAACAGATTTCAAGAGGTACGTTAGAATCGCCTGTAAAGCACAGGAAGAGGGGCACAATTTCGACAATGATGCACTTGGCCAAAAAGGGCGTATGCGTTTTCTCCTGAATATATTCAGGAGAAAACGCATACGGCCTTTTTGGCCAAGCAAGCAAGCGGGCAATGCAAATCTGCACTACAAAGAAGTATCACTTCCCACCGGTCAAAAGGGACATCCACAAAATGTGTAAAAACCAGAAAGGCAAGACAGGCCCTGGAGAACAGGGAGCCTTGTCATGCTGATGGGCGGGATGTAAGTTGCCAACTGCCTCACTGGAGGAGTGCATTGTGTTCCCTAAAACAAGTAAACAACAGAGCTACAGAGCCAAGGGCACTTCCAGTCTAGGGAATATACCTTGGGAAAACTGAAAATCCATAAGACAGAGCCACCCCCAAATTGAGGGCTGCACTGCTTACAAGAACCTCAACCTGGGTACACCTGAAATATCCCAGGAAATATAAAAATGGTTCCAAACACTGTGGAACTTACGTACGATGAAATATCCCTCAGCCACGAAATCAATGTCATAAGACCAGTAGCAGCAAAATGAGTGGATTCAGGTACGATGATTCTAAGGGAAAGAAGTCACACAGGAAAAGAAACTTATCATAAGATATCACTTAGGAAGATCCTGTAAACATGGCTACACATGAACTGAGTTAGGAAAGAGAACAGAGTCTCACATTTAGAAAACACTCTTATGCCTGCTTAAGGGGGAAGGAGAGGTGGGGTGATGCATCAAACCAGAGTTTGATATAAGCACAGGTACTGTTCCAAAAACCAACTATGGAATAGACAAGACCTCCACCTTCCTCAGTGAAAGGGACTCAAAACCCCATATTTCCCGCAGAGGAATAGATCTGACTAGTAAGAATCTTAAAACCTATGTATTGATATGTCTCCGTAAGGGAATCAGGTGTGTCTAGACTGGCATAAACATGGCAGCGAGAATCAACTCAAACCCACTCTAAAAAGGAATTTCAAAAACAGAACAAAGAAACAGGGAAATTCTTTACAATTCCTTCAGGGTCTCTGATGCAACCTGGAATGACCCTATCTACGATGACAGCTGGATGTGGCATGAGGCTGGACACTTGGGACTGAGAGGATTGGTGAGATTGGGTGAGCAAATGCAGACCCTTTAAAGCAATAATGCATGGCAACCATTCCATGGGTCCCACCTCTCCAGGTTGAAGGGAATATTACTACAGCTATAACATGTACGGGAACCCTAGAGAATGGACACACTGTGAATACGAAAGGTTTCTAAAACTCAACGAAGAGTCCCTCTCCTGGTGCTCCGGTTTGACTTTCCAACAGCTTTACTATCAATCTCCCAACTTGGAGAGACAGCCCCTTTAAGCTCCTGGTTCACACAGGTTGCCCATTTGGCAGAGGAGGAAAGGGAAGAGGGAGAACCAATGAGAGAGTAGCTGTTAGGCATTTGGATGGGCACATGTCACTCTAATTTCCCGGCAGGAAGAAGAATTCACCAAAGTCTCAGCCACCCACCGGGAACCAGTATAGGTCCTGAACCAAATGTTTGGACTTGCGTTCAGCTCACAAAAAACGAGTTGAAAAATGGAGCTCAGGGGCACAGCAATTCACAAACTGGCAGAGTAATCAAGGCCAACTATCGTCCAAAAATCTGTTGAGGGAAGGCAACGAGGCGGACTTGAATGCGAGGCAGAATAGCAGGAAACAGATTTCAAGAGGTACGTTAGAATCGCCTGTAAAGCACAGGAAGAGGGGCACAACTTCGACAATGATGCACTTGGCCAAAAAGGGCGTATGCGTTTTCTCCTGAATATATTCAGGAGAAAACGCATACGCCCTTTTTGGCCAAGCAAGCAAGCGGGCAATGCAAATCTGCACTACAAAGAAGTATCACTTCCCACCGGTCAAAAGGGACATCCACAAAATGTGTAAAAACCAGAAAGGCAAGACAGGCCCTGGAGAACAGGGAGCCTTGTTATGCTGATGGGCGGGATGTAAGTTGCCAACTGCCTCACTGGAGGAGTGCATTGTGTTCCCTAAAACAAGTAAACAACAGAGCTACAGAGCCAAGGGCACTTCCAGTCTAGGGAATATACCTTGGGAAAACTGAAAATCCATAAGACAGAGCCACCCCCAAATTGAGGGCTGCACTGCTTACAAGAACCTCAACCTGGGTACACCTGAAATATCCCAGGAAATATAAAAATGGTTCCAAACACTGTGGAACTTACGTACGATGGAATATCCCTCAGCCACGAAATCAATGTCATAAGACCAGTAGCAGCAAAATGAGTGGATTCAGGTACGATGATTCTAAGGGAAAGAAGTCACACAGGAAAAGAAACTTATCATAAGATATCACTTAGGAAGATCCTGTAAACATGGCTCCACATGAACTGAGTTAGGAAAGAGAACAGAGTCTCACATTTAGAAAACACTCTTATGCCTGCTTAAGGGGGAAGGAGAGGTGGGGTGATGCATCAAACCAGAGTTTGATATAAGCACAGGTACTGTTCCAAAAACCAACTATGGAATAGACAAGACCTCCACCTTCCTCAGTGAAAGGGACTCAAAACCCCATATTTCCCGCAGAGGAATAGATCTGACTAGTAAGAATCTTAAAACCTATGTATTGATATGTCTCCGTAAGGGAATCAGGTGTGTCTAGACTGGCATAAACATGGCAGCGAGAATCAGCTCAAACCCACTCTAAAAAGGAATTTCAAAAACAGAACAAAGAAACAGGGAAATTCTTTACAATTCCTTCAGGGTCTCTGATGCAACCTGGAATGACCCTATCTACGATGACAGCTGGATGTGGCATGAGGCTGGACACTTGGGACTGAGAGGATTGGTGAGATTGGGTGAGCAAATGCAGACCCTTTAAAGCAATAATGCATGGCAACCATTCCATGGGTCCCACCTCTCCAGGTTGAAGGGAATATTACTACAGCTATAACATGTACGGGAACCCTAGAGAATGGACACACTGTGAATACGAAAGGTTTCTAAAACTCAACGAAGAGTCCCTCTCCTGGTGCTCCGGTTTGACTTTCCAACAGCTTTACTATCAATCTCCCAACTTGGAGAGACAGCCCCTTTAAGCTCCTGGTTCACACAGGTTGCCCATTTGGCAGAGGAGGAAAGGGAAGAGGGAGAACCAATGAGAGAGTAGCTGTTAGGCATTTGGATGGGCACATGTCACTCTAATTTCCCGGCAGGAAGAAGAATTCACCAAAGTCTCAGCCACCCACCGGGAACCAGTATAGGTCCTGAACCAAATGTTTGGACTTGCGTTCAGCTCACAAAAAACGAGTTGAAAAATGGAGCTCAGGGGCACAGCAATTCACAAACTGGCAGAGTAATCAAGGCCAACTATCGTCCAAAAATCTGTTGAGGGAAGGCAACGAGGCGGACTTGAATGCGAGGCAGAATAGCAGGAAACAGATTTCAAGAGGTACGTTAGAATCGCCTGTAAAGCACAGGAAGAGGGGCACAACTTCGACAATGATGCACTTGGCCAAAAAGGGCGTATGCGTTTTCTCCTGAATATATTCAGGAGAAAACGCATACGCCCTTTTTGGCCAAGCAAGCAAGCGGGCAATGCAAATCTGCACTACAAAGAAGTATCACTTCCCAACGGTCAAAAGGGACATCCACAAAATGTGTAAAAACCAGAAAGGCAAGACAGGCCCTGGAGAACAGGGAGCCTTGTTATGCTGATGGGCGGGATGTAAGTTGCCAACTGCCTCACTGGAGGAGTGCATTGTGTTCCCTAAAACAAGTAAACAACAGAGCTACAGAGCCAAGGGCACTTCCAGTCTAGGGAATATACCTTGGGAAAACTGAAGATCCATAAGACAGAGCCACCCCCAAATTGAGGGCTGCACTGCTTACAAGAACCTCAACCTGGGTACACCTGAAATATCCCAGGAAATATAAAAATGGTTCCAAACATTGTGGAACTTACGTACGATGGAATATCCCTCAGCCACGAAATCAATGTCATAAGACCAGTAGCAGCAAAATGAGTGGATTCAGGTACGATGATTCTAAGGGAAAGAAGTCACACAGGAAAAGAAACTTATCATAAGATATCACTTAGGAAGATCCTGTAAACATGGCTACACATGAACTGAGTTAGGCAAGAGAACAGAGTCTCACATTTAGAAAACACTCTTATGCCTGCTTAAGGGGGAAGGAGAGGTGGGGTGATGCATCAAACCAGAGTTTGATATAAGCACAGGTACTGTTCCAAAAACCAACTATGGAATAGACAAGACCTCCACCTTCCTCAGTGAAAGGGACTCAAAACCCCATATTTCCCGCAGAGGAATAGATCTGACTAGTAAGAATCTTAAAACCTATGTATTGATATGTCTCCGTAAGGGAATCAGGTGTGTCTAGACTGGCATAAACATGGCAGCGAGAATCAGCTCAAACCCACTCTAAAAAGGAATTTCAAAAACAGAACAAAGAAACAGGGAAATTCTTTACAATTCCTTCAGGGTCTCTGATGCAACCTGGAATGACCCTATCTACGATGACAGCTGGATGTGGCATGAGGCTGGACACTTGGGACTGAGAGGATTGGTGAGATTGGGTGAGCAAATGCAGACCCTTTAAAGCAATAATGCATGGCAACCATTCCATGGGTCCCACCTCTCCAGGTTGAAGGGAATATTACTACAGCTATAACATGTACGGGAACCCTAGAGAATGGACACACTGTGAATACGAAAGGTTTCTAAAACTCAACGAAGAGTCCCTCTCCTGGTGCTCCGGTTTGACTTTCCAACAGCTTTACTATCAATCTCCCAACTTGGAGAGACAGCCCCTTTAAGCTCCTGGTTCACACAGGTTGCCCATTTGGCAGAGGAGGAAAGGGAAGAGGGAGAACCAATGAGAGAGTAGCTGTTAGGCATTTGGATGGGCACATGTCACTCTAATTTCCCGGCAGGAAGAAGAATTCACCAAAGTCTCAGCCACCCACCGGGAACCAGTATAGGTCCTGAACCAAATGTTTGGACTTGCGTTCAGCTCACAAAAAACGAGTTGAAAAATGGAGCTCAGGGGCACAGCAATTCACAAACTGGCAGAGTAATCAAGGCCAACTATCGTCCAAAAATCTGTTGAGGGAAGGCAACGAGGCGGACTTGAATGCGAGGCAGAATAGCAGGAAACAGATTTCAAGAGGTACGTTAGAATCGCCTGTAAAGCACAGGAAGAGGGGCACAACTTCGACAATGATGCACTTGGCCAAAAAGGGCGTATGCGTTTTCTCCTGAATATATTCAGGAGAAAACGCATACGCCCTTTTTGGCCAAGCAAGCAAGCGGGCAATGCAAATCTGCACTACAAAGAAGTATCACTTCCCAACGGTCAAAAGGGACATCCACAAAATGTGTAAAAACCAGAAAGGCAAGACAGGCCCTGGAGAACAGGGAGCCTTGTTATGCTGATGGGCCGGATGTAAGCTGCCAACTGCCTCCCTGGAGGAGTGCATTGTGTTCCCTAAAACAAGTAAACAACAGAGCTACAGAGCCAAGGGCACTTCCAGTCTAGGGAATATACCTTGGGAAAACTGAAGATCCATAAGACACAGCCACCCCCAAATTGAGGGCTGCACTGCTTACAAGAACCTCAACCTGGGTACACCTGAAATATCCCAGGAAATATAAAAAGGGTTCAAAACATTGTGGAACTTACGTACGATGGAATATCCCTCAGCCACGAAATCAATGTCATAAGACCAGTAGCAGCAAAATGAGTGGATTCAGGTACGATGATTCTAAGTGAAAGAAGTCACACAGAAAAAGAAACTTATCATAAGATATCACTTAGGAAGATCCTGTAAACATGGCAACACATGAACTGAGTTAGGAAAGAGAACAGAGTCTCACATTTAGAAAACACTCTTATGCCTGCTTAAGGGGGAAGGAGAGGTGGGGTGATGCATCAAACCAGAGTTTGATATAAGCACAGGTACTGTTCCAAAAACCAACTATGGAATAGACAAGACCTCCACCTTCCTCAGTGAAAGGGACTCAAAACCCCATATTTCCCGCAGAGGAATAGATCTGACTAGTAAGAATCTTAAAACCTATGTATTGATATGTCTCCGTAAGGGAATCAAGTGTGTCTAGACTGGCATAAACATGGCAGCGAGAATCAGCTCAAACCCACTCTAAAAAGGAATTTCAAAAACAGAACAAAGAAACAGGGAAATTCTTTACAATTCCTTCAGGGTCTCTGATGCAACCTGGAATGACCCTATCTACGATGACAGCTGGATGTGGCATGAGGCTGGACACTTGGGACTGAGAGGATTGGTGAGATTGGGTGAGCAAATGCAGACCCTTTAAAGCAATAATGCATGGCAACCATTCCATGGGTCCCACCTCTCCAGGTTGAAGGGAATATTACTACAGCTATAACATGTACGGGAACCCTAGAGAATGGACACACTGTGAATACGAAAGGTTTCTAAAACTCAACGAAGAGTCCCTCTCCTGGTGCTCCGGTTTGACTTTCCAACAGCTTTACTATCAATCTCCCAACTTGGAGAGACAGCCCCTTTAAGCTCCTGGTTCACACAGGTTGCCCATTTGGCAGAGGAGGAAAGGGAAGAGGGAGAACCAATGAGAGAGTAGCTGTTAGGCATTTGGATGGGCACATGTCACTCTAATTTCCCGGCAGGAAGAAGAATTCACCAAAGTCTCAGCCACCCACCGGGAACCAGTATAGGTCCTGAACCAAATGTTTGGACTTGCGTTCAGCTCACAAAAAACGAGTTGAAAAATGGAGCTCAGGGGCACAGCAATTCACAAACTGGCAGAGTAATCAAGGCCAACTATCGTCCAAAAATCTGTTGAGGGAAGGCAACGAGGCGGACTTGAATGCGAGGCAGAATAGCAGGAAACAGATTTCAAGAGGTACGTTAGAATCGCCTGTAAAGCACAGGAAGAGGGGCACAATTTCGACAATGATGCACTTGGCCAAAAAGGGCGTATGCGTTTTCTCCTGAATATATTCAGGAGAAAACGCATACGGCCTTTTTGGCCAAGCAAGCAAGCGGGCAATGCAAATCTGCACTACAAAGAAGTATCACTTCCCACCGGTCAAAAGGGACATCCACAAAATGTGTAAAAACCAGAAAGGCAAGACAGGCCCTGGAGAACAGGGAGCCTTGTCATGCTGATGGGCGGGATGTAAGTTGCCAACTGCCTCACTGGAGGAGTGCATTGTGTTCCCTAAAACAAGTAAACAACAGAGCTACAGAGCCAAGGGCACTTCCAGTCTAGGGAATATACCTTGGGAAAACTGAAAATCCATAAGACAGAGCCACCCCCAAATTGAGGGCTGCACTGCTTACAAGAACCTCAACCTGGGTACACCTGAAATATCCCAGGAAATATAAAAATGGTTCCAAACACTGTGGAAATTACGTACGATGAAATATCCCTCAGCCACGAAATCAATGTCATAAGACCAGTAGCAGCAAAATGAGTGGATTCAGGTACGATGATTCTAAGGGAAAGAAGTCACACAGGAAAAGAAACTTATCATAAGATATCACTTAGGAAGATCCTGTAAACATGGCTACACATGAACTGAGTTAGGAAAGAGAACAGAGTCTCACATTTAGAAAACACTCTTATGCCTGCTTAAGGGGGAAGGAGAGGTGGGGTGATGCATCAAACCAGAGTTTGATATAAGCACAGGTACTGTTCCAAAAACCAACTATGGAATAGACAAGACCTACACCTTCCTCAGTGAAAGGGACTCAAAACCCCATATTTCCCGCAGAGGAATAGATCTGACTAGTAAGAATCTTAAAACCTATGTATTGATATGTCTCCGTAAGGGAATCAGGTGTGTCTAGACTGGCATAAGCATGGCAGCGAGAATCAGCTCAAACCCACTCTAAAAAGGAATTTCAAAAACAGAACAAAGAAACAGGGAAATTCTTTACAATTCCTTCAGGGTCTCTGATGCAACCTGGAATGACCCTATCTACGATGACAGCTGGATGTGGCATGAGGCTGGACACTTGGGACTGAGAGGATTGGTGAGATTGGGTGAGCAAATGCAGACCCTTTAAAGCAATAATGCATGGCAACCATTCCATGGGTCCCACCTCTCCAGGTTGAAGGGAATATTACTACAGCTATAACATGTACGGGAAACCTAGAGAATGGACACACTGTGAATACGAAAGGTTTCTAAAACTCAACGAAGAGTCCCTCTCCTGGTGCTCCGGTTTGACTTTCCAACAGCTTTACTATCAATCTCCCAACTTGGAGAGACAGCCCCTTTAAGCTCCTGGTTCACACAGGTTGCCCATTTGGCAGAGGAGGAAAGGGAAGAGGGAGAACCAATGAGAGAGTAGCTGTTAGGCATTTGGATGGGCACATGTCACTCTAATTTCCCGGCAGGAAGAAGAATTCACCAAAGTCTCAGCCACCCACCGGGAACCAGTATAGGTCCTGAACCAAATGTTTGGACTTGCGTTCAGCTCACAAAAAACGAGTTGAAAAATGGAGCTCAGGGGCACAGCAATTCACAAACTGGCAGAGTAATCAAGGCCAACTATCGTCCAAAAATCTGTTGAGGGAAGGCAACGAGGCGGACTTGAATGCGAGGCAGAATAGCAGGAAACAGATTTCAAGAGGTACGTTAGAATCGCCTGTAAAGCACAGGAAGAGGGGCACAACTTCGACAATGATGCACTTGGCCAAAAAGGGCGTATGCGTTTTCTCCTGAATATATTCAGGAGAAAACGCATACGGCCTTTTTGGCCAAGCAAGCAAGCGGGCAATGCAAATCTGCACTACAAAGAAGTATCACTTCCCACCGGTCAAAAGGGACATCCACAAAATGTGTAAAAACCAGAAAGGCAAGACAGGCCCTGGAGAACAGGGAGCCTTGTTATGCTGATGGGCGGGATGTAAGTTGCCAACTGCCTCACTGGAGGAGTGCATTGTGTTCCCTAAAACAAGTAAACAACAGAGCTACAGAGCCAAGGGCACTTCCAGTCTAGGGAATATACCTTGGGAAAACTGAAGATCCATAAGACACAGCCACCCCCAAATTGAGGGCTGCACTGCTTACAAGAACCTCAACCTGGGTACACCTGAAATATCCCAGGAAATATAAAAATGGTTCCAAACATTGTGGAACTTACGTACGATGGAATATCCCTCAGCCACGAAATCAATGTCATAAGACCAGTAGCAGCAAAATGAGTGGATTCAGGTACGATGATTCTAAGGGAAAGAAGTCACACAGGAAAAGAAACTTATCATAAGATATCACTTAGGAAGATCCTGTAAACATGGCTACACATGAACTGAGTTAGGAAAGAGAACAGAGTCTCACATTTAGAAAACACTCTTATGCCTGCTTAAGGGGGAAGGAGAGGTGGGGTGATGCATCAAACCAGAGTTTGATATAAGCACAGGTACTGTTCCAAAAACCAACTATGGAATAGACAAGACCTCCACCTTCCTCAGTGAAAGGGACTCAAAACCCCATATTTCCCGCAGAGGAATAGATCTGACTAGTAAGAATCTTAAAACCTATGTATTGATATGTCTCCGTAAGGGAATCAGGTGTGTCTAGACTGGCATAAGCATGGCAGTGAGAATCAGCTCAAACCCACTCTAAAAAGGAATTTCAAAAACAGAACAAAGAAACAGGGAAATTCTTTACAATTCCTTCAGGGTCTCTGATGCAACCTGGAATGACCTTATCTACGATGACAGCTGGATGTGGCATGAGGCTGGACACTTGGGACTGAGAGGATTGGTGAGATTGGGTGAGCAAATGCAGACCCTTTAAAGCAATAATGCATGGCAACCATTCCATGGGTCCCACCTCTCCAGGTTGAAGGGAATATTACTACAGCTATAACATGTACGGGAACCCTAGAGAATGGACACACTGTGAATACGAAAGGTTTCTAAAACTCAACGAAGAGTCCCTCTCCTGGTGCTCCGGTTTGACTTTCCAACAGCTTTACTATCAATCTCCCAACTTGGAGAGACAGCCCCTTTAAGCTCCTGGTTCACACAGGTTGCCCATTTGGCAGAGGAGGAAAGGGAAGAGGGAGAACCAATGAGAGAGTAGCTGTTAGGCATTTGGATGGGCACATGTCACTCTAATTTCCCGGCAGGAAGAAGAATTCACCAAAGTCTCAGCCACCCACCGGGAACCAGTATAGGTCCTGAACCAAATATTTGGACTTGCGTTCAGCTCACAAAAAACGAGTTGAAAAATGGAGCTCAGGGGCACAGCAATTCACAAACTGGCAGAGTAATCAAGGCCAACTATCGTCCAAAAATCTGTTGAGGGAAGGCAACGAGGCGGACTTGAATGCGAGGCAGAATAGCAGGAAACAGATTTCAAGAGGTACGTTAGAATCGCCTGTAAAGCACAGGAAGAGGGGCACAATTTCGACAATGATGCACTTGGCCAAAAAGGGCGTATGCGTTTTCTCCTGAATATATTCAGGAGAAAACGCATACGGCCTTTTTGGCCAAGCAAGCAAGCGGGCAATGCAAATCTGCACTACAAAGAAGTATCACTTCCCACCGGTCAAAAGGGACATCCACAAAATGTGTAAAAACCAGAAAGGCAAGACAGGCCCTGGAGAACAGGGAGCCTTGTCATGCTGATGGGCGGGATGTAAGTTGCCAACTGCCTCACTGGAGGAGTGCATTGTGTTCCCTAAAACAAGTAAACAACAGAGCTACAGAGCCAAGGGCACTTCCAGTCTAGGGAATATACCTTGGGAAAACTGAAGATCCATAAGACAGAGCCACCCCCAAATTGAGGGCTGCACTGCTTACAAGAACCTCAACCTGGGTACACCTGAAATATCCCAGGAAATATAAAAATGGTTCCAAACACTGTGGAACTTACGTACGATGGAATATCCCTCAGCCACGAAATCAATGTCATAAGACCAGTAGCAGCAAAATGAGTGGATTCAGGTACGATGATTCTAAGGGAAAGAAGTCACACAGGAAAAGAAACTTATCATAAGATATCACTTAGGAAGATCCTGTAAACATGGCTACACATGAACTGAGTTAGGAAAGAGAACAGAGTCTCACATTTAGAAAACACTCTTATGCCTGCTTAAGGGGGAAGGAGAGGTGGGGTGATGCATCAAACCAGAGTTTGATATAAGCACAGGTACTGTTCCAAAAACCAACTATGGAATAGACAAGACCTACACCTTCCTCAGTGAAAGGGACTCAAAACCCCATATTTCCCGCAGAGGAATAGATCTGACTAGTAAGAATCTTAAAACCTATGTATTGATATGTCTCCGTAAGGGAATCAGGTGTGTCTAGACTGGCATAAGCATGGCAGCGAGAATCAGCTCAAACCCACTCTAAAAAGGAATTTCAAAAACAGAACAAAGAAACAGGGAAATTCTTTACAATTCCTTCAGGGTCTCTGATGCAACCTGGAATGACCCTATCTACGATGACAGCTGGATGTGGCATGAGGCTGGACACTTGGGACTGAGAGGATTGGTGAGATTGGGTGAGCAAATGCAGACCCTTTAAAGCAATAATGCATGGCAACCATTCCATGGGTCCCACCTCTCCAGGTTGAAGGGAATATTACTACAGCTATAACATGTACGGGAACCCTAGAGAATGGACACACTGTGAATACGAAAGGTTTCTAAAACTCAACGAAGAGTCCCTCTCCTGGTGCTCCGGTTTGACTTTCCAACAGCTTTACTATCAATCTCCCAACTTGGAGAGACAGCCCCTTTAAGCTCCTGGTTCACACAGGTTGCCCATTTGGCAGAGGAGGAAAGGGAAGAGGGAGAACCAATGAGAGAGTAGCTGTTAGGCATTTGGATGGGCACATGTCACTCTAATTTCCCGGCAGGAAGAAGAATTCACCAAAGTCTCAGCCACCCACCGGGAACCAGTATAGGTCATGAACCAAATGTTTGGACTTGCGTTCAGCTCACAAAAAACGAGTTGAAAAATGGAGCTCAGGGGCACAGCAATTCACAAACTGGCAGAGTAATCAAGGCCAACTATCGTCCAAAAATCTGTTGAGGGAAGGCAACGAGGCGGACTTGAATGCGAGGCAGAATAGCAGGAAACAGATTTCAAGAGGTACGTTAGAATCGCCTGTAAAGCACAGGAAGAGGGGCACAACTTCGACAATGATGCACTTGGCCAAAAAGGGCGTATGCGTTTTCTCCTGAATATATTCAGGAGAAAACGCATACGCCCTTTTTGGCCAAGCAAGCAAGCGGGCAATGCAAATCTGCACTACAAAGAAGTATCACTTCCCACCGGTCAAAAGGGACATCCACAAAATGTGTAAAAACCAGAAAGGCAAGACAGGCCCTGGAGAACAGGGAGCCTTGTTATGCTGATGGGCGGGATGTAAGTTGCCAACTGCCTCACTGGAGGAGTGCATTGTGTTCCCTAAAACAAGTAAACAACAGAGCTACAGAGCCAAGGGCACTTCCAGTCTAGGGAATATACCTTGGGAAAACTGAAAATCCATAAGACAGAGCCACCCCCAAATTGAGGGCTGCACTGCTTACAAGAACCTCAACCTGGGTACACCTGAAATATCCCAGGAAATATAAAAATGGTTCCAAACATTGTGGAACTTACGTACGATGGAATATCCCTCAGCCACGAAATCAATGTCATAAGACCAGTAGCAGCAAAATGAGTGGATTCAGGTACGATGATTCTAAGGGAAAGAAGTCACACAGGAAAAGAAACTTATCATAAGATATCACTTAGGAAGATCCTGTAAACATGGCTACACATGAACTGAGTTAGGCAAGAGAACAGAGTCTCACATTTAGAAAACACTCTTATGCCTGCTTAAGGGGGAAGGAGAGGTGGGGTGATGCATCAAACCAGAGTTTGATATAAGCACAGGTACTGTTCCAAAAACCAACTATGGAATAGACAAGACCTCCACCTTCCTCAGTGAAAGGGACTCAAAACCCCATATTTCCCGCAGAGGAATAGATCTGACTAGTAAGAATCTTAAAACCTATGTATTGATATGTCTCCGTAAGGGAATCAAGTGTGTCTAGACTGGCATAAACATGGCAGCGAGAATCAGCTCAAACCCACTCTAAAAAGGAATTTCAAAAACAGAACAAAGAAACAGGGAAATTCTTTACAATTCCTTCAGGGTCTCTGATGCAACCTGGAATGACCCTATCTACGATGACAGCTGGATGTGGCATGAGGCTGGACACTTGGGACTGAGAGGATTGGTGAGATTGGGTGAGCAAATGCAGACCCTTTAAAGCAATAATGCATGGCAACCATTCCATGGGTCCCACCTCTCCAGGTTGAAGGGAATATTACTACAGCTATAACATGTACGGGAACCCTAGAGAATGGACACACTGTGAATACGAAAGGTTTCTAAAACTCAACGAAGAGTCCCTCTCCTGGTGCTCCGGTTTGACTTTCCAACAGCTTTACTATCAATCTCCCAACTTGGAGAGACAGCCCCTTTAAGCTCCTGGTTCACACAGGTTGCCCATTTGGCAGAGGAGGAAAGGGAAGAGGGAGAACCAATGAGAGAGTAGCTGTTAGGCATTTGGATGGGCACATGTCACTCTAATTTCCCGGCAGGAAGAAGAATTCACCAAAGTCTCAGCCACCCACCGGGAACCAGTATAGGTCCTGAACCAAATGTTTGGACTTGCGTTCAGCTCACAAAAAACGAGTTGAAAAATGGAGCTCAGGGGCACAGCAATTCACAAACTGGCAGAGTAATCAAGGCCAACTATCGTCCAAAAATCTGTTGAGGGAAGGCAACGAGGCGGACTTGAATGCGAGGCAGAATAGCAGGAAACAGATTTCAAGAGGTACGTTAGAATCGCCTGTAAAGCACAGGAAGAGGGGCACAACTTCGACAATGATGCACTTGGCCAAAAAGGGCGTATGCGTTTTCTCCTGAATATATTCAGGAGAAAACGCATACGCCCTTTTTGGCCAAGCAAGCAAGCGGGCAATGCAAATCTGCACTACAAAGAAGTATCACTTCCCACCGGTCAAAAGGGACATCCACAAAATGTGTAAAAACCAGAAAGGCAAGACAGGCCCTGGAGAACAGGGAGCCTTGTTATGCTGATGGGCGGGATGTAAGTTGCCAACTGCCTCACTGGAGGAGTGCATTGTGTTCCCTAAAACAAGTAAACAACAGAGCTACAGAGCCAAGGGCACTTCCAGTCTAGGGAATATACCTTGGGAAAACTGAAAATCCATAAGACAGAGCCACCCCCAAATTGAGGGCTGCACTGCTTACAAGAACCTCAACCTGGGTACACCTGAAATATCCCAGGAAATATAAAAATGGTTCCAAACACTGTGGAACTTACGTACGATGGAATATCCCTCAGCCACGAAATCAATGTCATAAGACCAGTAGCAGCAAAATGAGTGGATTCAGGTACGATGATTCTAAGGGAAAGAAGTCACACAGGAAAAGAAACTTATCATAAGATATCACTTAGGAAGATCCTGTAAACATGGCTCCACATGAACTGAGTTAGGCAAGAGAACAGAGTCTCACATTTAGAAAACACTCTTATGCCTGCTTAAGGGGGAAGGAGAGGTGGGGTGATGCATCAAACCAGAGTTTGATATAAGCACAGGTACTGTTCCAAAAACCAACTATGGAATAGACAAGACCTCCACCTTCCTCAGTGAAAGGGACTCAAAACCCCATATTTCCCGCAGAGGAATAGATCTGACTAGTAAGAATCTTAAAACCTATGTATTGATATGTCTCCGTAAGGGAATCAGGTGTGTCTAGACTGGCATAAGCATGGCAGCGAGAATCAGCTCAAACCCACTCTAAAAAGGAATTTCAAAAACAGAACAAAGAAACAGGGAAATTCTTTACAATTCCTTCAGGGTCTCTGATGCAACCTGGAATGACCCTATCTACGATGACAGCTGGATGTGGCATGAGGCTGGACACTTGGGACTGAGAGGATTGGTGAGATTGGGTGAGCAAATGCAGACCCTTTAAAGCAATAATGCATGGCAACCATTCCATGGGTCCCACCTCTCCAGGTTGAAGGGAATATTACTACAGCTATAACATGTACGGGAACCCTAGAGAATGGACACACTGTGAATACGAAAGGTTTCTAAAACTCAACGAAGAGTCCCTCTCCTGGTGCTCCGGTTTGACTTTCCAACAGCTTTACTATCAATCTCCCAACTTGGAGAGACAGCCCCTTTAAGCTCCTGGTTCACACAGGTTGCCCATTTGGCAGAGGAGGAAAGGGAAGAGGGAGAACCAATGAGAGAGTAGCTGTTAGGCATTTGGATGGGCACATGTCACTCTAATTTCCCGGCAGGAAGAAGAATTCACCAAAGTCTCAGCCACCCACCGGGAACCAGTATAGGTCATGAACCAAATGTTTGGACTTGCGTTCAGCTCACAAAAAACGAGTTGAAAAATGGAGCTCAGGGGCACAGCAATTCACAAACTGGCAGAGTAATCAAGGCCAACTATCGTCCAAAAATCTGTTGAGGGAAGGCAACGAGGCGGACTTGAATGCGAGGCAGAATAGCAGGAAACAGATTTCAAGAGGTACGTTAGAATCGCCTGTAAAGCACAGGAAGAGGGGCACAACTTCGACAATGATGCACTTGGCCAAAAAGGGCGTATGCGTTTTCTCCTGAATATATTCAGGAGAAAACGCATACGCCCTTTTTGGCCAAGCAAGCAAGCGGGCAATGCAAATCTGCACTACAAAGAAGTATCACTTCCCACCGGTCAAAAGGGACATCCACAAAATGTGTAAAAACCAGAAAGGCAAGACAGGCCCTGGAGAACAGGGAGCCTTGTTATGCTGATGGGCGGGATGTAAGTTGCCAACTGCCTCACTGGAGGAGTGCATTGTGTTCCCTAAAACAAGTAAACAACAGAGCTACAGAGCCAAGGGCACTTCCAGTCTAGGGAATATACCTTGGGAAAACTGAAAATCCATAAGACAGAGCCACCCCCAAATTGAGGGCTGCACTGCTTACAAGAACCTCAACCTGGGTACACCTGAAATATCCCAGGAAATATAAAAATGGTTCCAAACATTGTGGAACTTACGTACGATGGAATATCCCTCAGCCACGAAATCAATGTCATAAGACCAGTAGCAGCAAAATGAGTGGATTCAGGTACGATGATTCTAAGGGAAAGAAGTCACACAGGAAAAGAAACTTATCATAAGATATCACTTAGGAAGATCCTGTAAACATGGCTACACATGAACTGAGTTAGGCAAGAGAACAGAGTCTCACATTTAGAAAACACTCTTATGCCTGCTTAAGGGGGAAGGAGAGGTGGGGTGATGCATCAAACCAGAGTTTGATATAAGCACAGGTACTGTTCCAAAAACCAACTATGGAATAGACAAGACCTCCACCTTCCTCAGTGAAAGGGACTCAAAACCCCATATTTCCCGCAGAGGAATAGATCTGACTAGTAAGAATCTTAAAACCTATGTATTGATATGTCTCCGTAAGGGAATCAAGTGTGTCTAGACTGGCATAAACATGGCAGCGAGAATCAGCTCAAACCCACTCTAAAAAGGAATTTCAAAAACAGAACAAAGAAACAGGGAAATTCTTTACAATTCCTTCAGGGTCTCTGATGCAACCTGGAATGACCCTATCTACGATGACAGCTGGATGTGGCATGAGGCTGGACACTTGGGACTGAGAGGATTGGTGAGATTGGGTGAGCAAATGCAGACCCTTTAAAGCAATAATGCATGGCAACCATTCCATGGGTCCCACCTCTCCAGGTTGAAGGGAATATTACTACAGCTATAACATGTACGGGAACCCTAGAGAATGGACACACTGTGAATACGAAAGGTTTCTAAAACTCAACGAAGAGTCCCTCTCCTGGTGCTCCGGTTTGACTTTCCAACAGCTTTACTATCAATCTCCCAACTTGGAGAGACAGCCCCTTTAAGCTCCTGGTTCACACAGGTTGCCCATTTGGCAGAGGAGGAAAGGGAAGAGGGAGAACCAATGAGAGAGTAGCTGTTAGGCATTTGGATGGGCACATGTCACTCTAATTTCCCGGCAGGAAGAAGAATTCACCAAAGTCTCAGCCACCCACCGGGAACCAGTATAGGTCCTGAACCAAATGTTTGGACTTGCGTTCAGCTCACAAAAAACGAGTTGAAAAATGGAGCTCAGGGGCACAGCAATTCACAAACTGGCAGAGTAATCAAGGCCAACTATCGTCCAAAAATCTGTTGAGGGAAGGCAACGAGGCGGACTTGAATGCGAGGCAGAATAGCAGGAAACAGATTTCAAGAGGTACGTTAGAATCGCCTGTAAAGCACAGGAAGAGGGGCACAACTTCGACAATGATGCACTTGGCCAAAAAGGGCGTATGCGTTTTCTCCTGAATATATTCAGGAGAAAACGCATACGCCCTTTTTGGCCAAGCAAGCAAGCGGGCAATGCAAATCTGCACTACAAAGAAGTATCACTTCCCACCGGTCAAAAGGGACATCCACAAAATGTGTAAAAACCAGAAAGGCAAGACAGGCCCTGGAGAACAGGGAGCCTTGTTATGCTGATGGGCGGGATGTAAGTTGCCAACTGCCTCACTGGAGGAGTGCATTGTGTTCCCTAAAACAAGTAAACAACAGAGCTACAGAGCCAAGGGCACTTCCAGTCTAGGGAATATACCTTGGGAAAACTGAAAATCCATAAGACAGAGCCACCCCCAAATTGAGGGCTGCACTGCTTACAAGAACCTCAACCTGGGTACACCTGAAATATCCCAGGAAATATAAAAATGGTTCCAAACACTGTGGAACTTACGTACGATGGAATATCCCTCAGCCACGAAATCAATGTCATAAGACCAGTAGCAGCAAAATGAGTGGATTCAGGTACGATGATTCTAAGGGAAAGAAGTCACACAGGAAAAGAAACTTATCATAAGATATCACTTAGGAAGATCCTGTAAACATGGCTCCACATGAACTGAGTTAGGCAAGAGAACAGAGTCTCACATTTAGAAAACACTCTTATGCCTGCTTAAGGGGGAAGGAGAGGTGGGGTGATGCATCAAACCAGAGTTTGATATAAGCACAGGTACTGTTCCAAAAACCAACTATGGAATAGACAAGACCTCCACCTTCCTCAGTGAAAGGGACTCAAAACCCCATATTTCCCGCAGAGGAATAGATCTGACTAGTAAGAATCTTAAAACCTATGTATTGATATGTCTCCGTAAGGGAATCAGGTGTGTCTAGACTGGCATAAACATGGCAGCGAGAATCAGCTCAAACCCACTCTAAAAAGGAATTTCAAAAACAGAACAAAGAAACAGGGAAATTCTTTACAATTCCTTCAGGGTCTCTGATGCAACCTGGAATGACCCTATCTACGATGACAGCTGGATGTGGCATGAGGCTGGACACTTGGGACTGAGAGGATTGGTGAGATTGGGTGAGCAAATGCAGACCCTTTAAAGCAATAATGCATGGCAACCATTCCATGGGTCCCACCTCTCCAGGTTGAAGGGAATATTACTACAGCTATAACATGTACGGGAAACCTAGAGAATGGACACACTGTGAATACGAAAGGTTTCTAAAACTCAACGAAGAGTCCCTCTCCTGGTGCTCCGGTTTGACTTTCCAACAGCTTTACTATCAATCTCCCAACTTGGAGAGACAGCCCCTTTAAGCTCCTGGTTCACACAGGTTGCCCATTTGGCAGAGGAGGAAAGGGAAGAGGGAGAACCAATGAGAGAGTAGCTGTTAGGCATTTGGATGGGCACATGTCACTCTAATTTCCCGGCAGGAAGAAGAATTCACCAAAGTCTCAGCCACCCACCGGGAACCAGTATAGGTCCTGAACCAAATGTTTGGACTTGCGTTCAGCTCACAAAAAACGAGTTGAAAAATGGAGCTCAGGGGCACAGCAATTCACAAACTGGCAGAGTAATCAAGGCCAACTATCGTCCAAAAATCTGTTGAGGGAAGGCAACGAGGCGGACTTGAATGCGAGGCAGAATAGCAGGAAACAGATTTCAAGAGGTACGTTAGAATCGCCTGTAAAGCACAGGAAGAGGGGCACAACTTCGACAATGATGCACTTGGCCAAAAAGGGCGTATGCGTTTTCTCCTGAATATATTCAGGAGAAAACGCATACGCCCTTTTTGGCCAAGCAAGCAAGCGGGCAATGCAAATCTGCACTACAAAGAAGTATCACTTCCCACCGGTCAAAAGGGACATCCACAAAATGTGTAAAAACCAGAAAGGCAAGACAGGCCCTGGAGAACAGGGAGCCTTGTTATGCTGATGGGCGGGATGTAAGTTGCCAACTGCCTCACTGGAGGAGTGCATTGTGTTCCCTAAAACAAGTAAACAACAGAGCTACAGAGCCAAGGGCACTTCCAGTCTAGGGAATATACCTTGGGAAAACTGAAGATCCATAAGACACAGCCACCCCCAAATTGAGGGCTGCACTGCTTACAAGAACCTCAACCTGGGTACACCTGAAATATCCCAGGAAATATAAAAATGGTTCCAAACACTGTGGAACTTACGTACGATGGAATATCCCTCAGCCACGAAATCAATGTCATAAGACCAGTAGCAGCAAAATGAGTGGATTCAGGTACGATGATTCTAAGGGAAAGAAGTCACACAGGAAAAGAAACTTATCATAAGATATCACTTAGGAAGATCCTGTAAACATGGCTACACATGAACTGAGTTAGGCAAGAGAACAGAGTCTCACATTTAGAAAACACTCTTATGCCTGCTTCAGGGGGAAGGAGAGGTGGGGTGATGCATCAAACCAGAGTTTGATATAAGCACAGGTACTGTTCCAAAAACCAACTATGGAATAGACAAGACCTCCACCTTCCTCAGTGAAAGGGACTCAAAACCCCATATTTCCCGCAGAGGAATAGATCTGACTAGTAAGAATCTTAAAACCTATGTATTGATATGTCTCCGTAAGGGAATCAGGTGTGTCTAGACTGGCATAAACATGGCAGCGAGAATCAGCTCAAACCCACTCTAAAAAGGAATTTCAAAAACAGAACAAAGAAACAGGGAAATTCTTTACAATTCCTTCAGGGTCTCTGATGCAACCTGGAATGACCCTATCTACGATGACAGCTGGATGTGGCATGAGGCTGGACACTTGGGACTGAGAGGATTGGTGAGATTGGGTGAGCAAATGCAGACCCTTTAAAGCAATAATGCATGGCAACCATTCCATGGGTCCCACCTCTCCAGGTTGAAGGGAATATTACTACAGCTATAACATGTACGGGAAACCTAGAGAATGGACACACTGTGAATACGAAAGGTTTCTAAAACTCAACGAAGAGTCCCTCTCCTGGTGCTCCGGTTTGACTTTCCAACAGCTTTACTATCAATCTCCCAACTTGGAGAGACAGCCCCTTTAAGCTCCTGGTTCACACACGTTGCCCATTTGGCAGAGGAGGAAAGGGAAGAGGGAGAACCAATGAGAGAGTAGCTGTTAGGCATTTGGATGGGCACATGTCACTCTAATTTCCCGGCAGGAAGAAGAATTCACCAAAGTCTCAGCCACCCACCGGGAACCAGTATAGGTCCTGAACCAAATGTTTGGACTTGCGTTCAGCTCACAAAAAACGAGTTGAAAAATGGAGCTCAGGGGCACAGCAATTCACAAACTGGCAGAGTAATCAAGGCCAACTATCGTCCAAAAATCTGTTGAGGGAAGGCAACGAGGCGGACTTGAATGCGAGGCAGAATAGCAGGAAACAGATTTCAAGAGGTACGTTAGAATCGCCTGTAAAGCACAGGAAGAGGGGCACAACTTCGACAATGATGCACTTGGCCAAAAAGGGCGTATGCGTTTTCTCCTGAATATATTCAGGAGAAAACGCATACGCCCTTTTTGGCCAAGCAAGCAAGCGGGCAATGCAAATCTGCACTACAAAGAAGTATCACTTCCCAACGGTCAAAAGGGACATCCACAAAATGTGTAAAAACCAGAAAGGCAAGACAGGCCCTGGAGAACAGGGAGCCTTGTTATGCTGATGGGCCGGATGTAAGCTGCCAACTGCCTCCCTGGAGGAGTGCATTGTGTTCCCTAAAACAAGTAAACAACAGAGCTACAGAGCCAAGGGCACTTCCAGTCTAGGGAATATACCTTGGGAAAACTGAAGATCCATAAGACACAGCCACCCCCAAATTGAGGGCTGCACTGCTTACAAGAACCTCAACCTGGGTACACCTGAAATATCCCAGGAAATATAAAAAGGGTTCAAAACATTGTGGAACTTACGTACGATGGAATATCCCTCAGCCACGAAATCAATGTCATAAGACCAGTAGCAGCAAAATGAGTGGATTCAGGTACGATGATTCTAAGTGAAAGAAGTCACACAGAAAAAGAAACTTATCATAAGATATCACTTAGGAAGATCCTGTAAACATGGCAACACATGAACTGAGTTAGGAAAGAGAACAGAGTCTCACATTTAGAAAACACTCTTATGCCTGCTTCAGGGGGAAGGAGAGGTGGGGTGATGCATCAAACCAGAGTTTGATATAAGCACAGGTACTGTTCCAAAAACCAACTATGGAATAGACAAGACCTCCACCTTCCTCAGTGAAAGGGACTCAAAACCCCATATTTCCCGCAGAGGAATAGATCTGACTAGTAAGAATCTTAAAACCTATGTATTGATATGTCTCCGTAAGGGAATCAAGTGTGTCTAGACTGGCATAAACATGGCAGCGAGAATCAGCTCAAACCCACTCTAAAAAGGAATTTCAAAAACAGAACAAAGAAACAGGGAAATTCTTTACAATTCCTTCAGGGTCTCTGATGCAACCTGGAATGACCCTATCTACGATGACAGCTGGATGTGGCATGAGGCTGGACACTTGGGACTGAGAGGATTGGTGAGATTGGGTGAGCAAATGCAGACCCTTTAAAGCAATAATGCATGGCAACCATTCCATGGGTCCCACCTCTCCAGGTTGAAGGGAATATTACTACAGCTATAACATGTACGGGAACCCTAGAGAATGGACACACTGTGAATACGAAAGGTTTCTAAAACTCAACGAAGAGTCCCTCTCCTGGTGCTCCGGTTTGACTTTCCAACAGCTTTACTATCAATCTCCCAACTTGGAGAGACAGCCCCTTTAAGCTCCTGGTTCACACAGGTTGCCCATTTGGCAGAGGAGGAAAGGGAAGAGGGAGAACCAATGAGAGAGTAGCTGTTAGGCACTTGGATGGGCACATGTCACTCTAATTTCCCGGCAGGAAGAAGAATTCACCAAAGTCTCAGCCACCCACCGGGAACCAGTATAGGTCCTGAACCAAATGTTTGGACTTGCGTTCAGCTCACAAAAAACGAGTTGAAAAATGGAGCTCAGGGGCACAGCAATTCACAAACTGGCAGAGTAATCAAGGCCAACTATCGTCCAAAAATCTGTTGAGGGAAGGCAACGAGGCGGACTTGAATGCGAGGCAGAATAGCAGGAAACAGATTTCAAGAGGTACGTTAGAATCGCCTGTAAAGCACAGGAAGAGGGGCACAACTTCGACAATGATGCACTTGGCCAAAAAGGGCGTATGCGTTTTCTCCTGAATATATTCAGGAGAAAACGCATACGCCCTTTTTGGCCAAGCAAGCAAGCGGGCAATGCAAATCTGCACTACAAATAAGTATCACTTCCCACCGGTCAAAAGGGACATCCACAAAATGTGTAAAAACCAGAAAGGCAAGACAGGCCCTGGAGAACAGGGAGCCTTGTTATGCTGATGGGCGGGATGTAAGTTGCCAACTGCCTCACTGGAGGAGTGCATTGTGTTCCCTAAAACAAGTAAACAACAGAGCTACAGAGCCAAGGGCACTTCCAGTCTAGGGAATATACCTTGGGAAAACTGAAAATCCATAAGACAGAGCCACCCCCAAATTGAGGGCTGCACTGCTTACAAGAACCTCAACCTGGGTACACCTGAAATATCCCAGGAAATATAAAAATGGTTCCAAACATTGTGGAACTTACGTACGATGGAATATCCCTCAGCCACGAAATCAATGTCATAAGACCAGTAGCAGCAAAATGAGTGGATTCAGGTACGATGATTCTAAGGGAAAGAAGTCACACAGGAAAAGAAACTTATCATAAAATATCACTTAGGAAGATCCTGTAAACATGGCTACACATGAACTGAGTTAGGCAAGAGAACAGAGTCTCACATTTAGAAAACACTCTTATGCCTGCTTAAGGGGGAAGGAGAGGTGGGGTGATGCATCAAACCAGAGTTTGATATAAGCACAGGTACTGTTCCAAAAACCAACTATGGAATAGACAAGACCTCCACCTTCCTCAGTGAAAGGGACTCAAAACCCCATATTTCCCGCAGAGGAACAGATCTGACTAGTAAGAATCTTAAAACCTATGTATTGATATGTCTCCGTAAGGGAATCAAGTGTGTCTAGACTGGCATAAACATGGCAGCGAGAATCAGCTCAAACCCACTCTAAAAAGGAATTTCAAAAACAGAACAAAGAAACAGGGAAATTCTTTACAATTCCTTCAGGGTCTCTGATGCAACCTGGAATGACCCTATCTACGATGACAGCTGGATGTGGCATGAGGCTGGACACTTGGGACTGAGAGGATTGGTGAGATTGGGTGAGCAAATGCAGACCCTTTAAAGCAATAATGCATGGCAACCATTCCATGGGTCCCACCTCTCCAGGTTGAAGGGAATATTACTACAGCTATAACATGTACGGGAACCCTAGAGAATGGACACACTGTGAATACGAAAGGTTTCTAAAACTCAACGAAGAGTCCCTCTCCTGGTGCTCCGGTTTGACTTTCCAACAGCTTTACTATCAATCTCCCAACTTGGAGAGACAGCCCCTTTAAGCTCCTGGTTCACACAGGTTGCCCATTTGGCAGAGGAGGAAAGGGAAGAGGGAGAACCAATGAGAGAGTAGCTGTTAGGCATTTGGATGGGCACATGTCACTCTAATTTCCCGGCAGGAAGAAGAATTCACCAAAGTCTCAGCCACCCACCGGGAACCAGTATAGGTCCTGAACCAAATGTTTGGACTTGCGTTCAGCTCACAAAAAACGAGTTGAAAAATGGAGCTCAGGGGCACAGCAATTCACAAACTGGCAGAGTAATCAAGGCCAACTATCGTCCAAAAATCTGTTGAGGGAAGGCAACGAGGCGGACTTGAATGCGAGGCAGAATAGCAGGAAACAGATTTCAAGAGGTACGTTAGAATCGCCTGTAAAGCACAGGAAGAGGGGCACAACTTCGACAATGATGCACTTGGCCAAAAAGGGCGTATGCGTTTTCTCCTGAATATATTCAGGAGAAAACGCATACGCCCTTTTTGGCCAAGCAAGCAAGCGGGCAATGCAAATCTGCACTACAAAGAAGTATCACTTCCCACCGGTCAAAAGGGACATCCACAAAATGTGTAAAAACCAGAAAGGCAAGACAGGCCCTGGAGAACAGGGAGCCTTGTTATGCTGATGGGCGGGATGTAAGTTGCCAACTGCCTCACTGGAGGAGTGCATTGTGTTCCCTAAAACAAGTAAACAACAGAGCTACAGAGCCAAGGGCACTTCCAGTCTAGGGAATATACCTTGGGAAAACTGAAGATCCATAAGACAGAGCCACCCCCAAATTGAGGGCTGCACTGCTTACAAGAACCTCAACCTGGGTACACCTGAAATATCCCAGGAAATATAAAAATGGTTCCAAACATTGTGGAACTTACGTACGATGGAATATCCCTCAGCCACGAAATCAATGTCATAAGACCAGTAGCAGCAAAATGAGTGGATTCAGGTACGATGATTCTAAGGGAAAGAAGTCACACAGGAAAAGAAACTTATCATAAGATATCACTTAGGAAGATCCTGTAAACATGGCTACACATGAACTGAGTTAGGAAAGAGAACAGAGTCTCACATTTAGAAAACACTCTTATGCCTGCTTCAGGGGGAAGGAGAGGTGGGGTGATGCATCAAACCAGAGTTTGATATAAGCACAGGTACTGTTCCAAAAACCAACTATGGAATAGACAAGACCTACACCTTCCTCAGTGAAAGGGACTCAAAACCCCATATTTCCCGCAGAGGAATAGATCTGACTAGTAAGAATCTTAAAACCTATGTATTGATATGTCTCCGTAAGGGAATCAAGTGTGTCTAGACTGGCATAAACATGGCAGCGAGAATCAGCTCAAACCCACTCTAAAAAGGAATTTCAAAAACAGAACAAAGAAACAGGGAAATTCTTTACAATTCCTTCAGGGTCTCTGATGCAACCTGGAATGACCCTATCTACGATGACAGCTGGATGTGGCATGAGGCTGGACACTTGGGACTGAGAGGATTGGTGAGATTGGGTGAGCAAATGCAGACCCTTTAAAGCAATAATGCATGGCAACCATTCCATGGGTCCCACCTCTCCAGGTTGAAGGGAATATTACTACAGCTATAACATGTACGGGAACCCTAGAGAATGGACACACTGTGAATACGAAAGGTTTCTAAAACTCAACGAAGAGTCCCTCTCCTGGTGCTCCGGTTTGACTTTCCAACAGCTTTACTATCAATCTCCCAACTTGGAGAGACAGCCCCTTTAAGCTCCTGGTTCACACAGGTTGCCCATTTGGCAGAGGAGGAAAGGGAAGAGGGAGAACCAATGAGAGAGTAGCTGTTAGGCATTTGGATGGGCACATGTCACTCTAATTTCCCGGCAGGAAGAAGAATTCACCAAAGTCTCAGCCACCCACCGGGAACCAGTATAGGTCCTGAACCAAATGTTTGGACTTGCGTTCAGCTCACAAAAAACGAGTTGAAAAATGGAGCTCAGGGGCACAGCAATTCACAAACTGGCAGAGTAATCAAGGCCAACTATCGTCCAAAAATCTGTTGAGGGAAGGCAACGAGGCGGACTTGAATGCGAGGCAGAATAGCAGGAAACAGATTTCAAGAGGTACGTTAGAATCGCCTGTAAAGCACAGGAAGAGGGGCACAACTTCGACAATGATGCACTTGGCCAAAAAGGGCGTATGCGTTTTCTCCTGAATATATTCAGGAGAAAACGCATACGCCCTTTTTGGCCAAGCAAGCAAGCGGGCAATGCAAATCTGCACTACAAAGAAGTATCACTTCCCAACGGTCAAAAGGGACATCCACAAAATGTGTAAAAACCAGAAAGGCAAGACAGGCCCTGGAGAACAGGGAGCCTTGTTATGCTGATGGGCGGGATGTAAGTTGCCAACTGCCTCACTGGAGGAGTGCATTGTGTTCCCTAAAACAAGTAAACAACAGAGCTACAGAGCCAAGGGCACTTCCAGTCTAGGGAATATACCTTGGGAAAACTGAAGATCCATAAGACACAGCCACCCCCAAATTGAGGGCTGCACTGCTTACAAGAACCTCAACCTGGGTACACCTGAAATATCCCAGGAAATATAAAAATGGTTCCAAACACTGTGGAACTTACGTACGATGGAATATCCCTCAGCCACGAAATCAATGTCATAAGACCAGTAGCAGCAAAATGAGTGGATTCAGGTACGATGATTCTAAGGGAAAGAAGTCACACAGGAAAAGAAACTTATCATAAGA
The DNA here is from genome assembly GCF_964341445.2 of Mesoplodon mirus. NCBI lineage: Eukaryota > Metazoa > Chordata > Mammalia > Artiodactyla > Ziphiidae > Mesoplodon > Mesoplodon mirus. The sequence goes on from NW_028295729.1 coordinate 1,467,754, forward strand.
TATCACTTAGGAAGATCCTGTAAACATGGCTACACATGAACTGAGTTAGGAAAGAGAACAGAGTCTCACATTTAGAAAACACTCTTATGCCTGCTTAAGGGGGAAGGAGAGGTGGGGTGATGCATCAAACCAGAGTTTGATATAAGCACAGGTACTGTTCCAAAAACCAACTATGGAATAGACAAGACCTACACCTTCCTCAGTGAAAGGGACTCAAAACCCCATATTTCCCGCAGAGGAATAGATCTGACTAGTAAGAATCTTAAAACCTATGTATTGATATGTCTCCGTAAGGGAATCAAGTGTGTCTAGACTGGCATAAACATGGCAGCGAGAATCAGCTCAAACCCACTCTAAAAAGGAATTTCAAAAACAGAACAAAGAAACAGGGAAATTCTTTACAATTCCTTCAGGGTCTCTGATGCAACCTGGAATGACCCTATCTACGATGACAGCTGGATGTGGCATGAGGCTGGACACTTGGGACTGAGAGGATTGGTGAGATTGGGTGAGCAAATGCAGACCCTTTAAAGCAATAATGCATGGCCACCATTCCATGGGTCCCACCTCTCCAGGTTGAAGGGAATATTACTACAGCTATAACATGTACGGGAACCCTAGAGAATGGACACACTGTGAATACGAAAGGTTTCTAAAACTCAACGAAGAGTCCCTCTCCTGGTGCTCCGGTTTGACTTTCCAACAGCTTTACTATCAATCTCCCAACTTGGAGAGACAGCCCCTTTAAGCTCCTGGTTCACACAGGTTGCCCATTTGGCAGAGGAGGAAAGGGAAGAGGGAGAACCAATGAGAGAGTAGCTGTTAGGCATTTGGATGGGCACATGTCACTCTAATTTCCCGGCAGGAAGAAGAATTCACCAAAGTCTCAGCCACCCACCGGGAACCAGTATAGGTCCTGAACCAAATGTTTGGACTTGCGTTCAGCTCACAAAAAACGAGTTGAAAAATGGAGCTCAGGGGCACAGCAATTCACAAACTGGCAGAGTAATCAAGGCCAACTATCGTCCAAAAATCTGTTGAGGGAAGGCAACGAGGCGGACTTGAATGCGAGGCAGAATAGCAGGAAACAGATTTCAAGAGGTACGTTAGAATCGCCTGTAAAGCACAGGAAGAGGGGCACAACTTCGACAATGATGCACTTGGCCAAAAAGGGCGTATGCGTTTTCTCCTGAATATATTCAGGAGAAAACGCATACGCCCTTTTTGGCCAAGCAAGCAAGCGGGCAATGCAAATCTGCACTACAAAGAAGTATCACTTCCCACCGGTCAAAAGGGACATCCACAAAATGTGTAAAAACCAGAAAGGCAAGACAGGCCCTGGAGAACAGGGAGCCTTGTTATGCTGATGGGCGGGATGTAAGTTGCCAACTGCCTCACTGGAGGAGTGCATTGTGTTCCCTAAAACAAGTAAACAACAGAGCTACAGAGCCAAGGGCACTTCCAGTCTAGGGAATATACCTTGGGAAAACTGAAAATCCATAAGACAGAGCCACCCCCAAATTGAGGGCTGCACTGCTTACAAGAACCTCAACCTGGGTACACCTGAAATATCCCAGGAAATATAAAAATGGTTCCAAACATTGTGGAACTTACGTACGATGGAATATCCCTCAGCCACGAAATCAATGTCATAAGACCAGTAGCAGCAAAATGAGTGGATTCAGGTACGATGATTCTAAGGGAAAGAAGTCACACAGGAAAAGAAACTTATCATAAGATATCACTTAGGAAGATCCTGTAAACATGGCTACACATGAACTGAGTTAGGAAAGAGAACAGAGTCTCACATTTAGAAAACACTCTTATGCCTGCTTCAGGGGGAAGGAGAGGTGGGGTGATGCATCAAACCAGAGTTTGATATAAGCACAGGTACTGTTCCAAAAACCAACTATGGAATAGACAAGACCTACACCTTCCTCAGTGAAAGGGACTCAAAACCCCATATTTCCCGCAGAGGAATAGATCTGACTAGTAAGAATCTTAAAACCTATGTATTGATATGTCTCCGTAAGGGAATCAAGTGTGTCTAGACTGGCATAAACATGGCAGCGAGAATCAGCTCAAACCCACTCTAAAAAGGAATTTCAAAAACAGAACAAAGAAACAGGGAAATTCTTTACAATTCCTTCAGGGTCTCTGATGCAACCTGGAATGACCCTATCTACGATGACAGCTGGATGTGGCATGAGGCTGGACACTTGGGACTGAGAGGATTGGTGAGATTGGGTGAGCAAATGCAGACCCTTTAAAGCAATAATGCATGGCAACCATTCCATGGGTCCCACCTCTCCAGGTTGAAGGGAATATTACTACAGCTATAACATGTACGGGAACCCTAGAGAATGGACACACTGTGAATACGAAAGGTTTCTAAAACTCAACGAAGAGTCCCTCTCCTGGTGCTCCGGTTTGACTTTCCAACAGCTTTACTATCAATCTCCCAACTTGGAGAGACAGCCCCTTTAAGCTCCTGGTTCACACAGGTTGCCCATTTGGCAGAGGAGGAAAGGGAAGAGGGAGAACCAATGAGAGAGTAGCTGTTAGGCATTTGGATGGGCACATGTCACTCTAATTTCCCGGCAGGAAGAAGAATTCACCAAAGTCTCAGCCACCCACCGGGAACCAGTATAGGTCCTGAACCAAATGTTTGGACTTGCGTTCAGCTCACAAAAAACGAGTTGAAAAATGGAGCTCAGGGGCACAGCAATTCACAAACTGGCAGAGTAATCAAGGCCAACTATCGTCCAAAAATCTGTTGAGGGAAGGCAACGAGGCAGACTTGAATGCGAGGCAGAATAGCAGGAAACAGATTTCAAGAGGTACGTTAGAATCGCCTGTAAAGCACAGGAAGAGGGGCACAACTTCGACAATGATGCACTTGGCCAAAAAGGGCGTATGCGTTTTCTCCTGAATATATTCAGGAGAAAACGCATACGCCCTTTTTGGCCAAGCAAGCAAGCGGGCAATGCAAATCTGCACTACAAAGAAGTATCACTTCCCAACGGTCAAAAGGGACATCCACAAAATGTGTAAAAACCAGAAAGGCAAGACAGGCCCTGGAGAACAGGGAGCCTTGTTATGCTGATGGGCGGGATGTAAGTTGCCAACTGCCTCACTGGAGGAGTGCATTGTGTTCCCTAAAACAAGTAAACAACAGAGCTACAGAGCCAAGGGCACTTCCAGTCTAGGGAATATACCTTGGGAAAACTGAAGATCCATAAGACACAGCCACCCCCAAATTGAGGGCTGCACTGCTTACAAGAACCTCAACCTGGGTACACCTGAAATATCCCAGGAAATATAAAAATGGTTCCAAACACTGTGGAACTTACGTACGATGGAATATCCCTCAGCCACGAAATCAATGTCATAAGACCAGTAGCAGCAAAATGAGTGGATTCAGGTACGATGATTCTAAGGGAAAGAAGTCACACAGGAAAAGAAACTTATCATAAGATATCACTTAGGAAGATCCTGTAAACATGGCTACACATGAACTGAGTTAGGAAAGAGAACAGAGTCTCACATTTAGAAAACACTCTTATGCCTGCTTAAGGGGGAAGGAGAGGTGGGGTGATGCATCAAACCAGAGTTTGATATAAGCACAGGTACTGTTCCAAAAACCAACTATGGAATAGACAAGACCTACACCTTCCTCAGTGAAAGGGACTCAAAACCCCATATTTCCCGCAGAGGAATAGATCTGACTAGTAAGAATCTTAAAACCTATGTATTGATATGTCTCCGTAAGGGAATCAAGTGTGTCTAGACTGGCATAAACATGGCAGCGAGAATCAGCTCAAACCCACTCTAAAAAGGAATTTCAAAAACAGAACAAAGAAACAGGGAAATTCTTTACAATTCCTTCAGGGTCTCTGATGCAACCTGGAATGACCCTATCTACGATGACAGCTGGATGTGGCATGAGGCTGGACACTTGGGACTGAGAGGATTGGTGAGATTGGGTGAGCAAATGCAGACCCTTTAAAGCAATAATGCATGGCCACCATTCCATGGGTCCCACCTCTCCAGGTTGAAGGGAATATTACTACAGCTATAACATGTACGGGAACCCTAGAGAATGGACACACTGTGAATACGAAAGGTTTCTAAAACTCAACGAAGAGTCCCTCTCCTGGTGCTCCGGTTTGACTTTCCAACAGCTTTACTATCAATCTCCCAACTTGGAGAGACAGCCCCTTTAAGCTCCTGGTTCACACAGGTTGCCCATTTGGCAGAGGAGGAAAGGGAAGAGGGAGAACCAATGAGAGAGTAGCTGTTAGGCATTTGGATGGGCACATGTCACTCTAATTTCCCGGCAGGAAGAAGAATTCACCAAAGTCTCAGCCACCCACCGGGAACCAGTATAGGTCCTGAACCAAATGTTTGGACTTGCGTTCAGCTCACAAAAAACGAGTTGAAAAATGGAGCTCAGGGGCACAGCAATTCACAAACTGGCAGAGTAATCAAGGCCAACTATCGTCCAAAAATCTGTTGAGGGAAGGCAACGAGGCGGACTTGAATGCGAGGCAGAATAGCAGGAAACAGATTTCAAGAGGTACGTTAGAATCGCCTGTAAAGCACAGGAAGAGGGGCACAACTTCGACAATGATGCACTTGGCCAAAAAGGGCGTATGCGTTTTCTCCTGAATATATTCAGGAGAAAACGCATACGCCCTTTTTGGCCAAGCAAGCAAGCGGGCAATGCAAATCTGCACTACAAAGAAGTATCACTTCCCACCGGTCAAAAGGGACATCCACAAAATGTGTAAAAACCAGAAAGGCAAGACAGGCCCTGGAGAACAGGGAGCCTTGTTATGCTGATGGGCGGGATGTAAGTTGCCAACTGCCTCACTGGAGGAGTGCATTGTGTTCCCTAAAACAAGTAAACAACAGAGCTACAGAGCCAAGGGCACTTCCAGTCTAGGGAATATACCTTGGGAAAACTGAAAATCCATAAGACAGAGCCACCCCCAAATTGAGGGCTGCACTGCTTACAAGAACCTCAACCTGGGTACACCTGAAATATCCCAGGAAATATAAAAATGGTTCCAAACATTGTGGAACTTACGTACGATGGAATATCCCTCAGCCACGAAATCAATGTCATAAGACCAGTAGCAGCAAAATGAGTGGATTCAGGTACGATGATTCTAAGGGAAAGAAGTCACACAGGAAAAGAAACTTATCATAAGATATCACTTAGGAAGATCCTGTAAACATGGCTACACATGAACTGAGTTAGGCAAGAGAACAGAGTCTCACATTTAGAAAACACTCTTATGCCTGCTTAAGGGGGAAGGAGAGGTGGGGTGATGCATCAAACCAGAGTTTGATATAAGCACAGGTACTGTTCCAAAAACCAACTATGGAATAGACAAGACCTCCACCTTCCTCAGTGAAAGGGACTCAAAACCCCATATTTCCCGCAGAGGAATAGATCTGACTAGTAAGAATCTTAAAACCTATGTATTGATATGTCTCCGTAAGGGAATCAAGTGTGTCTAGACTGGCATAAACATGGCAGCGAGAATCAGCTCAAACCCACTCTAAAAAGGAATTTCAAAAACAGAACAAAGAAACAGGGAAATTCTTTACAATTCCTTCAGGGTCTCTGATGCAACCTGGAATGACCCTATCTACGATGACAGCTGGATGTGGCATGAGGCTGGACACTTGGGACTGAGAGGATTGGTGAGATTGGGTGAGCAAATGCAGACCCTTTAAAGCAATAATGCATGGCAACCATTCCATGGGTCCCACCTCTCCAGGTTGAAGGGAATATTACTACAGCTATAACATGTACGGGAACCCTAGAGAATGGACACACTGTGAATACGAAAGGTTTCTAAAACTCAACGAAGAGTCCCTCTCCTGGTGCTCCGGTTTGACTTTCCAACAGCTTTACTATCAATCTCCCAACTTGGAGAGACAGCCCCTTTAAGCTCCTGGTTCACACAGGTTGCCCATTTGGCAGAGGAGGAAAGGGAAGAGGGAGAACCAATGAGAGAGTAGCTGTTAGGCATTTGGATGGGCACATGTCACTCTAATTTCCCGGCAGGAAGAAGAATTCACCAAAGTCTCAGCCACCCACCGGGAACCAGTATAGGTCCTGAACCAAATGTTTGGACTTGCGTTCAGCTCACAAAAAACGAGTTGAAAAATGGAGCTCAGGGGCACAGCAATTCACAAACTGGCAGAGTAATCAAGGCCAACTATCGTCCAAAAATCTGTTGAGGGAAGGCAACGAGGCGGACTTGAATGCGAGGCAGAATAGCAGGAAACGGATTTCAAGAGGTACGTTAGAATCGCCTGTAAAGCACAGGAAGAGGGGCACAACTTCGACAATGATGCACTTGGCCAAAAAGGGCGTATGCGTTTTCTCCTGAATATATGCAGGAGAAAACGCATACGCCCTTTTTGGCCAAGCAAGCAAGCGGGCAATGCAAATCTGCACTACAAAGAAGTATCACTTCCCACCGGTCAAAAGGGACATCCACAAAATGTGTAAAAACCAGAAAGGCAAGACAGGCCCTGGAGAACAGGGAGCCTTGTTATGCTGATGGGCGGGATGTAAGTTGCCAACTGCCTCACTGGAGGAGTGCATTGTGTTCCCTAAAACAAGTAAACAACAGAGCTACAGAGCCAAGGGCACTTCCAGTCTAGGGACTATACCTTGGGAAAACTGAAAATCCATAAGACAGAGCCACCCCCAAATTGAGGGCTGCACTGCTTACAAGAACCTCAACCTGGGTACACCTGAAATATCCCAGGAAATATAAAAATGGTTCCAAACATTGTGGAACTTACGTACGATGGAATATCCCTCAGCCACGAAATCAATGTCATAAGACCAGTAGCAGCAAAATGAGTGGATTCAGGTACGATGATTCTAAGTGAAAGAAGTCACACAGAAAAAGAAACTTATCATAAGATATCACTTAGGAAGATCCTGTAAACATGGCTACACATGAACTGAGTTAGGCAAGAGAACAGAGTCTCACATTTAGAAAACACTCTTATGCCTGCTTAAGGGGGAAGGAGAGGTGGGGTGATGCATCAAACCAGAGTTTGATATAAGCACAGGTACTGTTCCAAAAACCAACTATGGAATAGACAAGACCTCCACCTTCCTCAGTGAAAGGGACTCAAAACCCCATATTTCCCGCAGAGGAATAGATCTGACTAGTAAGAATCTTAAAACCTATGTATTGATATGTCTCCGTAAGGGAATCAGGTGTGTCTAGACTGGCATAAACATGGCAGCGAGAATCAGCTCAAACCCACTCTAAAAAGGAATTTCAAAAACAGAACAAAGAAACAGGGAAATTCTTTACAATTCCTTCAGGGTCTCTGATGCAACCTGGAATGACCCTATCTACGATGACAGCTGGATGTGGCATGAGGCTGGACACTTGGGACTGAGAGGATTGGTGAGATTGGGTGAGCAAATGCAGACCCTTTAAAGCAATAATGCATGGCAACCATTCCATGGGTCCCACCTCTCCAGGTTGAAGGGAATATTACTACAGCTATAACATGTACGGGAACCCTAGAGAATGGACACACTGTGAATACGAAAGGTTTCTAAAACTCAACGAAGAGTCCCTCTCCTGGTGCTCCGGTTTGACTTTCCAACAGCTTTACTATCAATCTCCCAACTTGGAGAGACAGCCCCTTTAAGCTCCTGGTTCACACAGGTTGCCCATTTGGCAGAGGAGGAAAGGGAAGAGGGAGAACCAATGAGAGAGTAGCTGTTAGGCACTTGGATGGGCACATGTCACTCTAATTTCCCGGCAGGAAGAAGAATTCACCAAAGTCTCAGCCACCCACCGGGAACCAGTATAGGTCCTGAACCAAATGTTTGGACTTGCGTTCAGCTCACAAAAAACGAGTTGAAAAATGGAGCTCAGGGGCACAGCAATTCACAAACTGGCAGAGTAATCAAGGCCAACTATCGTCCAAAAATCTGTTGAGGGAAGGCAACGAGGCGGACTTGAATGCGAGGCAGAATAGCAGGAAACAGATTTCAAGAGGTACGTTAGAATCGCCTGTAAAGCACAGGAAGAGGGGCACAACTTCGACAATGATGCACTTGGCCAAAAAGGGCGTATGCGTTTTCTCCTGAATATATTCAGGAGAAAACGCATACGCCCTTTTTGGCCAAGCAAGCAAGCGGGCAATGCAAATCTGCACTACAAATAAGTATCACTTCCCACCGGTCAAAAGGGACATCCACAAAATGTGTAAAAACCAGAAAGGCAAGACAGGCCCTGGAGAACAGGGAGCCTTGTTATGCTGATGGGCGGGATGTAAGTTGCCAACTGCCTCACTGGAGGAGTGCATTGTGTTCCCTAAAACAAGTAAACAACAGAGCTACAGAGCCAAGGGCACTTCCAGTCTAGGGAATATACCTTGGGAAAACTGAAAATCCATAAGACAGAGCCACCCCCAAATTGAGGGCTGCACTGCTTACAAGAACCTCAACCTGGGTACACCTGAAATATCCCAGGAAATATAAAAATGGTTCCAAACATTGTGGAACTTACGTACGATGGAATATCCCTCAGCCACGAAATCAATGTCATAAGACCAGTAGCAGCAAAATGAGTGGATTCAGGTACGATGATTCTAAGGGAAAGAAGTCACACAGGAAAAGAAACTTATCATAAAATATCACTTAGGAAGATCCTGTAAACATGGCTACACATGAACTGAGTTAGGCAAGAGAACAGAGTCTCACATTTAGAAAACACTCTTATGCCTGCTTAAGGGGGAAGGAGAGGTGGGGTGATGCATCAAACCAGAGTTTGATATAAGCACAGGTACTGTTCCAAAAACCAACTATGGAATAGACAAGACCTCCACCTTCCTCAGTGAAAGGGACTCAAAACCCCATATTTCCCGCAGAGGAACAGATCTGACTAGTAAGAATCTTAAAACCTATGTATTGATATGTCTCCGTAAGGGAATCAAGTGTGTCTAGACTGGCATAAACATGGCAGCGAGAATCAGCTCAAACCCACTCTAAAAAGGAATTTCAAAAACAGAACAAAGAAACAGGGAAATTCTTTACAATTCCTTCAGGGTCTCTGATGCAACCTGGAATGACCCTATCTACGATGACAGCTGGATGTGGCATGAGGCTGGACACTTGGGACTGAGAGGATTGGTGAGATTGGGTGAGCAAATGCAGACCCTTTAAAGCAATAATGCATGGCAACCATTCCATGGGTCCCACCTCTCCAGGTTGAAGGGAATATTACTACAGCTATAACATGTACGGGAACCCTAGAGAATGGACACACTGTGAATACGAATGGTTTCTAAAACTCAACGAAGAGTCCCTCTCCTGGTGCTCCGGTTTGACTTTCCAACAGCTTTACTATCAATCTCCCAACTTGGAGAGACAGCCCCTTTAAGCTCCTGGTTCACACAGGTTGCCCATTTGGCAGAGGAGGAAAGGGAAGAGGGAGAACCAATGAGAGAGTAGCTGTTAGGCATTTGGATGGGCACATGTCACTCTAATTTCCCGGCAGGAAGAAGAATTCACCAAAGTCTCAGCCACCCACCGGGAACCAGTATAGGTCCTGAACCAAATGTTTGGACTTGCGTTCAGCTCACAAAAAACGAGTTGAAAAATGGAGCTCAGGGGCACAGCAATTCACAAACTGGCAGAGTAATCAAGGCCAACTATCGTCCAAAAATCTGTTGAGGGAAGGCAACGAGGCGGACTTGAATGCGAGGCAGAATAGCAGGAAACAGATTTCAAGAGGTACGTTAGAATCGCCTGTAAAGCACAGGAAGAGGGGCACAACTTCGACAATGATGCACTTGGCCAAAAAGGGCGTATGCGTTTTCTCCTGAATATATTCAGGAGAAAACGCATACGCCCTTTTTGGCCAAGCAAGCAAGCGGGCAATGCAAATCTGCACTACAAAGAAGTATCACTTCCCACCGGTCAAAAGGGACATCCACAAAATGTGTAAAAACCAGAAAGGCAAGACAGGCCCTGGAGAACAGGGAGCCTTGTTATGCTGATGGGCGGGATGTAAGTTGCCAACTGCCTCACTGGAGGAGTGCATTGTGTTCCCTAAAACAAGTAAACAACAGAGCTACAGAGCCAAGGGCACTTCCAGTCTAGGGAATATACCTTGGGAAAACTGAAGATCCATAAGACAGAGCCACCCCCAAATTGAGGGCTGCACTGCTTACAAGAACCTCAACCTGGGTACACCTGAAATATCCCAGGAAATATAAAAATGGTTCCAAACATTGTGGAACTTACGTACGATGGAATATCCCTCAGCCACGAAATCAATGTCATAAGACCAGTAGCAGCAAAATGAGTGGATTCAGGTACGATGATTCTAAGGGAAAGAAGTCACACAGGAAAAGAAACTTATCATAAGATATCACTTAGGAAGATCCTGTAAACATGGCTACACATGAACTGAGTTAGGAAAGAGAACAGAGTCTCACATTTAGAAAACACTCTTATGCCTGCTTCAGGGGGAAGGAGAGGTGGGGTGATGCATCAAACCAGAGTTTGATATAAGCACAGGTACTGTTCCAAAAACCAACTATGGAATAGACAAGACCTACACCTTCCTCAGTGAAAGGGACTCAAAACCCCATATTTCCCGCAGAGGAATAGATCTGACTAGTAAGAATCTTAAAACCTATGTATTGATATGTCTCCGTAAGGGAATCAAGTGTGTCTAGACTGGCATAAACATGGCAGCGAGAATCAGCTCAAACCCACTCTAAAAAGGAATTTCAAAAACAGAACAAAGAAACAGGGAAATTCTTTACAATTCCTTCAGGGTCTCTGATGCAACCTGGAATGACCCTATCTACGATGACAGCTGGATGTGGCATGAGGCTGGACACTTGGGACTGAGAGGATTGGTGAGATTGGGTGAGCAAATGCAGACCCTTTAAAGCAATAATGCATGGCAACCATTCCATGGGTCCCACCTCTCCAGGTTGAAGGGAATATTACTACAGCTATAACATGTACGGGAACCCTAGAGAATGGACACACTGTGAATACGAAAGGTTTCTAAAACTCAACGAAGAGTCCCTCTCCTGGTGCTCCGGTTTGACTTTCCAACAGCTTTACTATCAATCTCCCAACTTGGAGAGACAGCCCCTTTAAGCTCCTGGTTCACACAGGTTGCCCATTTGGCAGAGGAGGAAAGGGAAGAGGGAGAACCAATGAGAGAGTAGCTGTTAGGCATTTGGATGGGCACATGTCACTCTAATTTCCCGGCAGGAAGAAGAATTCACCAAAGTCTCAGCCACCCACCGGGAACCAGTATAGGTCCTGAACCAAATGTTTGGACTTGCGTTCAGCTCACAAAAAACGAGTTGAAAAATGGAGCTCAGGGGCACAGCAATTCACAAACTGGCAGAGTAATCAAGGCCAACTATCGTCCAAAAATCTGTTGAGGGAAGGCAACGAGGCGGACTTGAATGCGAGGCAGAATAGCAGGAAACAGATTTCAAGAGGTACGTTAGAATCGCCTGTAAAGCACAGGAAGAGGGGCACAACTTCGACAATGATGCACTTGGCCAAAAAGGGCGTATGCGTTTTCTCCTGAATATATTCAGGAGAAAACGCATACGCCCTTTTTGGCCAAGCAAGCAAGCGGGCAATGCAAATCTGCACTACAAAGAAGTATCACTTCCCAACGGTCAAAAGGGACATCCACAAAATGTGTAAAAACCAGAAAGGCAAGACAGGCCCTGGAGAACAGGGAGCCTTGTTATGCTGATGGGCGGGATGTAAGTTGCCAACTGCCTCACTGGAGGAGTGCATTGTGTTCCCTAAAACAAGTAAACAACAGAGCTGCAGAGCCAAGGGCACTTCCAGTCTAGGGAATATACCTTGGGAAAACTGAAGATCCATAAGACACAGCCACCCCCAAATTGAGGGCTGCACTGCTTACAAGAACCTCAACCTGGGTACACCTGAAATATCCCAGGAAATATAAAAATGGTTCCAAACACTGTGGAACTTACGTACGATGGAATATCCCTCAGCCACGAAATCAATGTCATAAGACCAGTAGCAGCAAAATGAGTGGATTCAGGTACGATGATTCTAAGGGAAAGAAGTCACACAGGAAAAGAAACTTATCATAAGATATCACTTAGGAAGATCCTGTAAACATGGCTACACATGAACTGAGTTAGGAAAGAGAACAGAGTCTCACATTTAGAAAACACTCTTATGCCTGCTTAAGGGGGAAGGAGAGGTGGGGTGATGCATCAAACCAGAGTTTGATATAAGCACAGGTACTGTTCCAAAAACCAACTATGGAATAGACAAGACCTACACCTTCCTCAGTGAAAGGGACTCAAAACCCCATATTTCCCGCAGAGGAATAGATCTGACTAGTAAGAATCTTAAAACCTATGTATTGATATGTCTCCGTAAGGGAATCAAGTGTGTCTAGACTGGCATAAACATGGCAGCGAGAATCAGCTCAAACCCACTCTAAAAAGGAATTTCAAAAACAGAACAAAGAAACAGGGAAATTCTTTACAATTCCTTCAGGGTCTCTGATGCAACCTGGAATGACCCTATCTACGATGACAGCTGGATGTGGCATGAGGCTGGACACTTGGGACTGAGAGGATTGGTGAGATTGGGTGAGCAAATGCAGACCCTTTAAAGCAATAATGCATGGCCACCATTCCATGGGTCCCACCTCTCCAGGTTGAAGGGAATATTACTACAGCTATAACATGTACGGGAACCCTAGAGAATGGACACACTGTGAATACGAAAGGTTTCTAAAACTCAACGAAGAGTCCCTCTCCTGGTGCTCCGGTTTGACTTTCCAACAGCTTTACTATCAATCTCCCAACTTGGAGAGACAGCCCCTTTAAGCTCCTGGTTCACACAGGTTGCCCATTTGGCAGAGGAGGAAAGGGAAGAGGGAGAACCAATGAGAGAGTAGCTGTTAGGCATTTGGATGGGCACATGTCACTCTAATTTCCCGGCAGGAAGAAGAATTCACCAAAGTCTCAGCCACCCACCGGGAACCAGTATAGGTCCTGAACCAAATGTTTGGACTTGCGTTCAGCTCACAAAAAACGAGTTGAAAAATGGAGCTCAGGGGCACAGCAATTCACAAACTGGCAGAGTAATCAAGGCCAACTATCGTCCAAAAATCTGTTGAGGGAAGGCAACGAGGCGGACTTGAATGCGAGGCAGAATAGCAGGAAACAGATTTCAAGAGGTACGTTAGAATCGCCTGTAAAGCACAGGAAGAGGGGCACAACTTCGACAATGATGCACTTGGCCAAAAAGGGCGTATGCGTTTTCTCCTGAATATATTCAGGAGAAAACGCATACGCCCTTTTTGGCCAAGCAAGCAAGCGGGCAATGCAAATCTGCACTACAAAGAAGTATCACTTCCCACCGGTCAAAAGGGACATCCACAAAATGTGTAAAAACCAGAAAGGCAAGACAGGCCCTGGAGAACAGGGAGCCTTGTTATGCTGATGGGCGGGATGTAAGTTGCCAACTGCCTCACTGGAGGAGTGCATTGTGTTCCCTAAAACAAGTAAACAACAGAGCTACAGAGCCAAGGGCACTTCCAGTCTAGGGAATATACCTTGGGAAAACTGAAAATCCATAAGACAGAGCCACCCCCAAATTGAGGGCTGCACTGCTTACAAGAACCTCAACCTGGGTACACCTGAAATATCCCAGGAAATATAAAAATGGTTCCAAACATTGTGGAACTTACGTACGATGGAATATCCCTCAGCCACGAAATCAATGTCATAAGACCAGTAGCAGCAAAATGAGTGGATTCAGGTACGATGATTCTAAGGGAAAGAAGTCACACAGGAAAAGAAACTTATCATAAGATATCACTTAGGAAGATCCTGTAAACATGGCTACACATGAACTGAGTTAGGAAAGAGAACAGAGTCTCACATTTAGAAAACACTCTTATGCCTGCTTCAGGGGGAAGGAGAGGTGGGGTGATGCATCAAACCAGAGTTTGATATAAGCACAGGTACTGTTCCAAAAACCAACTATGGAATAGACAAGACCTACACCTTCCTCAGTGAAAGGGACTCAAAACCCCATATTTCCCGCAGAGGAATAGATCTGACTAGTAAGAATCTTAAAACCTATGTATTGATATGTCTCCGTAAGGGAATCAAGTGTGTCTAGACTGGCATAAACATGGCAGCGAGAATCAGCTCAAACCCACTCTAAAAAGGAATTTCAAAAACAGAACAAAGAAACAGGGAAATTCTTTACAATTCCTTCAGGGTCTCTGATGCAACCTGGAATGACCCTATCTACGATGACAGCTGGATGTGGCATGAGGCTGGACACTTGGGACTGAGAGGATTGGTGAGATTGGGTGAGCAAATGCAGACCCTTTAAAGCAATAATGCATGGCAACCATTCCATGGGTCCCACCTCTCCAGGTTGAAGGGAATATTACTACAGCTATAACATGTACGGGAACCCTAGAGAATGGACACACTGTGAATACGAAAGGTTTCTAAAACTCAACGAAGAGTCCCTCTCCTGGTGCTCCGGTTTGACTTTCCAACAGCTTTACTATCAATCTCCCAACTTGGAGAGACAGCCCCTTTAAGCTCCTGGTTCACACAGGTTGCCCATTTGGCAGAGGAGGAAAGGGAAGAGGGAGAACCAATGAGAGAGTAGCTGTTAGGCATTTGGATGGGCACATGTCACTCTAATTTCCCGGCAGGAAGAAGAATTCACCAAAGTCTCAGCCACCCACCGGGAACCAGTATAGGTCCTGAACCAAATGTTTGGACTTGCGTTCAGCTCACAAAAAACGAGTTGAAAAATGGAGCTCAGGGGCACAGCAATTCACAAACTGGCAGAGTAATCAAGGCCAACTATCGTCCAAAAATCTGTTGAGGGAAGGCAACGAGGCGGACTTGAATGCGAGGCAGAATAGCAGGAAACAGATTTCAAGAGGTACGTTAGAATCGCCTGTAAAGCACAGGAAGAGGGGCACAACTTCGACAATGATGCACTTGGCCAAAAAGGGCGTATGCGTTTTCTCCTGAATATATTCAGGAGAAAACGCATACGCCCTTTTTGGCCAAGCAAGCAAGCGGGCAATGCAAATCTGCACTACAAAGAAGTATCACTTCCCAACGGTCAAAAGGGACATCCACAAAATGTGTAAAAACCAGAAAGGCAAGACAGGCCCTGGAGAACAGGGAGCCTTGTTATGCTGATGGGCGGGATGTAAGTTGCCAACTGCCTCACTGGAGGAGTGCATTGTGTTCCCTAAAACAAGTAAACAACAGAGCTACAGAGCCAAGGGCACTTCCAGTCTAGGGAATATACCTTGGGAAAACTGAAGATCCATAAGACACAGCCACCCCCAAATTGAGGGCTGCACTGCTTACAAGAACCTCAACCTGGGTACACCTGAAATATCCCAGGAAATATAAAAATGGTTCCAAACACTGTGGAACTTACGTACGATGGAATATCCCTCAGCCACGAAATCAATGTCATAAGACCAGTAGCAGCAAAATGAGTGGATTCAGGTACGATGATTCTAAGGGAAAGAAGTCACACAGGAAAAGAAACTTATCATAAGATATCACTTAGGAAGATCCTGTAAACATGGCTACACATGAACTGAGTTAGGAAAGAGAACAGAGTCTCACATTTAGAAAACACTCTTATGCCTGCTTAAGGGGGAAGGAGAGGTGGGGTGATGCATCAAACCAGAGTTTGATATAAGCACAGGTACTGTTCCAAAAACCAACTATGGAATAGACAAGACCTACACCTTCCTCAGTGAAAGGGACTCAAAACCCCATATTTCCCGCAGAGGAATAGATCTGATTAGTAAGAATCTTAAAACCTATGTATTGATATGTCTCCGTAAGGGAATCAAGTGTGTCTAGACTGGCATAAACATGGCAGCGAGAATCAGCTCAAACCCACTCTAAAAAGGAATTTCAAAAACAGAACAAAGAAACAGGGAAATTCTTTACAATTCCTTCAGGGTCTCTGATGCAACCTGGAATGACCCTATCTACGATGACAGCTGGATGTGGCATGAGGCTGGACACTTGGGACTGAGAGGATTGGTGAGATTGGGTGAGCAAATGCAGACCCTTTAAAGCAATAATGCATGGCCACCATTCCATGGGTCCCACCTCTCCAGGTTGAAGGGAATATTACTACAGCTATAACATGTACGGGAACCCTAGAGAATGGACACACTGTGAATACGAAAGGTTTCTAAAACTCAACGAAGAGTCCCTCTCCTGGTGCTCCGGTTTGACTTTCCAACAGCTTTACTATCAATCTCCCAACTTGGAGAGACAGCCCCTTTAAGCTCCTGGTTCACACAGGTTGCCCATTTGGCAGAGGAGGAAAGGGAAGAGGGAGAACCAATGAGAGAGTAGCTGTTAGGCATTTGGATGGGCACATGTCACTCTAATTTCCCGGCAGGAAGAAGAATTCACCAAAGTCTCAGCCACCCACCGGGAACCAGTATAGGTCCTGAACCAAATGTTTGGACTTGCGTTCAGCTCACAAAAAACGAGTTGAAAAATGGAGCTCAGGGGCACAGCAATTCACAAACTGGCAGAGTAATCAAGGCCAACTATCGTCCAAAAATCTGTTGAGGGAAGGCAACGAGGCGGACTTGAATGCGAGGCAGAATAGCAGGAAACAGATTTCAAGAGGTACGTTAGAATCGCCTGTAAAGCACAGGAAGAGGGGCACAACTTCGACAATGATGCACTTGGCCAAAAAGGGCGTATGCGTTTTCTCCTGAATATATTCAGGAGAAAACGCATACGCCCTTTTTGGCCAAGCAAGCAAGCGGGCAATGCAAATCTGCACTACAAAGAAGTATCACTTCCCACCGGTCAAAAGGGACATCCACAAAATGTGTAAAAACCAGAAAGGCAAGACAGGCCCTGGAGAACAGGGAGCCTTGTTATGCTGATGGGCGGGATGTAAGTTGCCAACTGCCTCACTGGAGGAGTGCATTGTGTTCCCTAAAACAAGTAAACAACAGAGCTACAGAGCCAAGGGCACTTCCAGTCTAGGGAATATACCTTGGGAAAACTGAAGATCCATAAGACACAGCCACCCCCAAATTGAGGGCTGCACTGCTTACAAGAACCTCAACCTGGGTACACCTGAAATATCCCAGGAAATATAAAAATGGTTCCAAACACTGTGGAACTTACGTACGATGGAATATCCCTCAGCCACGAAATCAATGTCATAAGACCAGTAGCAGCAAAATGAGTGGATTCAGGTACGATGATTCTAAGGGAAAGAAGTCACACAGGAAAAGAAACTTATCATAAGATATCACTTAGGAAGATCCTGTAAACATGGCTACACATGAACTGAGTTAGGCAAGAGAACAGAGTCTCACATTTAGAAAACACTCTTATGCCTGCTTAAGGGGGAAGGAGAGGTGGGGTGATGCATCAAACCAGAGTTTGATATAAGCACAGGTACTGTTCCAAAAACCAACTATGGAATAGACAAGACCTCCACCTTCCTCAGTGAAAGGGACTCAAAACCCCATATTTCCCGCAGAGGAATAGATCTGACTAGTAAGAATCTTAAAACCTATGTATTGATATGTCTCCGTAAGGGAATCAAGTGTGTCTAGACTGGCATAAACATGGCAGCGAGAATCAGCTCAAACCCACTCTAAAAAGGAATTTCAAAAACAGAACAAAGAAACAGGGAAATTCTTTACAATTCCTTCAGGGTCTCTGATGCAACCTGGAATGACCCTATCTACGATGACAGCTGGATGTGGCATGAGGCTGGACACTTGGGACTGAGAGGATTGGTGAGATTGGGTGAGCAAATGCAGACCCTTTAAAGCAATAATGCATGGCCACCATTCCATGGGTCCCACCTCTCCAGGTTGAAGGGAATATTACTACAGCTATAACATGTACGGGAACCCTAGAGAATGGACACACTGTGAATACGAAAGGTTTCTAAAACTCAACGAAGAGTCCCTCTCCTGGTGCTCCGGTTTGACTTTCCAACAGCTTTACTATCAATCTCCCAACTTGGAGAGACAGCCCCTTTAAGCTCCTGGTTCACACAGGTTGCCCATTTGGCAGAGGAGGAAAGGGAAGAGGGAGAACCAATGAGAGAGTAGCTGTTAGGCATTTGGATGGGCACATGTCACTCTAATTTCCCGGCAGGAAGAAGAATTCACCAAAGTCTCAGCCACCCACCGGGAACCAGTATAGGTCCTGAACCAAATGTTTGGACTTGCGTTCAGCTCACAAAAAACGAGTTGAAAAATGGAGCTCAGGGGCACAGCAATTCACAAACTGGCAGAGTAATCAAGGCCAACTATCGTCCAAAAATCTGTTGAGGGAAGGCAACGAGGCGGACTTGAATGCGAGGCAGAATAGCAGGAAACGGATTTCAAGAGGTACGTTAGAATCGCCTGTAAAGCACAGGAAGAGGGGCACAACTTCGACAATGATGCACTTGGCCAAAAAGGGCGTATGCGTTTTCTCCTGAATATATGCAGGAGAAAACGCATACGCCCTTTTTGGCCAAGCAAGCAAGCGGGCAATGCAAATCTGCACTACAAAGAAGTATCACTTCCCACCGGTCAAAAGGGACATCCACAAAATGTGTAAAAACCAGAAAGGCAAGACAGGCCCTGGAGAACAGGGAGCCTTGTTATGCTGATGGGCGGGATGTAAGTTGCCAACTGCCTCACTGGAGGAGTGCATTGTGTTCCCTAAAACAAGTAAACAACAGAGCTACAGAGCCAAGGGCACTTCCAGTCTAGGGACTATACCTTGGGAAAACTGAAAATCCATAAGACAGAGCCACCCCCAAATTGAGGGCTGCACTGCTTACAAGAACCTCAACCTGGGTACACCTGAAATATCCCAGGAAATATAAAAATGGTTCCAAACATTGTGGAACTTACGTACGATGGAATATCCCTCAGCCACGAAATCAATGTCATAAGACCAGTAGCAGCAAAATGAGTGGATTCAGGTACGATGATTCTAAGTGAAAGAAGTCACACAGAAAAAGAAACTTATCATAAGATATCACTTAGGAAGATCCTGTAAACATGGCTACACATGAACTGAGTTAGGCAAGAGAACAGAGTCTCACATTTAGAAAACACTCTTATGCCTGCTTAAGGGGGAAGGAGAGGTGGGGTGATGCATCAAACCAGAGTTTGATATAAGCACAGGTACTGTTCCAAAAACCAACTATGGAATAGACAAGACCTCCACCTTCCTCAGTGAAAGGGACTCAAAACCCCATATTTCCCGCAGAGGAATAGATCTGACTAGTAAGAATCTTAAAACCTATGTATTGATATGTCTCCGTAAGGGAATCAGGTGTGTCTAGACTGGCATAAACATGGCAGCGAGAATCAGCTCAAACCCACTCTAAAAAGGAATTTCAAAAACAGAACAAAGAAACAGGGAAATTCTTTACAATTCCTTCAGGGTCTCTGATGCAACCTGGAATGACCCTATCTACGATGACAGCTGGATGTGGCATGAGGCTGGACACTTGGGACTGAGAGGATTGGTGAGATTGGGTGAGCAAATGCAGACCCTTTAAAGCAATAATGCATGGCCACCATTCCATGGGTCCCACCTCTCCAGGTTGAAGGGAATATTACTACAGCTATAACATGTACGGGAACCCTAGAGAATGGACACACTGTGAATACGAAAGGTTTCTAAAACTCAACGAAGAGTCCCTCTCCTGGTGCTCCGGTTTGACTTTCCAACAGCTTTACTATCAATCTCCCAACTTGGAGAGACAGCCCCTTTAAGCTCCTGGTTCACACAGGTTGCCCATTTGGCAGAGGAGGAAAGGGAAGAGGGAGAACCAATGAGAGAGTAGCTGTTAGGCATTTGGATGGGCACATGTCACTCTAATTTCCCGGTAGGAAGAAGAATTCACCAAAGTCTCAGCCACCCACCGGGAACCAGTATAGGTCCTGAACCAAATGTTTGGACTTGCGTTCAGCTCACAAAAAACGAGTTGAAAAATGGAGCTCAGGGGCACAGCAATTCACAAACTGGCAGAGTAATCAAGGCCAACTATCGTCCAAAAATCTGTTGAGGGAAGGCAACGAGGCGGACTTGAATGCGAGGCAGAATAGCAGGAAACAGATTTCAAGAGGTACGTTAGAATCGCCTGTAAAGCACAGGAAGAGGGGCACAACTTCGACAATGATGCACTTGGCCAAAAAGGGCGTATGCGTTTTCTCCTGAATATATTCAGGAGAAAACGCATACGCCCTTTTTGGCCAAGCAAGCAAGCGGGCAATGCAAATCTGCACTACAAAGAAGTATCACTTCCCACCGGTCAAAAGGGACATCCACAAAATGTGTAAAAACCAGAAAGGCAAGACAGGCCCTGGAGAACAGGGAGCCTTGTTATGCTGATGGGCGGGATGTAAGTTGCCAACTGCCTCACTGGAGGAGTGCATTGTGTTCCCTAAAACAAGTAAACAACAGAGCTACAGAGCCAAGGGCACTTCCAGTCTAGGGAATATACCTTGGGAAAACTGAAGATCCATAAGACACAGCCACCCCCAAATTGAGGGCTGCACTGCTTACAAGAACCTCAACCTGGGTACACCTGAAATATCCCAGGAAATATAAAAATGGTTCCAAACACTGTGGAACTTACGTACGATGGAATATCCCTCAGCCACGAAATCAATGTCATAAGACCAGTAGCAGCAAAATGAGTGGATTCAGGTACGATGATTCTAAGGGAAAGAAGTCACACAGGAAAAGAAACTTATCATAAGATATCACTTAGGAAGATCCTGTAAACATGGCTACACATGAACTGAGTTAGGCAAGAGAACAGAGTCTCACATTTAGAAAACACTCTTATGCCTGCTTCAGGGGGAAGGAGAGGTGGGGTGATGCATCAAACCAGAGTTTGATATAAGCACAGGTACTGTTCCAAAAACCAACTATGGAATAGACAAGACCTACACCTTCCTCAGTGAAAGGGACTCAAAACCCCATATTTCCCGCAGAGGAATAGATCTGACTAGTAAGAATCTTAAAACCTATGTATTGATATGTCTCCGTAAGGGAATCAGGTGTGTCTAGACTGGCATAAACATGGCAGCGAGAATCAGCTCAAACCCACTCTAAAAAGGAATTTCAAAAACAGAACAAAGAAACAGGGAAATTCTTTACAATTCCTTCAGGGTCTCTGATGCAACCTGGAATGACCCTATCTACGATGACAGCTGGATGTGGCATGAGGCTGGACACTTGGGACTGAGAGGATTGGTGAGATTGGGTGAGCAAATGCAGACCCTTTAAAGCAATAATGCATGGCAACCATTCCATGGGTCCCACCTCTCCAGGTTGAAGGGAATATTACTACAGCTATAACATGTACGG
Source organism: Mesoplodon mirus (assembly GCF_964341445.2). Classification (NCBI taxonomy): domain Eukaryota; kingdom Metazoa; phylum Chordata; class Mammalia; order Artiodactyla; family Ziphiidae; genus Mesoplodon; species Mesoplodon mirus. The sequence goes on from NW_028295729.1 coordinate 1,489,234, forward strand.
GAACCCTAGAGAATGGACACACTGTGAATACGAAAGGTTTCTAAAACTCAACGAAGAGTCCCTCTCCTGGTGCTCCGGTTTGACTTTCCAACAGCTTTACTATCAATCTCCCAACTTGGAGAGACAGCCCCTTTAAGCTCCTGGTTCACACAGGTTGCCCATTTGGCAGAGGAGGAAAGGGAAGAGGGAGAACCAATGAGAGAGTAGCTGTTAGGCATTTGGATGGGCACATGTCACTCTAATTTCCCGGCAGGAAGAAGAATTCACCAAAGTCTCAGCCACCCACCGGGAACCAGTATAGGTCCTGAACCAAATGTTTGGACTTGCGTTCAGCTCACAAAAAACGAGTTGAAAAATGGAGCTCAGGGGCACAGCAATTCACAAACTGGCAGAGTAATCAAGGCCAACTATCGTCCAAAAATCTGTTGAGGGAAGGCAACGAGGCGGACTTGAATGCGAGGCAGAATAGCAGGAAACAGATTTCAAGAGGTACGTTAGAATCGCCTGTAAAGCACAGGAAGAGGGGCACAACTTCGACAATGATGCACTTGGCCAAAAAGGGCGTATGCGTTTTCTCCTGAATATATTCAGGAGAAAACGCATACGCCCTTTTTGGCCAAGCAAGCAAGCGGGCAATGCAAATCTGCACTACAAAGAAGTATCACTTCCCACCGGTCAAAAGGGACATCCACAAAATGTGTAAAAACCAGAAAGGCAAGACAGGCCCTGGAGAACAGGGAGCCTTGTTATGCTGATGGGCGGGATGTAAGCTGCCAACTGCCTCACTGGAGGAGTGCATTGTGTTCCCTAAAACAAGTAAACAACAGAGCTACAGAGCCAAGGGCACTTCCAGTCTAGGGACTATACCTTGGGAAAACTGAAAATCCATAAGACAGAGCCACCCCCAAATTGAGGGCTGCACTGCTTACAAGAACCTCAACCTGGGTACACCTGAAATATCCCAGGAAATATAAAAATGGTTCCAAACATTGTGGAACTTACGTACGATGGAATATCCCTCAGCCACGAAATCAATGTCATAAGACCAGTAGCAGCAAAATGAGTGGATTCAGGTACGATGATTCTAAGGGAAAGAAGTCACACAGGAAAAGAAACTTATCATAAGATATCACTTAGGAAGATCCTGTAAACATGGCTACACATGAACTGAGTTAGGAAAGAGAACAGAGTCTCACATTTAGAAAACATTCTTATGCCTGCTTAAGGGGGAAGGAGAGGTGGGGTGATGCATCAAACCAGAGTTTGATATAAGCACAGGTACTGTTCCAAAAACCAACTATGGAATAGACAAGACCTCCACCTTCCTCAGTGAAAGGGACTCAAAACCCCATATTTCCCGCAGAGGAATAGATCTGACTAGTAAGAATCTTAAAACCTATGTATTGATATGTCTCCGTAAGGGAATCAGGTGTGTCTAGACTGGCATAAACATGGCAGCGAGAATCAGCTCAAACCCACTCTAAAAAGGAATTTCAAAAACAGAACAAAGAAACAGGGAAATTCTTTACAATTCCTTCAGGGTCTCTGATGCAACCTGGAATGACCCTATCTACGATGACAGCTGGATGTGGCATGAGGCTGGACACTTGGGACTGAGAGGATTGGTGAGATTGGGTGAGCAAATGCAGACCCTTTAAAGCAATAATGCATGGCAACCATTCCATGGGTCCCACCTCTCCAGGTTGAAGGGAATATTACTACAGCTATAACATGTACGGGAACCCTAGAGAATGGACACACTGTGAATACGAAAGGTTTCTAAAACTCAACGAAGAGTCCCTCTCCTGGTGCTCCGGTTTGACTTTCCAACAGCTTTACTATCAATCTCCCAACTTGGAGAGACAGCCCCTTTAAGCTCCTGGTTCACACAGGTTGCCCATTTGGCAGAGGAGGAAAGGGAAGAGGGAGAACCAATGAGAGAGTAGCTGTTAGGCATTTGGATGGGCACATGTCACTCTAATTTCCCGGCAGGAAGAAGAATTCACCAAAGTCTCAGCCACCCACCGGGAACCAGTATAGGTCCTGAACCAAATGTTTGGACTTGCGTTCAGCTCACAAAAAACGAGTTGAAAAATGGAGCTCAGGGGCACAGCAATTCACAAACTGGCAGAGTAATCAAGGCCAACTATCGTCCAAAAATCTGTTGAGGGAAGGCAACGAGGCGGACTTGAATGCGAGGCAGAATAGCAGGAAACAGATTTCAAGAGGTACGTTAGAATCGCCTGTAAAGCACAGGAAGAGGGGCACAACTTCGACAATGATGCACTTGGCCAAAAAGGGCGTATGCGTTTTCTCCTGAATATATTCAGGAGAAAACGCATACGCCCTTTTTGGCCAAGCAAGCAAGCGGGCAATGCAAATCTGCACTACAAAGAAGTATCACTTCCCACCGGTCAAAAGGGACATCCACAAAATGTGTAAAAACCAGAAAGGCAAGACAGGCCCTGGAGAACAGGGAGCCTTGTTATGCTGATGGGCGGGATGTAAGTTGCCAACTGCCTCACTGGAGGAGTGCATTGTGTTCCCTAAAACAAGTAAACAACAGAGCTACAGAGCCAAGGGCACTTCCAGTCTAGGGAATATACCTTGGGAAAACTGAAAATCCATAAGACAGAGCCACCCCCAAATTGAGGGCTGCACTGCTTACAAGAACCTCAACCTGGGTACACCTGAAATATCCCAGGAAATATAAAAATGGTTCCAAACATTGTGGAACTTACGTACGATGGAATATCCCTCAGCCACGAAATCAATGTCATAAGACCAGTAGCAGCAAAATGAGTGGATTCAGGTACGATGATTCTAAGGGAAAGAAGTCACACAGGAAAAGAAACTTATCATAAGATATCACTTAGGAAGATCCTGTAAACATGGCTACACATGAACTGAGTTAGGAAAGAGAACAGAGTCTCACATTTAGAAAACACTCTTATGCCTGCTTCAGGGGGAAGGAGAGGTGGGGTGATGCATCAAACCAGAGTTTGATATAAGCACAGGTACTGTTCCAAAAACCAACTATGGAATAGACAAGACCTACACCTTCCTCAGTGAAAGGGACTCAAAACCCCATATTTCCCGCAGAGGAATAGATCTGACTAGTAAGAATCTTAAAACCTATGTATTGATATGTCTCCGTAAGGGAATCAAGTGTGTCTAGACTGGCATAAACATGGCAGCGAGAATCAGCTCAAACCCACTCTAAAAAGGAATTTCAAAAACAGAACAAAGAAACAGGGAAATTCTTTACAATTCCTTCAGGGTCTCTGATGCAACCTGGAATGACCCTATCTACGATGACAGCTGGATGTGGCATGAGGCTGGACACTTGGGACTGAGAGGATTGGTGAGATTGGGTGAGCAAATGCAGACCCTTTAAAGCAATAATGCATGGCAACCATTCCATGGGTCCCACCTCTCCAGGTTGAAGGGAATATTACTACAGCTATAACATGTACGGGAACCCTAGAGAATGGACACACTGTGAATACGAAAGGTTTCTAAAACTCAACGAAGAGTCCCTCTCCTGGTGCTCCGGTTTGACTTTCCAACAGCTTTACTATCAATCTCCCAACTTGGAGAGACAGCCCCTTTAAGCTCCTGGTTCACACAGGTTGCCCATTTGGCAGAGGAGGAAAGGGAAGAGGGAGAACCAATGAGAGAGTAGCTGTTAGGCACTTGGATGGGCACATGTCACTCTAATTTCCCGGCAGGAAGAAGAATTCACCAAAGTCTCAGCCACCCACCGGGAACCAGTATAGGTCCTGAACCAAATGTTTGGACTTGCGTTCAGCTCAAAAAAAACGAGTTGAAAAATGGAGCTCAGGGGCACAGCAATTCACAAACTGGCAGAGTAATCAAGGCCAACTATCGTCCAAAAATCTGTTGAGGGAAGGCAACGAGGCGGACTTGAATGCGAGGCAGAATAGCAGGAAACAGATTTCAAGAGGTACGTTAGAATCGCCTGTAAAGCACAGGAAGAGGGGCACAACTTCGACAATGATGCACTTGGCCAAAAAGGGCGTATGCGTTTTCTCCTGAATATATTCAGGAGAAAACGCATACGCCCTTTTTGGCCAAGCAAGCAAGCGGGCAATGCAAATCTGCACTACAAAGAAGTATCACTTCCCACCGGTCAAAAGGGACATCCACAAAATGTGTAAAAACCAGAAAGGCAAGACAGGCCCTGGAGAACAGGGAGCCTTGTTATGCTGATGGGCGGGATGTAAGTTGCCAACTGCCTCACTGGAGGAGTGCATTGTGTTCCCTAAAACAAGTAAACAACAGAGCTACAGAGCCAAGGGCACTTCCAGTCTAGGGAATATACCTTGGGAAAACTGAAAATCCATAAGACAGAGCCACCCCCAAATTGAGGGCTGCACTGCTTACAAGAACCTCAACCTGGGTACACCTGAAATATCCCAGGAAATATAAAAATGGTTCCAAACATTGTGGAACTTACGTACGATGGAATATCCCTCAGCCATGAAATCAATGTCATAAGACCAGTAGCAGCAAAATGAGTGGATTCAGGTACGATGATTCTAAGGGAAAGAAGTCACACAGGAAAAGAAACTTATCATAAAATATCACTTAGGAAGATCCTGTAAACATGGCTACACATGAACTGAGTTAGGAAAGAGAACAGAGTCTCACATTTAGAAAACACTCTTATGCCTGCTTAAGGGGGAAGGAGAGGTGGGGTGATGCATCAAACCAGAGTTTGATATAAGCACAGGTACTGTTCCAAAAACCAACTATGGAATAGACAAGACCTCCACCTTCCTCAGTGAAAGGGACTCAAAACCCCATATTTCCCGCAGAGGAACAGATCTGACTAGTAAGAATCTTAAAACCTATGTATTGATATGTCTCCGTAAGGGAATCAAGTGTGTCTAGACTGGCATAAACATGGCAGCGAGAATCAGCTCAAACCCACTCTAAAAAGGAATTTCAAAAACAGAACAAAGAAACAGGGAAATTCTTTACAATTCCTTCAGGGTCTCTGATGCAACCTGGAATGACCCTATCTACGATGACAGCTGGATGTGGCATGAGGCTGGACACTTGGGACTGAGAGGATTGGTGAGATTGGGTGAGCAAATGCAGACCCTTTAAAGCAATAATGCATGGCAACCATTCCATGGGTCCCACCTCTCCAGGTTGAAGGGAATATTACTACAGCTATAACATGTACGGGAACCCTAGAGAATGGACACACTGTGAATACGAAAGGTTTCTAAAACTCAACGAAGAGTCCCTCTCCTGGTGCTCCGGTTTGACTTTCCAACAGCTTTACTATCAATCTCCCAACTTGGAGAGACAGCCCCTTTAAGCTCCTGGTTCACACAGGTTGCCCATTTGGCAGAGGAGGAAAGGGAAGAGGGAGAACCAATGAGAGAGTAGCTGTTAGGCATTTGGATGGGCACATGTCACTCTAATTTCCCGGCAGGAAGAAGAATTCACCAAAGTCTCAGCCACCCACCGGGAACCAGTATAGGTCCTGAACCAAATGTTTGGACTTGCGTTCAGCTCACAAAAAACGAGTTGAAAAATGGAGCTCAGGGGCACAGCAATTCACAAACTGGCAGAGTAATCAAGGCCAACTATCGTCCAAAAATCTGTTGAGGGAAGGCAACGAGGCGGACTTGAATGCGAGGCAGAATAGCAGGAAACAGATTTCAAGAGGTACGTTAGAATCGCCTGTAAAGCACAGGAAGAGGGGCACAACTTCGACAATGATGCACTTGGCCAAAAAGGGCGTATGCGTTTTCTCCTGAATATATTCAGGAGAAAACGCATACGCCCTTTTTGGCCAAGCAAGCAAGCGGGCAATGCAAATCTGCACTACAAAGAAGTATCACTTCCCAACGGTCAAAAGGGACATCCACAAAATGTGTAAAAACCAGAAAGGCAAGACAGGCCCTGGAGAACAGGGAGCCTTGTTATGCTGATGGGCGGGATGTAAGTTGCCAACTGCCTCACTGGAGGAGTGCATTGTGTTCCCTAAAACAAGTAAACAACAGAGCTACAGAGCCAAGGGCACTTCCAGTCTAGGGAATATACCTTGGGAAAACTGAAAATCCATAAGACAGAGCCACCCCCAAATTGAGGGCTGCACTGCTTACAAGAACCTCAACCTGGGTACACCTGAAATATCCCAGGAAATATAAAAATGGTTCCAAACATTGTGGAACTTACGTACGATGGAATATCCCTCAGCCACGAAATCAATGTCATAAGACCAGTAGCAGCAAAATGAGTGGATTCAGGTACGATGATTCTAAGGGAAAGAAGTCACACAGGAAAAGAAACTTATCATAAGATATCACTTAGGAAGATCCTGTAAACATGGCTACACATGAACTGAGTTAGGAAAGAGAACAGAGTCTCACATTTAGAAAACACTCTTATGCCTGCTTCAGGGGGAAGGAGAGGTGGGGTGATGCATCAAACCAGAGTTTGATATAAGCACAGGTACTGTTCCAAAAACCAACTATGGAATAGACAAGACCTACACCTTCCTCAGTGAAAGGGACTCAAAACCCCATATTTCCCGCAGAGGAATAGATCTGACTAGTAAGAATCTTAAAACCTATGTATTGATATGTCTCCGTAAGGGAATCAAGTGTGTCTAGACTGGCATAAACATGGCAGCGAGAATCAGCTCAAACCCACTCTAAAAAGGAATTTCAAAAACAGAACAAAGAAACAGGGAAATTCTTTACAATTCCTTCAGGGTCTCTGATGCAACCTGGAATGACCCTATCTACGATGACAGCTGGATGTGGCATGAGGCTGGACACTTGGGACTGAGAGGATTGGTGAGATTGGGTGAGCAAATGCAGACCCTTTAAAGCAATAATGCATGGCAACCATTCCATGGGTCCCACCTCTCCAGGTTGAAGGGAATATTACTACAGCTATAACATGTACGGGAACCCTAGAGAATGGACACACTGTGAATACGAAAGGTTTCTAAAACTCAACGAAGAGTCCCTCTCCTGGTGCTCCGGTTTGACTTTCCAACAGCTTTACTATCAATCTCCCAACTTGGAGAGACAGCCCCTTTAAGCTCCTGGTTCACACAGGTTGCCCATTTGGCAGAGGAGGAAAGGGAAGAGGGAGAACCAATGAGAGAGTAGCTGTTAGGCATTTGGATGGGCACATGTCACTCTAATTTCCCGGCAGGAAGAAGAATTCACCAAAGTCTCAGCCACCCACCGGGAACCAGTATAGGTCCTGAACCAAATGTTTGGACTTGCGTTCAGCTCAAAAAAAACGAGTTGAAAAATGGAGCTCAGGGGCACAGCAATTCACAAACTGGCAGAGTAATCAAGGCCAACTATCGTCCAAAAATCTGTTGAGGGAAGGCAACGAGGCGGACTTGAATGCGAGGCAGAATAGCAGGAAACAGATTTCAAGAGGTACGTTAGAATCGCCTGTAAAGCACAGGAAGAGGGGCACAACTTCGACAATGATGCACTTGGCCAAAAAGGGCGTATGCGTTTTCTCCTGAATATATTCAGGAGAAAACGCATACGCCCTTTTTGGCCAAGCAAGCAAGCGGGCAATGCAAATCTGCACTACAAAGAAGTATCACTTCCCACCGGTCAAAAGGGACATCCACAAAATGTGTAAAAACCAGAAAGGCAAGACAGGCCCTGGAGAACAGGGAGCCTTGTTATGCTGATGGGCGGGATGTAAGTTGCCAACTGCCTCACTGGAGGAGTGCATTGTGTTCCCTAAAACAAGTAAACAACAGAGCTACAGAGCCAAGGGCACTTCCAGTCTAGGGAATATACCTTGGGAAAACTGAAAATCCATAAGACAGAGCCACCCCCAAATTGAGGGCTGCACTGCTTACAAGAACCTCAACCTGGGTACACCTGAAATATCCCAGGAAATATAAAAATGGTTCCAAACATTGTGGAACTTACGTACGATGGAATATCCCTCAGCCACGAAATCAATGTCATAAGACCAGTAGCAGCAAAATGAGTGGATTCAGGTACGATGATTCTAAGGGAAAGAAGTCACACAGGAAAAGAAACTTATCATAAGATATCACTTAGGAAGATCCTGTAAACATGGCTGCACATGAACTGAGTTAGGCAAGAGAACAGAGTCTCACATTTAGAAAACACTCTTATGCCTGCTTAAGGGGGAAGGAGAGGTGGGGTGATGCATCAAACCAGAGTTTGATATAAGCACAGGTACTGTTCCAAAAACCAACTATGGAATAGACAAGACCTACACCTTCCTCAGTGAAAGGGACTCAAAACCCCATATTTCCCGCAGAGGAATAGATCTGACTAGTAAGAATCTTAAAACCTATGTATTGATATGTCTCCGTAAGGGAATCAAGTGTGTCTAGACTGGCATAAACATGGCAGCGAGAATCAGCTCAAACCCACTCTAAAAAGGAATTTCAAAAACAGAACAAAGAAACAGGGAAATTCTTTACAATTCCTTCAGGGTCTCTGATGCAACCTGGAATGACCCTATCTACGATGACAGCTGGATGTGGCATGAGGCTGGACACTTGGGACTGAGAGGATTGGTGAGATTGGGTGAGCAAATGCAGACCCTTTAAAGCAATAATGCATGGCCACCATTCCATGGGTCCCACCTCTCCAGGTTGAAGGGAATATTACTACAGCTATAACATGTACGGGAACCCTAGAGAATGGACACACTGTGAATACGAAAGGTTTCTAAAACTCAACGAAGAGTCCCTCTCCTGGTGCTCCGGTTTGACTTTCCAACAGCTTTACTATCAATCTCCCAACTTGGAGAGACAGCCCCTTTAAGCTCCTGGTTCACACAGGTTGCCCATTTGGCAGAGGAGGAAAGGGAAGAGTGAGAACCAATGAGAGAGTAGCTGTTAGGCATTTGGATGGGCACATGTCACTCTAATTTCCCGGCAGGAAGAAGAATTCACCAAAGTCTCAGCCACCCACCGGGAACCAGTATAGGTCCTGAACCAAATGTTTGGACTTGCGTTCAGCTCACAAAAAACGAGTTGAAAAATGGAGCTCAGGGGCACAGCAATTCACAAACTGGCAGAGTAATCAAGGCCAACTATCGTCCAAAAATCTGTTGAGGGAAGGCAACGAGGCGGACTTGAATGCGAGGCAGAATAGCAGGAAACAGATTTCAAGAGGTACGTTAGAATCGCCTGTAAAGCACAGGAAGAGGGGCACAACTTCGACAATGATGCACTTGGCCAAAAAGGGCGTATGCGTTTTCTCCTGAATATATTCAGGAGAAAACGCATACGCCCTTTTTGGCCAAGCAAGCAAGCGGGCAATGCAAATCTGCACTACAAAGAAGTATCACTTCCCACCGGTCAAAAGGGACATCCACAAAATGTGTAAAAACCAGAAAGGCAAGACAGGCCCTGGAGAACAGGGAGCCTTGTTATGCTGATGGGCGGGATGTAAGTTGCCAACTGCCTCACTGGAGGAGTGCATTGTGTTCCCTAAAACAAGTAAACAACAGAGCTACAGAGCCAAGGGCACTTCCAGTCTAGGGAATATACCTTGGGAAAACTGAAAATCCATAAGACAGAGCCACCCCCAAATTGAGGGCTGCACTGCTTACAAGAACCTCAACCTGGGTACACCTGAAATATCCCAGGAAATATAAAAATGGTTCCAAACATTGTGGAACTTACGTACGATGGAATATCCCTCAGCCACGAAATCAATGTCATAAGACCAGTAGCAGCAAAATGAGTGGATTCAGGTACGATGATTCTAAGGGAAAGAAGTCACACAGGAAAAGAAACTTATCATAAGATATCACTTAGGAAGATCCTGTAAACATGGCTACACATGAACTGAGTTAGGCAAGAGAACAGAGTCTCACATTTAGAAAACACTCTTATGCCTGCTTAAGGGGGAAGGAGAGGTGGGGTGATGCATCAAACCAGAGTTTGATATAAGCACAGGTACTGTTCCAAAAACCAACTATGGAATAGACAAGACCTACACCTTCCTCAGTGAAAGGGACTCAAAACCCCATATTTCCCGCAGAGGAATAGATCTGACTAGTAAGAATCTTAAAACCTATGTATTGATATGTCTCCGTAAGGGAATCAAGTGTGTCTAGACTGGCATAAACATGGCAGCGAGAATCAGCTCAAACCCACTCTAAAAAGGAATTTCAAAAACAGAACAAAGAAACAGGGAAATTCTTTACAATTCCTTCAGGGTCTCTGATGCAACCTGGAATGACCCTATCTACGATGACAGCTGGATGTGGCATGAGGCTGGACACTTGGGACTGAGAGGATTGGTGAGATTGGGTGAGCAAATGCAGACCCTTTAAAGCAATAATGCATGGCCACCATTCCATGGGTCCCACCTCTCCAGGTTGAAGGGAATATTACTACAGCTATAACATGTACGGGAACCCTAGAGAATGGACACACTGTGAATACGAAAGGTTTCTAAAACTCAACGAAGAGTCCCTCTCCTGGTGCTCCGGTTTGACTTTCCAACAGCTTTACTATCAATCTCCCAACTTGGAGAGACAGCCCCTTTAAGCTCCTGGTTCACACAGGTTGCCCATTTGGCAGAGGAGGAAAGGGAAGAGGGAGAACCAATGAGAGAGTAGCTGTTAGGCATTTGGATGGGCACATGTCACTCTAATTTCCCGGCAGGAAGAAGAATTCACCAAAGTCTCAGCCACCCACCGGGAACCAGTATAGGTCCTGAACCAAATGTTTGGACTTGCGTTCAGCTCACAAAAAACGAGTTGAAAAATGGAGCTCAGGGGCACAGCAATTCACAAACTGGCAGAGTAATCAAGGCCAACTATCGTCCAAAAATCTGTTGAGGGAAGGCAACGAGGCGGACTTGAATGCGAGGCAGAATAGCAGGAAACGGATTTCAAGAGGTACGTTAGAATCGCCTGTAAAGCACAGGAAGAGGGGCACAACTTCGACAATGATGCACTTGGCCAAAAAGGGCGTATGCGTTTTCTCCTGAATATATTCAGGAGAAAACGCATACGCCCTTTTTGGCCAAGCAAGCAAGCGGGCAATGCAAATCTGCACTACAAAGAAGTATCACTTCCCACCGGTCAAAAGGGACATCCACAAAATGTGTAAAAACCAGAAAGGCAAGACAGGCCCTGGAGAACAGGGAGCCTTGTTATGCTGATGGGCGGGATGTAAGTTGCCAACTGCCTCACTGGAGGAGTGCATTGTGTTCCCTAAAACAAGTAAACAACAGAGCTACAGAGCCAAGGGCACTTCCAGTCTAGGGAATATACCTTGGGAAAACTGAAAATCCATAAGACAGAGCCACCCCCAAATTGAGGGCTGCACTGCTTACAAGAACCTCAACCTGGGTACACCTGAAATATCCCAGGAAATATAAAAATGGTTCCAAACATTGTGGAACTTACGTACGATGGAATATCCCTCAGCCACGAAATCAATGTCATAAGACCAGTAGCAGCAAAATGAGTGGATTCAGGTACGATGATTCTAAGGGAAAGAAGTCACACAGGAAAAGAAACTTATCATAAGATATCACTTAGGAAGATCCTGTAAACATGGCTACACATGAACTGAGTTAGGCAAGAGAACAGAGTCTCACATTTAGAAAACACTCTTATGCCTGCTTAAGGGGGAAGGAGAGGTGGGGTGATGCATCAAACCAGAGTTTGATATAAGCACAGGTACTGTTCCAAAAACCAACTATGGAATAGACAAGACCTACACCTTCCTCAGTGAAAGGGACTCAAAACCCCATATTTCCCGCAGAGGAATAGATCTGACTAGTAAGAATCTTAAAACCTATGTATTGATATGTCTCCGTAAGGGAATCAGGTGTGTCTAGACTGGCATAAACATGGCAGCGAGAATCAGCTCAAACCCACTCTAAAAAGGAATTTCAAAAACAGAACAAAGAAACAGGGAAATTCTTTACAATTCCTTCAGGGTCTCTGATGCAACCTGGAATGACCCTATCTACGATGACAGCTGGATGTGGCATGAGGCTGGACACTTGGGACTGAGAGGATTGGTGAGATTGGGTGAGCAAATGCAGACCCTTTAAAGCAATAATGCATGGCCACCATTCCATGGGTCCCACCTCTCCAGGTTGAAGGGAATATTACTACAGCTATAACATGTACGGGAACCCTAGAGAATGGACACACTGTGAATACGAAAGGTTTCTAAAACTCAACGAAGAGTCCCTCTCCTGGTGCTCCGGTTTGACTTTCCAACAGCTTTACTATCAATCTCCCAACTTGGAGAGACAGCCCCTTTAAGCTCCTGGTTCACACAGGTTGCCCATTTGGCAGAGGAGGAAAGGGAAGAGGGAGAACCAATGAGAGAGTAGCTGTTAGGCATTTGGATGGGCACATGTCACTCTAATTTCCCGGCAGGAAGAAGAATTCACCAAAGTCTCAGCCACCCACCGGGAACCAGTATAGGTCCTGAACCAAATGTTTGGACTTGCGTTCAGCTCACAAAAAACGAGTTGAAAAATGGAGCTCAGGGGCACAGCAATTCACAAACTGGCAGAGTAATCAAGGCCAACTATCGTCCAAAAATCTGTTGAGGGAAGGCAACGAGGCGGACTTGAATGCGAGGCAGAATAGCAGGAAACAGATTTCAAGAGGTACGTTAGAATCGCCTGTAAAGCACAGGAAGAGGGGCACAACTTCGACAATGATGCACTTGGCCAAAAAGGGCGTATGCGTTTTCTCCTGAATATATTCAGGAGAAAACGCATACGCCCTTTTTGGCCAAGCAAGCAAGCGGGCAATGCAAATCTGCACTACAAAGAAGTATCACTTCCCACCGGTCAAAAGGGACATCCACAAAATGTGTAAAAACCAGAAAGGCAAGACAGGCCCTGGAGAACAGGGAGCCTTGTTATGCTGATGGGCGGGATGTAAGTTGCCAACTGCCTCACTGGAGGAGTGCATTGTGTTCCCTAAAACAAGTAAACAACAGAGCTACAGAGCCAAGGGCACTTCCAGTCTAGGGAATATACCTTGGGAAAACTGAAAATCCATAAGACAGAGCCACCCCCAAATTGAGGGCTGCACTGCTTACAAGAACCTCAACCTGGGTACACCTGAAATATCCCAGGAAATATAAAAATGGTTCCAAACATTGTGGAACTTACGTACGATGGAATATCCCTCAGCCACGAAATCAATGTCATAAGACCAGTAGCAGCAAAATGAGTGGATTCAGGTACGATGATTCTAAGGGAAAGAAGTCACACAGGAAAAGAAACTTATCATAAGATATCACTTAGGAAGATCCTGTAAACATGGCTACACATGAACTGAGTTAGGCAAGAGAACAGAGTCTCACATTTAGAAAACACTCTTATGCCTGCTTCAGGGGGAAGGAGAGGTGGGGTGATGCATCAAACCAGAGTTTGATATAAGCACAGGTACTGTTCCAAAAACCAACTATGGAATAGACAAGACCTACACCTTCCTCAGTGAAAGGGACTCAAAACCCCATATTTCCCGCAGAGGAATAGATCTGACTAGTAAGAATCTTAAAACCTATGTATTGATATGTCTCCGTAAGGGAATCAAGTGTGTCTAGACTGGCATAAACATGGCAGCGAGAATCAGCTCAAACCCACTCTAAAAAGGAATTTCAAAAACAGAACAAAGAAACAGGGAAATTCTTTACAATTCCTTCAGGGTCTCTGATGCAACCTGGAATGACCCTATCTACGATGACAGCTGGATGTGGCATGAGGCTGGACACTTGGGACTGAGAGGATTGGTGAGATTGGGTGAGCAAATGCAGACCCTTTAAAGCAATAATGCATGGCCACCATTCCATGGGTCCCACCTCTCCAGGTTGAAGGGAATATTACTACAGCTATAACATGTACGGGAACCCTAGAGAATGGACACACTGTGAATACGAAAGGTTTCTAAAACTCAACGAAGAGTCCCTCTCCTGGTGCTCCGGTTTGACTTTCCAACAGCTTTACTATCAATCTCCCAACTTGGAGAGACAGCCCCTTTAAGCTCCTGGTTCACACAGGTTGCCCATTTGGCAGAGGAGGAAAGGGAAGAGGGAGAACCAATGAGAGAGTAGCTGTTAGGCATTTGGATGGGCACATGTCACTCTAATTTCCCGGCAGGAAGAAAAATTCACCAAAGTCTCAGCCACCCACCGGGAACCAGTATAGGTCCTGAACCAAATGTTTGGACTTGCGTTCAGCTCAAAAAAAACGAGTTGAAAAATGGAGCTCAGGGGCACAGCAATTCACAAACTGGCAGAGTAATCAAGGCCAACTATCGTCCAAAAATCTGTTGAGGGAAGGCAACGAGGCGGACTTGAATGCGAGGCAGAATAGCAGGAAACAGATTTCAAGAGGTACGTTAGAATCGCCTGTAAAGCACAGGAAGAGGGGCACAACTTCGACAATGATGCACTTGGCCAAAAAGGGCGTATGCGTTTTCTCCTGAATATATTCAGGAGAAAACGCATACGGCCTTTTTGGCCAAGCAAGCAAGCGGGCAATGCAAATCTGCACTACAAAGAAGTATCACTTCCCACCGGTCAAAAGGGACATCCACAAAATGTGTAAAAACCAGAAAGGCAAGACAGGCCCTGGAGAACAGGGAGCCTTGTTATGCTGATGGGCGGGATGTAAGTTGCCAACTGCCTCACTGGAGGAGTGCATTGTGTTCCCTAAAACAAGTAAACAACAGAGCTACAGAGCCAAGGGCACTTCCAGTCTAGGGAATATACCTTGGGAAAACTGAAAATCCATAAGACAGAGCCACCCCCAAATTGAGGGCTGCACTGCTTACAAGAACCTCAACCTGGGTACACCTGAAATATCCCAGGAAATATAAAAATGGTTCCAAACATTGTGGAACTTACGTACGATGGAATATCCCTCAGCCACGAAATCAATGTCATAAGACCAGTAGCAGCAAAATGAGTGGATTCAGGTACGATGATTCTAAGGGAAAGAAGTCACACAGGAAAAGAAACTTATCATAAGATATCACTTAGGAAGATCCTGTAAACATGGCTACACATGAACTGAGTTAGGCAAGAGAACAGAGTCTCACATTTAGAAAACACTCTTATGCCTGCTTAAGGGGGAAGGAGAGGTGGGGTGATGCATCAAACCAGAGTTTGATATAAGCACAGGTACTGTTCCAAAAACCAACTATGGAATAGACAAGACCTACACCTTCCTCAGTGAAAGGGACTCAAAACCCCATATTTCCCGCAGAGGAATAGATCTGACTAGTAAGAATCTTAAAACCTATGTATTGATATGTCTCCGTAAGGGAATCAAGTGTGTCTAGACTGGCATAAACATGGCAGCGAGAATCAGCTCAAACCCACTCTAAAAAGGAATTTCAAAAACAGAACAAAGAAACAGGGAAATTCTTTACAATTCCTTCAGGGTCTCTGATGCAACCTGGAATGACCCTATCTACGATGACAGCTGGATGTGGCATGAGGCTGGACACTTGGGACTGAGAGGATTGGTGAGATTGGGTGAGCAAATGCAGACCCTTTAAAGCAATAATGCATGGCAACCATTCCATGGGTCCCACCTCTCCAGGTTGAAGGGAATATTACTACAGCTATAACATGTACGGGAACCCTAGAGAATGGACACACTGTGAATACGAAAGGTTTCTAAAACTCAACGAAGAGTCCCCCTCCTGGTGCTCCGGTTTGACTTTCCAACAGCTTTACTATCAATCTCCCAACTTGGAGAGACAGCCCCTTTAAGCTCCTGGTTCACACAGGTTGCCCATTTGGCAGAGGAGGAAAGGGAAGAGGGAGAACCAATGAGAGAGTAGCTGTTAGGCATTTGGATGGGCACATGTCACTCTAATTTCCCGGCAGGAAGAAGAATTCACCAAAGTCTCAGCCACCCACCGGGAACCAGTATAGGTCCTGAACCAAATGTTTGGACTTGCGTTCAGCTCACAAAAAACGAGTTGAAAAATGGAGCTCAGGGGCACAGCAATTCACAAACTGGCAGAGTAATCAAGGCCAACTATCGTCCAAAAATCTGTTGAGGGAAGGCAACGAGGCGGACTTGAATGCGAGGCAGAATAGCAGGAAACAGATTTCAAGAGGTACGTTAGAATCGCCTGTAAAGCACAGGAAGAGGGGCACAACTTCGACAATGATGCACTTGGCCAAAAAGGGCGTATGCGTTTTCTCCTGAATATATTCAGGAGAAAACGCATACGCCCTTTTTGGCCAAGCAAGCAAGCGGGCAATGCAAATCTGCACTACAAAGAAGTATCACTTCCCACCGGTCAAAAGGGACATCCACAAAATGTGTAAAAACCAGAAAGGCAAGACAGGCCCTGGAGAACAGGGAGCCTTGTTATGCTGATGGGCGGGATGTAAGTTGCCAACTGCCTCACTGGAGGAGTGCATTGTGTTCCCTAAAACAAGTAAACAACAGAGCTACAGAGCCAAGGGCACTTCCAGTCTAGGGAATATACCTTGGGAAAACTGAAAATCCATAAGACAGAGCCACCCCCAAATTGAGGGCTGCACTGCTTACAAGAACCTCAACCTGGGTACACCTGAAATATCCCAGGAAATATAAAAATGGTTCCAAACATTGTGGAACTTACGTACGATGGAATATCCCTCAGCCACGAAATCAATGTCATAAGACCAGTAGCAGCAAAATGAGTGGATTCAGGTACGATGATTCTAAGGGAAAGAAGTCACACAGGAAAAGAAACTTATCATAAGATATCACTTAGGAAGATCCTGTAAACATGGCTACACATGAACTGAGTTAGGCAAGAGAACAGAGTCTCACATTTAGAAAACACTCTTATGCCTGCTTAAGGGGGAAGGAGAGGTGGGGTGATGCATCAAACCAGAGTTTGATATAAGCACAGGTACTGTTCCAAAAACCAACTATGGAATAGACAAGACCTACACCTTCCTCAGTGAAAGGGACTCAAAACCCCATATTTCCCGCAGAGGAATAGATCTGACTAGTAAGAATCTTAAAACCTATGTATTGATATGTCTCCGTAAGGGAATCAAGTGTGTCTAGACTGGCATAAACATGGCAGCGAGAATCAGCTCAAACCCACTCTAAAAAGGAATTTCAAAAACAGAACAAAGAAACAGGGAAATTCTTTACAATTCCTTCAGGGTCTCTGATGCAACCTGGAATGACCCTATCTACGATGACAGCTGGATGTGGCATGAGGCTGGACACTTGGGACTGAGAGGATTGGTGAGATTGGGTGAGCAAATGCAGACCCTTTAAAGCAATAATGCATGGCCACCATTCCATGGGTCCCACCTCTCCAGGTTGAAGGGAATATTACTACAGCTATAACATGTACGGGAACCCTAGAGAATGGACACACTGTGAATACGAAAGGTTTCTAAAACTCAACGAAGAGTCCCTCTCCTGGTGCTCCGGTTTGACTTTCCAACAGCTTTACTATCAATCTCCCAACTTGGAGAGACAGCCCCTTTAAGCTCCTGGTTCACACAGGTTGCCCATTTGGCAGAGGAGGAAAGGGAAGAGGGAGAACCAATGAGAGAGTCGCTGTTAGGCATTTGGATGGGCACATGTCACTCTAATTTCCCGGCAGGAAGAAGAATTCACCAAAGTCTCAGCCACCCACCGGGAACCAGTATAGGTCCTGAACCAAATGTTTGGACTTGCGTTCAGCTCACAAAAAACGAGTTGAAAAATGGAGCTCAGGGGCACAGCAATTCACAAACTGGCAGAGTAATCAAGGCCAACTATCGTCCAAAAATCTGTTGAGGGAAGGCAGCGAGGCGGACTTGAATGCGAGGCAGAATAGCAGGAAACAGATTTCAAGAGGTACGTTAGAATCGCCTGTAAAGCACAGGAAGAGGGGCACAACTTCGACAATGATGCACTTGGCCAAAAAGGGCGTATGCGTTTTCTCCTGAATATATTCAGGAGAAAACGCATACGCCCTTTTTGGCCAAGCAAGCAAGCGGGCAATGCAAATCTGCACTACAAAGAAGTATCACTTCCCACCGGTCAAAAGGGACATCCACAAAATGTGTAAAAACCAGAAAGGCAAGACAGGCCCTGGAGAACAGGGAGCCTTGTTATGCTGATGGGCGGGATGTAAGTTGCCAACTGCCTCACTGGAGGAGTGCATTGTGTTCCCTAAAACAAGTAAACAACAGAGCTACAGAGCCAAGGGCACTTCCAGTCTAGGGAATATACCTTGGGAAAACTGAAAATCCATAAGACAGAGCCACCCCCAAATTGAGGGCTGCACTGCTTACAAGAACCTCAACCTGGGTACACCTGAAATATCCCAGGAAATATAAAAATGGTTCCAAACATTGTGGAACTTACGTACGATGGAATATCCCTCAGCCACGAAATCAATGTCATAAGACCAGTAGCAGCAAAATGAGTGGATTCAGGTACGATGATTCTAAGGGAAAGAAGTCACACAGGAAAAGAAACTTATCATAAGATATCACTTAGGAAGATCCTGTAAACATGGCTACACATGAACTGAGTTAGGCAAGAGAACAGAGTCTCACATTTAGAAAACACTCTTATGCCTGCTTAAGGGGGAAGGAGAGGTGGGGTGATGCATCAAACCCGAGTTTGATATAAGCACAGGTACTGTTCCAAAAACCAACTATGGAATAGACAAGACCTACACCTTCCTCAGTGAAAGGGACTCAAAACCCCATATTTCCCGCAGAGGAATAGATCTGACTAGTAAGAATCTTAAAACCTATGTATTGATATGTCTCCGTAAGGGAATCAAGTGTGTCTAGACTGGCATAAACATGGCAGCGAGAATCAGCTCAAACCCACTCTAAAAAGGAATTTCAAAAACAGAACAAAGAAACAGGGAAATTCTTTACAATTCCTTCAGGGTCTCTGATGCAACCTGGAATGACCCTATCTACGATGACAGCTGGATGTGGCATGAGGCTGGACACTTGGGACTGAGAGGATTGGTGAGATTGGGTGAGCAAATGCAGACCCTTTAAAGCAATAATGCATGGCAACCATTCCATGGGTCCCACCTCTCCAGGTTGAAGGGAATATTACTACAGCTATAACATGTACGGGAACCCTAGAGAATGGACACACTGTGAATACGAAAGGTTTCTAAAACTCAACGAAGAGTCCCTCTCCTGGTGCTCCGGTTTGACTTTCCAACAGCTTTACTATCAATCTCCCAACTTGGAGAGACAGCCCCTTTAAGCTCCTGGTTCACACAGGTTGCCCATTTGGCAGAGGAGGAAAGGGAAGAGGGAGAACCAATGAGAGAGTAGCTGTTAGGCATTTGGATGGGCACATGTCACTCTAATTTCCCGGCAGGAAGAAGAATTCACCAAAGTCTCAGCCACCCACCGGGAACCAGTATAGGTCCTGAACCAAATGTTTGGACTTGCGTTCAGCTCACAAAAAACGAGTTGAAAAATGGAGCTCAGGGGCACAGCAATTCACAAACTGGCAGAGTAATCAAGGCCAACTATCGTCCAAAAATCTGTTGAGGGAAGGCAACGAGGCGGACTTGAATGCGAGGCAGAATAGCAGGAAACAGATTTCAAGAGGTACGTTAGAATCGCCTGTAAAGCACAGGAAGAGGGGCACAACTTCGACAATGATGCACTTGGCCAAAAAGGGCGTATGCGTTTTCTCCTGAATATATTCAGGAGAAAACGCATACGCCCTTTTTGGCCAAGCAAGCAAGCGGGCAATGCAAATCTGCACTACAAAGAAGTATCACTTCCCACCGGTCAAAAGGGACATCCACAAAATGTGTAAAAACCAGAAAGGCAAGACAGGCCCTGGAGAACAGGGAGCCTTGTTATGCTGATGGGCGGGATGTAAGTTGCCAACTGCCTCACTGGAGGAGTGCATTGTGTTCCCTAAAACAAGTAAACAACAGAGCTACAGAGCCAAGGGCACTTCCAGTCTAGGGAATATACCTTGGGAAAACTGAAAATCCATAAGACAGAGCCACCCCCAAATTGAGGGCTGCACTGCTTACAAGAACCTCAACCTGGGTACACCTGAAATATCCCAGGAAATATAAAAATGGTTCCAAACATTGTGGAACTTACGTACGATGGAATATCCCTCAGCCACGAAATCAATGTCATAAGACCAGTAGCAGCAAAATGAGTGGATTCAGGTACGATGATTCTAAGGGAAAGAAGTCACACAGGAAAAGAAACTTATCATAAGATATCACTTAGGAAGATCCTGTAAACATGGCAACACATGAACTGAGTTAGGCAAGAGAACAGAGTCTCACATTTAGAAAACACTCTTATGCCTGCTTAAGGGGGAAGGAGAGGTGGGGTGATGCATCAAACCAGAGTTTGATATAAGCACAGGTACTGTTCCAAAAACCAACTATGGAATAGACAAGACCTACACCTTCCTCAGTGAAAGGGACTCAAAACCCCATATTTCCCGCAGAGGAATAGATCTGACTAGTAAGAATCTTAAAACCTATGTATTGATATGTCTCCGTAAGGGAATCAAGTGTGTCTAGACTGGCATAAACATGGCAGCGAGAATCAGCTCAAACCCACTCTAAAAAGGAATTTCAAAAACAGAACAAAGAAACAGGGAAATTCTTTACAATTCCTTCAGGGTCTCTGATGCAACCTGGAATGACCCTATCTACGATGACAGCTGGATGTGGCATGAGGCTGGACACTTGGGACTGAGAGGATTGGTGAGATTGGGTGAGCAAATGCAGACCCTTTAAAGCAATAATGCATGGCAACCATTCCATGGGTCCCACCTCTCCAGGTTGAAGGGAATATTACTACAGCTATAACATGTACGGGAACCCTAGAGAATGGACACACTGTGAATACGAAAGGTTTCTAAAACTCAACGAAGAGTCCCTCTCCTGGTGCTCCGGTTTGACTTTCCAACAGCTTTACTATCAATCTCCCAACTTGGAGAGACAGCCCCTTTAAGCTCCTGGTTCACACAGGTTGCCCATTTGGCAGAGGAGGAAAGGGAAGAGGGAGAACCAATGAGAGAGTAGCTGTTAGGCATTTGGATGGGCACATGTCACTCTAATTTCCCGGCAGGAAGAAGAATTCACCAAAGTCTCAGCCACCCACCGGGAACCAGTATAGGTCCTGAACCAAATGTTTGGACTTGCGTTCAGCTCACAAAAAAACGAGTTGAAAAATGGAGCTCAGGGGCACAGCAATTCACAAACTGGCAGAGTAATCAAGGCCAACTATCGTCCAAAAATCTGTTGAGGGAAGGCAACGAGGCGGACTTGAATGCGAGGCAGAATAGCAGGAAACAGATTTCAAGAGGTACGTTAGAATCGCCTGTAAAGCACAGGAAGAGGGGCACAACTTCGACAATGATGCACTTGGCCAAAAAGGGCGTATGCGTTTTCTCCTGAATATATTCAGGAGAAAACGCATACGCCCTTTTTGGCCAAGCAAGCAAGCGGGCAATGCAAATCTGCACTACAAAGAAGTATCACTTCCCACCGGTCAAAAGGGACATCCACAAAATGTGTAAAAACCAGAAAGGCAAGACAGGCCCTGGAGAACAGGGAGCCTTGTTATGCTGATGGGCGGGATGTAAGTTGCCAACTGCCTCACTGGAGGAGTGCATTGTGTTCCCTAAAACAAGTAAACAACAGAGCTACAGAGCCAAGGGCACTTCCAGTCTAGGGAATATACCTTGGGAAAACTGAAAATCCATAAGACAGAGCCACCCCCAAATTGAGGGCTGCACTGCTTACAAGAACCTCAACCTGGGTACACCTGAAATATCCCAGGAAATATAAAAATGGTTCCAAACATTGTGGAACTTACGTACGATGGAATATCCCTCAGCCACGAAATCAATGTCATAAGACCAGTAGCAGCAAAATGAGTGGATTCAGGTACGATGATTCTAAGGGAAAGAAGTCACACAGGAAAAGAAACTTATCATAAGATATCACTTAGGAAGATCCTGTAAACATGGCTGCACATGAACTGAGTTAGGCAAGAGAACAGAGTCTCACATTTAGAAAACACTCTTATGCCTGCTTAAGGGGGAAGGAGAGGTGGGGTGATGCATCAAACCAGAGTTTGATATAAGCACAGGTACTGTTCCAAAAACCAACTATGGAATAGACAAGACCTACACCTTCCTCAGTGAAAGGGACTCAAAACCCCATATTTCCCGCAGAGGAATAGATCTGACTAGTAAGAATCTTAAAACCTATGTATTGATATGTCTCCGTAAGGGAATCAAGTGTGTCTAGACTGGCATAAACATGGCAGCGAGAATCAGCTCAAACCCACTCTAAAA
Organism: Mesoplodon mirus; assembly: GCF_964341445.2. NCBI lineage: Eukaryota > Metazoa > Chordata > Mammalia > Artiodactyla > Ziphiidae > Mesoplodon > Mesoplodon mirus. The sequence continues at coordinate 1,511,589 of NW_028295729.1, forward strand.
AGGAATTTCAAAAACAGAACAAAGAAACAGGGAAATTCTTTACAATTCCTTCAGGGTCTCTGATGCAACCTGGAATGACCCTATCTACGATGACAGCTGGATGTGGCATGAGGCTGGACACTTGGGACTGAGAGGATTGGTGAGATTGGGTGAGCAAATGCAGACCCTTTAAAGCAATAATGCATGGCAACCATTCCATGGGTCCCACCTCTCCAGGTTGAAGGGAATATTACTACAGCTATAACATGTACGGGAAACCTAGAGAATGGACACACTGTGAATACGAAAGGTTTCTAAAACTCAACGAAGAGTCCCTCTCCTGGTGCTCCGGTTTGACTTTCCAACAGCTTTACTATCAATCTCCCAACTTGGAGAGACAGCCCCTTTAAGCTCCTGGTTCACACAGGTTGCCCATTTGGCAGAGGAGGAAAGGGAAGAGGGAGAACCAATGAGAGAGTAGCTGTTAGGCATTTGGATGGGCACATGTCACTCTAATTTCCCGGCAGGAAGAAGAATTCACCAAAGTCTCAGCCACCCACCGGGAACCAGTATAGGTCCTGAACCAAATGTTTGGACTTGTGTTCAGCTCACAAAAAACGAGTTGAAAAATGGAGCTCAGGGGCACAGCAATTCACAAACTGGCAGAGTAATCAAGGCCAACTATCGTCCAAAAATCTGTTGAGGGAAGGCAACGAGGCGGACTTGAATGCGAGGCAGAATAGCAGGAAACAGATTTCAAGAGGTACGTTAGAATCGCCTGTAAAGCACAGGAAGAGGGGCACAACTTCGACAATGATGCACTTGGCCAAAAAGGGCGTATGCGTTTTCTCCTGAATATATTCAGGAGAAAACGCATACGCCCTTTTTGGCCAAGCAAGCAAGCGGGCAATGCAAATCTGCACTACAAAGAAGTATCACTTCCCACCGGTCAAAAGGGACATCCACAAAATGTGTAAAAACCAGAAAGGCAAGACAGGCCCTGGAGAACAGGGAGCCTTGTTATGCTGATGGGCGGGATGTAAGTTGCCAACTGCCTCACTGGAGGAGTGCATTGTGTTCCCTAAAACAAGTAAACAACAGAGCTACAGAGCCAAGGGCACTTCCAGTCTAGGGAATATACCTTGGGAAAACTGAAAATCCATAAGACAGAGCCACCCCCAAATTGAGGGCTGCACTGCTTACAAGAACCTCAACCTGGGTACACCTGAAATATCCCAGGAAATATAAAAATGGTTCCAAACATTGTGGAACTTACGTACGATGGAATATCCCTCAGCCACGAAATCAATGTCATAAGACCAGTAGCAGCAAAATGAGTGGATTCAGGTACGATGATTGTAAGGGAAAGAAGTCACACAGGAAAAGAAACTTATCATAAGATATCACTTAGGAAGATCCTGTAAACATGGCAACATATGAACTGAGTTAGGCAAGAGAACAGAGTCTCACATTTAGAAAACACTCTTATGCCTGCTTAAGGGGGAAGGAGAGGTGGGGTGATGCATCAAACCCGAGTTTGATATAAGCACAGGTACTGTTCCAAAAACCAACTATGGAATAGACAAGACCTACACCTTCCTCAGTGAAAGGGACTCAAAACCCCATATTTCCCGCAGAGGAATAGATCTGACTAGTAAGAATCTTAAAACCTATGTATTGATATGTCTCCGTAAGGGAATCAAGTGTGTCTAGACTGGCATAAACATGGCAGCGAGAATCAGCTCAAACCCACTCTAAAAAGGAATTTCAAAAACAGAACAAAGAAACAGGGAAATTCTTTACAATTCCTTCAGGGTCTCTGATGCAACCTGGAATGACCCTATCTACGATGACAGCTGGATGTGGCATGAGGCTGGACACTTGGGACTGAGAGGATTGGTGAGATTGGGTGAGCAAATGCAGACCCTTTAAAGCAATAATGCATGGCAACCATTCCATGGGTCCCACCTCTCCAGGTTGAAGGGAATATTACTACAGCTATAACATGTACGGGAACCCTAGAGAATGGACACACTGTGAATACGAAAGGTTTCTAAAACTCAACGAAGAGTCCCTCTCCTGGTGCTCCGGTTTGACTTTCCAACAGCTTTACTATCAATCTCCCAACTTGGAGAGACAGCCCCTTTAAGCTCCTGGTTCACACAGGTTGCCCATTTGGCAGAGGAGGAAAGGGAAGAGGGAGAACCAATGAGAGAGTAGCTGTTAGGCATTTGGATGGGCACATGTCACTCTAATTTCCCGGCAGGAAGAAGAATTCACCAAAGTCTCAGCCACCCACCGGGAACCAGTATAGGTCCTGAACCAAATGTTTGGACTTGCGTTCAGCTCACAAAAAAACGAGTTGAAAAATGGAGCTCAGGGGCACAGCAATTCACAAACTGGCAGAGTAATCAAGGCCAACTATCGTCCAAAAATCTGTTGAGGGAAGGCAACGAGGCGGACTTGAATGCGAGGCAGAATAGCAGGAAACAGATTTCAAGAGGTACGTTAGAATCGCCTGTAAAGCACAGGAAGAGGGGCACAACTTCGACAATGATGCACTTGGCCAAAAAGGGCGTATGCGTTTTCTCCTGAATATATTCAGGAGAAAACGCATACGCCCTTTTTGGCCAAGCAAGCAAGCGGGCAATGCAAATCTGCACTACAAAGAAGTATCACTTCCCACCGGTCAAAAGGGACATCCACAAAATGTGTAAAAACCAGAAAGGCAAGACAGGCCCTGGAGAACAGGGAGCCTTGTTATGCTGATGGGCGGGATGTAAGTTGCCAACTGCCTCACTGGAGGAGTGCATTGTGTTCCCTAAAACAAGTAAACAACAGAGCTACAGAGCCAAGGGCACTTCCAGTCTAGGGAATATACCTTGGGAAAACTGAAAATCCATAAGACAGAGCCACCCCAAAATTGAGGGCTGCACTGCTTACAAGAACCTCAACCTGGGTACACCTGAAATATCCCAGGAAATATAAAAATGGTTCCAAACATTGTGGAACTTACGTACGATGGAATATCCCTCAGCCACGAAATCAATGTCATAAGACCAGTAGCAGCAAAATGAGTGGATTCAGGTACGATGATTCTAAGGGAAAGAAGTCACACAGGAAAAGAAACTTATCATAAGATATCACTTAGGAAGATCCTGTAAACATGGCTACACATGAACTGAGTTAGGAAAGAGAACAGAGTCTCACATTTAGAAAACACTCTTATGCCTGCTTCAGGGGGAAGGAGAGGTGGGGTGATGCATCAAACCAGAGTTTGATATAAGCACAGGTACTGTTCCAAAAACCAACTATGGAATAGACAAGACCTACACCTTCCTCAGTGAAAGGGACTCAAAACCCCATATTTCCCGCAGAGGAATAGATCTGACTAGTAAGAATCTTAAAACCTATGTATTGATATGTCTCCGTAAGGGAATCAAGTGTGTCTAGACTGGCATAAACATGGCAGCGAGAATCAGCTCAAACCCACTCTAAAAAGGAATTTCAAAAACAGAACAAAGAAACAGGGAAATTCTTTACAATTCCTTCAGGGTCTCTGATGCAACCTGGAATGACCCTATCTACGATGACAGCTGGATGTGGCATGAGGCTGGACACTTGGGACTGAGAGGATTGGTGAGATTGGGTGAGCAAATGCAGACCCTTTAAAGCAATAATGCATGGCAACCATTCCATGGGTCCCACCTCTCCAGGTTGAAGGGAATATTACTACAGCTATAACATGTACGGGAACCCTAGAGAATGGACACACTGTGAATACGAAAGGTTTCTAAAACTCAACGAAGAGTCCCTCTCCTGGTGCTCCGGTTTGACTTTCCAACAGCTTTACTATCAATCTCCCAACTTGGAGAGACAGCCCCTTTAAGCTCCTGGTTCACACAGGTTGCCCATTTGGCAGAGGAGGAAAGGGAAGAGGGAGAACCAATGAGAGAGTAGCTGTTAGGCATTTGGATGGGCACATGTCACTCTAATTTCCCGGCAGGAAGAAGAATTCACCAAAGTCTCAGCCACCCACCGGGAACCAGTATAGGTCCTGAACCAAATGTTTGGACTTGCGTTCAGCTCACAAAAAACGAGTTGAAAAATGGAGCTCAGGGGCACAGCAATTCACAAACTGGCAGAGTAATCAAGGCCAACTATCGTCCAAAAATCTGTTGAGGGAAGGCAACGAGGCGGACTTGAATGCGAGGCAGAATAGCAGGAAACAGATTTCAAGAGGTACGTTAGAATCGCCTGTAAAGCACAGGAAGAGGGGCACAACTTCGACAATGATGCACTTGGCCAAAAAGGGCGTATGCGTTTTCTCCTGAATATATTCAGGAGAAAACGCATACGCCCTTTTTGGCCAAGCAAGCAAGCGGGCAATGCAAATCTGCACTACAAAGAAGTATCACTTCCCACCGGTCAAAAGGGACATCCACAAAATGTGTAAAAACCAGAAAGGCAAGACAGGCCCTGGAGAACAGGGAGCCTTGTTATGCTGATGGGCGGGATGTAAGTTGCCAACTGCCTCACTGGAGGAGTGCATTGTGTTCCCTAAAACAAGTAAACAACAGAGCTACAGAGCCAAGGGCACTTCCAGTCTAGGGAATATACCTTGGGAAAACTGAAAATCCATAAGACAGAGCCACCCCCAAATTGAGGGCTGCACTGCTTACAAGAACCTCAACCTGGGTACACCTGAAATATCCCAGGAAATATAAAAATGGTTCCAAACATTGTGGAACTTACGTATGATGGAATATCCCTCAGCCACGAAATCAATGTCATAAGACCAGTAGCAGCAAAATGAGTGGATTCAGGTACGATGATTCTAAGGGAAAGAAGTCACACAGGAAAAGAAACTTATCATAAGATATCACTTAGGAAGATCCTGTAAACATGGCTACACATGAACTGAGTTAGGAAAGAGAACAGAGTCTCACATTTAGAAAACACTCTTATGCCTGCTTCAGGGGGAAGGAGAGGTGGGGTGATGCATCAAACCAGAGTTTGATATAAGCACAGGTACTGTTCCAAAAACCAACTATGGAATAGACAAGACCTACACCTTCCTTAGTGAAAGGGACTCAAAACCCCATATTTCCCGCAGAGGAATAGATCTGACTAGTAAGAATCTTAAAACCTATGTATTGATATGTCTCCGTAAGGGAATCAAGTGTGTCTAGACTGGCATAAACATGGCAGCGAGAATCAGCTCAAACCCACTCTAAAAAGGAATTTCAAAAACAGAACAAAGAAACAGGGAAATTCTTTACAATTCCTTCAGGGTCTCTGATGCAACCTGGAATGACCCTATCTACGATGACAGCTGGATGTGGCATGAGGCTGGACACTTGGGACTGAGAGGATTGGTGAGATTGGGTGAGCAAATGCAGACCCTTTAAAGCAATAATGCATGGCAACCATTCCATGGGTCCCACCTCTCCAGGTTGAAGGGAATATTACTACAGCTATAACATGTACGGGAACCCTAGAGAATGGACACACTGTGAATACGAAAGGTTTCTAAAACTCAACGAAGAGTCCCTCTCCTGGTGCTCCGGTTTGACTTTCCAACAGCTTTACTATCAATCTCCCAACTTGGAGAGACAGCCCCTTTAAGCTCCTGGTTCACACAGGTTGCCCATTTGGCAGAGGAGGAAAGGGAAGAGGGAGAACCAATGAGAGAGTAGCTGTTAGGCATTTGGATGGGCACATGTCACTCTAATTTCCCGGCAGGAAGAAGAATTCACCAAAGTCTCAGCCACCCACCGGGAACCAGTATAGGTCCTGAACCAAATGTTTGGACTTGCGTTCAGCTCACAAAAAACGAGTTGAAAAATGGAGCTCAGGGGCACAGCAATTCACAAACTGGCAGAGTAATCAAGGCCAACTATCGTCCAAAAATCTGTTGAGGGAAGGCAACGAGGCGGACTTGAATGCGAGGCAGAATAGCAGGAAACAGATTTCAAGAGGTACGTTAGAATCGCCTGTAAAGCACAGGAAGAGGGGCACAACTTCGACAATGATGCACTTGGCCAAAAAGGGCGTATGCGTTTTCTCCTGAATATATTCAGGAGAAAACGCATACGCCCTTTTTGGCCAAGCAAGCAAGCGGGCAATGCAAATCTGCACTACAAAGAAGTATCACTTCCCACCGGTCAAAAGGGACATCCACAAAATGTGTAAAAACCAGAAAGGCAAGACAGGCCCTGGAGAACAGGGAGCCTTGTTATGCTGATGGGCGGGATGTAAGTTGCCAACTGCCTCACTGGAGGAGTGCATTGTGTTCCCTAAAACAAGTAAACAACAGAGCTACAGAGCCAAGGGCACTTCCAGTCTAGGGAATATACCTTGGGAAAACTGAAAATCCATAAGACAGAGCCACCCCCAAATTGAGGGCTGCACTGCTTACAAGAACCTCAACCTGGGTACACCTGAAATATCCCAGGAAATATAAAAATGGTTCCAAACATTGTGGAACTTACGTACGATGGAATATCCCTCAGCCACAAAATCAATGTCATAAGACCAGTAGCAGCAAAATGAGTGGATTCAGGTACGATGATTGTAAGGGAAAGAAGTCACACAGGAAAAGAAACTTATCATAAGATATCACTTAGGAAGATCCTGTAAACATGGCAACACATGAACTGAGTTAGGCAAGAGAACAGAGTCTCACATTTAGAAAACACTCTTATGCCTGCTTAAGGGGGAAGGAGAGGTGGGGTGATGCATCAAACCCGAGTTTGATATAAGCACAGGTACTGTTCCAAAAACCAACTATGGAATAGACAAGACCTACACCTTCCTCAGTGAAAGGGACTCAAAACCCCATATTTCCCGCAGAGGAATAGATCTGACTAGTAAGAATCTTAAAACCTATGTATTGATATGTCTCCGTAAGGGAATCAAGTGTGTCTAGACTGGCATAAACATGGCAGCGAGAATCAGCTCAAACCCACTCTAAAAAGGAATTTCAAAAACAGAACAAAGAAACAGGGAAATTCTTTACAATTCCTTCAGGGTCTCTGATGCAACCTGGAATGACCCTATCTACGATGACAGCTGGATGTGGCATGAGGCTGGACACTTGGGACTGAGAGGATTGGTGAGATTGGGTGAGCAAATGCAGACCCTTTAAAGCAATAATGCATGGCCACCATTCCATGGGTCCCACCTCTCCAGGTTGAAGGGAATATTACTACAGCTATAACATGTACGGGAACCCTAGAGAATGGACACACTGTGAATACGAAAGGTTTCTAAAACTCAACGAAGAGTCCCTCTCCTGGTGCTCCGGTTTGACTTTCCAACAGCTTTACTATCAAGCTCCCAACTTGGAGAGACAGCCCCTTTAAGCTCCTGGTTCACACAGGTTGCCCATTTGGCAGAGGAGGAAAGGGAAGAGGGAGAACCAATGAGAGAGTCGCTGTTAGGCATTTGGATGGGCACATGTCACTCTAATTTCCCGGCAGGAAGAAGAATTCACCAAAGTCTCAGCCACCCACCGGGAACCAGTATAGGTCCTGAACCAAATGTTTGGACTTGCGTTCAGCTCACAAAAAACGAGTTGAAAAATGGAGCTCAGGGGCACAGCAATTCACAAACTGGCAGAGTAATCAAGGCCAACTATCGTCCAAAAATCTGTTGAGGGAAGGCAGCGAGGCGGACTTGAATGCGAGGCAGAATAGCAGGAAACAGATTTCAAGAGGTACGTTAGAATCGCCTGTAAAGCACAGGAAGAGGGGCACAACTTCGACAATGATGCACTTGGCCAAAAAGGGCGTATGCGTTTTCTCCTGAATATATTCAGGAGAAAACGCATACGCCCTTTTTGGCCAAGCAAGCAAGCGGGCAATGCAAATCTGCACTACAAAGAAGTATCACTTCCCACCGGTCAAAAGGGACATCCACAAAATGTGTAAAAACCAGAAAGGCAAGACAGGCCCTGGAGAACAGGGAGCCTTGTTATGCTGATGGGCGGGATGTAAGTTGCCAACTGCCTCACTGGAGGAGTGCATTGTGTTCCCTAAAACAAGTAAACAACAGAGCTACAGAGCCAAGGGCACTTCCAGTCTAGGGAATATACCTTGGGAAAACTGAAAATCCATAAGACAGAGCCACCCCCAAATTGAGGGCTGCACTGCTTACAAGAACCTCAACCTGGGTACACCTGAAATATCCCAGGAAATATAAAAATGGTTCCAAACATTGTGGAACTTACGTACGATGGAATATCCCTCAGCCACGAAATCAATGTCATAAGACCAGTAGCAGCAAAATGAGTGGATTCAGGTACGATGATTCTAAGGGAAAGAAGTCACACAGGAAAAGAAACTTATCATAAGATATCACTTAGGAAGATCCTGTAAACATGGCTACACATGAACTGAGTTAGGCAAGAGAACAGAGTCTCACATTTAGAAAACACTCTTATGCCTGCTTAAGGGGGAAGGAGAGGTGGGGTGATGCATCAAACCCGAGTTTGATATAAGCACAGGTACTGTTCCAAAAACCAACTATGGAATAGACAAGACCTACACCTTCCTCAGTGAAAGGGACTCAAAACCCCATATTTCCCGCAGAGGAATAGATCTGACTAGTAAGAATCTTAAAACCTATGTATTGATATGTCTCCGTAAGGGAATCAAGTGTGTCTAGACTGGCATAAACATGGCAGCGAGAATCAGCTCAAACCCACTCTAAAAAGGAATTTCAAAAACAGAACAAAGAAACAGGGAAATTCTTTACAATTCCTTCAGGGTCTCTGATGCAACCTGGAATGACCCTATCTACGATGACAGCTGGATGTGGCATGAGGCTGGACACTTGGGACTGAGAGGATTGGTGAGATTGGGTGAGCAAATGCAGACCCTTTAAAGCAATAATGCATGGCAACCATTCCATGGGTCCCACCTCTCCAGGTTGAAGGGAATATTACTACAGCTATAACATGTACGGGAACCCTAGAGAATGGACACACTGTGAATACGAAAGGTTTCTAAAACTCAACGAAGAGTCCCTCTCCTGGTGCTCCGGTTTGACTTTCCAACAGCTTTACTATCAATCTCCCAACTTGGAGAGACAGCCCCTTTAAGCTCCTGGTTCACACAGGTTGCCCATTTGGCAGAGGAGGAAAGGGAAGAGGGAGAACCAATGAGAGAGTAGCTGTTAGGCATTTGGATGGGCACATGTCACTCTAATTTCCCGGCAGGAAGAAGAATTCACCAAAGTCTCAGCCACCCACCGGGAACCAGTATAGGTCCTGAACCAAATGTTTGGACTTGCGTTCAGCTCACAAAAAACGAGTTGAAAAATGGAGCTCAGGGGCACAGCAATTCACAAACTGGCAGAGTAATCAAGGCCAACTATCGTCCAAAAATCTGTTGAGGGAAGGCAACGAGGCGGACTTGAATGCGAGGCAGAATAGCAGGAAACAGATTTCAAGAGGTACGTTAGAATCGCCTGTAAAGCACAGGAAGAGGGGCACAACTTCGACAATGATGCACTTGGCCAAAAAGGGCGTATGCGTTTTCTCCTGAATATATTCAGGAGAAAACGCATACGCCCTTTTTGGCCAAGCAAGCAAGCGGGCAATGCAAATCTGCACTACAAAGAAGTATCACTTCCCACCGGTCAAAAGGGACATCCACAAAATGTGTAAAAACCAGAAAGGCAAGACAGGCCCTGGAGAACAGGGAGCCTTGTTATGCTGATGGGCGGGATGTAAGTTGCCAACTGCCTCACTGGAGGAGTGCATTGTGTTCCCTAAAACAAGTAAACAACAGAGCTACAGAGCCAAGGGCACTTCCAGTCTAGGGAATATACCTTGGGAAAACTGAAAATCCATAAGACAGAGCCACCCCCAAATTGAGGGCTGCACTGCTTACAAGAACCTCAACCTGGGTACACCTGAAATATCCCAGGAAATATAAAAATGGTTCCAAACATTGTGGAACTTACGTACGATGGAATATCCCTCAGCCACGAAATCAATGTCATAAGACCAGTAGCAGCAAAATGAGTGGATTCAGGTACGATGATTCTAAGGGAAAGAAGTCACACAGGAAAAGAAACTTATCATAAGATATCACTTAGGAAGATCCTGTAAACATGGCAACACATGAACTGAGTTAGGCAAGAGAACAGAGTCTCACATTTAGAAAACACTCTTATGCCTGCTTAAGGGGGAAGGAGAGGTGGGGTGATGCATCAAACCAGAGTTTGATATAAGCACAGGTACTGTTCCAAAAACCAACTATGGAATAGACAAGACCTACACCTTCCTCAGTGAAAGGGACTCAAAACCCCATATTTCCCGCAGAGGAATAGATCTGACTAGTAAGAATCTTAAAACCTATGTATTGATATGTCTCCGTAAGGGAATCAAGTGTGTCTAGACTGGCATAAACATGGCAGCGAGAATCAGCTCAAACCCACTCTAAAAAGGAATTTCAAAAACAGAACAAAGAAACAGGGAAATTCTTTACAATTCCTTCAGGGTCTCTGATGCAACCTGGAATGACCCTATCTACGATGACAGCTGGATGTGGCATGAGGCTGGACACTTGGGACTGAGAGGATTGGTGAGATTGGGTGAGCAAATGCAGACCCTTTAAAGCAATAATGCATGGCAACCATTCCATGGGTCCCACCTCTCCAGGTTGAAGGGAATATTACTACAGCTATAACATGTACGGGAACCCTAGAGAATGGACACACTGTGAATACGAAAGGTTTCTAAAACTCAACGAAGAGTCCCTCTCCTGGTGCTCCGGTTTGACTTTCCAACAGCTTTACTATCAATCTCCCAACTTGGAGAGACAGCCCCTTTAAGCTCCTGGTTCACACAGGTTGCCCATTTGGCAGAGGAGGAAAGGGAAGAGGGAGAACCAATGAGAGAGTAGCTGTTAGGCATTTGGATGGGCACATGTCACTCTAATTTCCCGGCAGGAAGAAGAATTCACCAAAGTCTCAGCCACCCACCGGGAACCAGTATAGGTCCTGAACCAAATGTTTGGACTTGCGTTCAGCTCACAAAAAAACGAGTTGAAAAATGGAGCTCAGGGGCACAGCAATTCACAAACTGGCAGAGTAATCAAGGCCAACTATCGTCCAAAAATCTGTTGAGGGAAGGCAACGAGGCGGACTTGAATGCGAGGCAGAATAGCAGGAAACAGATTTCAAGAGGTACGTTAGAATCGCCTGTAAAGCACAGGAAGAGGGGCACAACTTCGACAATGATGCACTTGGCCAAAAAGGGCGTATGCGTTTTCTCCTGAATATATTCAGGAGAAAACGCATACGCCCTTTTTGGCCAAGCAAGCAAGCGGGCAATGCAAATCTGCACTACAAAGAAGTATCACTTCCCACCGGTCAAAAGGGACATCCACAAAATGTGTAAAAACCAGAAAGGCAAGACAGGCCCTGGAGAACAGGGAGCCTTGTTATGCTGATGGGCGGGATGTAAGTTGCCAACTGCCTCACTGGAGGAGTGCATTGTGTTCCCTAAAACAAGTAAACAACAGAGCTACAGAGCCAAGGGCACTTCCAGTCTAGGGAATATACCTTGGGAAAACTGAAAATCCATAAGACAGAGCCACCCCCAAATTGAGGGCTGCACTGCTTACAAGAACCTCAACCTGGGTACACCTGAAATATCCCAGGAAATATAAAAATGGTTCCAAACATTGTGGAACTTACGTACGATGGAATATCCCTCAGCCACGAAATCAATGTCATAAGACCAGTAGCAGCAAAATGAGTGGATTCAGGTACGATGATTCTAAGGGAAAGAAGTCACACAGGAAAAGAAACTTATCATAAGATATCACTTAGGAAGATCCTGTAAACATGGCTACACATGAACTGAGTTAGGCAAGAGAACAGAGTCTCACATTTAGAAAACACTCTTATGCCTGCTTAAGGGGGAAGGAGAGGTGGGGTGATGCATCAAACCAGAGTTTGATATAAGCACAGGTACTGTTCCAAAAACCAACTATGGAATAGACAAGACCTACACCTTCCTCAGTGAAAGGGACTCAAAACCCCATATTTCCCGCAGAGGAATAGATCTGACTAGTAAGAATCTTAAAACCTATGTATTGATATGTCTCCGTAAGGGAATCAAGTGTGTCTAGACTGGCATAAACATGGCAGCGAGAATCAGCTCAAACCCACTCTAAAAAGGAATTTCAAAAACAGAACAAAGAAACAGGGAAATTCTTTACAATTCCTTCAGGGTCTCTGATGCAACCTGGAATGACCCTATCTACGATGACAGCTGGATGTGGCATGAGGCTGGACACTTGGGACTGAGAGGATTGGTGAGATTGGGTGAGCAAATGCAGACCCTTTAAAGCAATAATGCATGGCAACCATTCCATGGGTCCCACCTCTCCAGGTTGAAGGGAATATTACTACAGCTATAACATGTACGGGAACCCTAGAGAATGGACACACTGTGAATACGAAAGGTTTCTAAAACTCAACGAAGAGTCCCTCTCCTGGTGCTCCGGTTTGACTTTCCAACAGCTTTACTATCAATCTCCCAACTTGGAGAGACAGCCCCTTTAAGCTCCTGGTTCACACAGGTTGCCCATTTGGCAGAGGAGGAAAGGGAAGAGGGAGAACCAATGAGAGAGTAGCTGTTAGGCATTTGGATGGGCACATGTCACTCTAATTTCCCGGCAGGAAGAAGAATTCACCAAAGTCTCAGCCACCCACCGGGAACCAGTATAGGTCCTGAACCAAATGTTTGGACTTGCGTTCAGCTCACAAAAAACGAGTTGAAAAATGGAGCTCAGGGGCACAGCAATTCACAAACTGGCAGAGTAATCAAGGCCAACTATCGTCCAAAAATCTGTTGAGGGAAGGCAACGAGGCGGACTTGAATGCGAGGCAGAATAGCAGGAAACAGATTTCAAGAGGTACGTTAGAATCGCCTGTAAAGCACAGGAAGAGGGGCACAACTTCGACAATGATGCACTTGGCCAAAAAGGGCGTATGCGTTTTCTCCTGAATATATTCAGGAGAAAACGCATACGCCCTTTTTGGCCAAGCAAGCAAGCGGGCAATGCAAATCTGCACTACAAAGAAGTATCACTTCCCAACGGTCAAAAGGGACATCCACAAAATGTGTAAAAACCAGAAAGGCAAGACAGGCCCTGGAGAACAGGGAGCCTTGTTATGCTGATGGGCGGGATGTAAGTTGCCAACTGCCTCACTGGAGGAGTGCATTGTGTTCCCTAAAACAAGTAAACAACAGAGCTACAGAGCCAAGGGCACTTCCAGTCTAGGGAATATACCTTGGGAAAACTGAAAATCCATAAGACAGAGCCACCCCCAAATTGAGGGCTGCACTGCTTACAAGAACCTCAACCTGGGTACACCTGAAATATCCCAGGAAATATAAAAATGGTTCCAAACATTGTGGAACTTACGTACGATGGAATATCCCTCAGCCACGAAATCAATGTCATAAGACCAGTAGCAGCAAAATGAGTGGATTCAGGTACGATGATTGTAAGGGAAAGAAGTCACACAGGAAAAGAAACTTATCATAAGATATCACTTAGGAAGATCCTGTAAACATGGCAACACATGAACTGAGTTAGGCAAGAGAACAGAGTCTCACATTTAGAAAACACTCTTATGCCTGCTTAAGGGGGAAGGAGAGGTGGGGTGATGCATCAAACCCGAGTTTGATATAAGCACAGGTACTGTTCCAAAAACCAACTATGGAATAGACAAGACCTACACCTTCCTCAGTGAAAGGGACTCAAAACCCCATATTTCCCGCAGAGGAATAGATCTGACTAGTAAGAATCTTAAAACCTATGTATTGATATGTCTCCGTAAGGGAATCAAGTGTGTCTAGACTGGCATAAACATGGCAGCGAGAATCAGCTCAAACCCACTCTAAAAAGGAATTTCAAAAACAGAACAAAGAAACAGGGAAATTCTTTACAATTCCTTCAGGGTCTCTGATGCAACCTGGAATGACCCTATCTACGATGACAGCTGGATGTGGCATGAGGCTGGACACTTGGGACTGAGAGGATTGGTGAGATTGGGTGAGCAAATGCAGACCCTTTAAAGCAATAATGCATGGCAACCATTCCATGGGTCCCACCTCTCCAGGTTGAAGGGAATATTACTACAGCTATAACATGTACGGGAACCCTAGAGAATGGACACACTGTGAATACGAAAGGTTTCTAAAACTCAACGAAGAGTCCCTCTCCTGGTGCTCCGGTTTGACTTTCCAACAGCTTTACTATCAATCTCCCAACTTGGAGAGACAGCCCCTTTAAGCTCCTGGTTCACACAGGTTGCCCATTTGGCAGAGGAGGAAAGGGAAGAGGGAGAACCAATGAGAGAGTAGCTGTTAGGCATTTGGATGGGCACATGTCACTCTAATTTCCCGGCAGGAAGAAGAATTCACCAAAGTCTCAGCCACCCACCGGGAACCAGTATAGGTCCTGAACCAAATGTTTGGACTTGCGTTCAGCTCACAAAAAAACGAGTTGAAAAATGGAGCTCAAGGGCACAGCAATTCACAAACTGGCAGAGTAATCAAGGCCAACTATCGTCCAAAAATCTGTTGAGGGAAGGCAACGAGGCGGACTTGAATGCGAGGCAGAATAGCAGGAAACAGATTTCAAGAGGTACGTTAGAATCGCCTGTAAAGCACAGGAAGAGGGGCACAACTTCGACAATGATGCACTTGGCCAAAAAGGGCGTATGCGTTTTCTCCTGAATATATTCAGGAGAAAACGCATACGCCCTTTTTGGCCAAGCAAGCAAGCGGGCAATGCAAATCTGCACTACAAAGAAGTATCACTTCCCACCGGTCAAAAGGGACATCCACAAAATGTGTAAAAACCAGAAAGGCAAGACAGGCCCTGGAGAACAGGGAGCCTTGTTATGCTGATGGGCGGGATGTAAGTTGCCAACTGCCTCACTGGAGGAGTGCATTGTGTTCCCTAAAACAAGTAAACAACAGAGCTACAGAGCCAAGGGCACTTCCAGTCTAGGGAATATACCTTGGGAAAACTGAAAATCCATAAGACAGAGCCACCCCCAAATTGAGGGCTGCACTGCTTACAAGAACCTCAACCTGGGTACACCTGAAATATCCCAGGAAATATAAAAATGGTTCCAAACATTGTGGAACTTACGTACGATGGAATATCCCTCAGCCACGAAATCAATGTCATAAGACCAGTAGCAGCAAAATGAGTGGATTCAGGTACGATGATTCTAAGGGAAAGAAGTCACACAGGAAAAGAAACTTATCATAAGATATCACTTAGGAAGATCCTGTAAACATGGCTACACATGAACTGAGTTAGGCAAGAGAACAGAGTCTCACATTTAGAAAACACTCTTATGCCTGCTTAAGGGGGAAGGAGAGGTGGGGTGATGCATCAAACCAGAGTTTGATATAAGCACAGGTACTGTTCCAAAAACCAACTATGGAATAGACAAGACCTACACCTTCCTCAGTGAAAGGGACTCAAAACCCCATATTTCCCGCAGAGGAATAGATCTGACTAGTAAGAATCTTAAAACCTATGTATTGATATATCTCCGTAAGGGAATCAAGTGTGTCTAGACTGGCATAAACATGGCAGCGAGAATCAGCTCAAACCCACTCTAAAAAGGAATTTCAAAAACAGAACAAAGAAACAGGGAAATTCTTTACAATTCCTTCAGGGTCTCTGATGCAACCTGGAATGACCCTATCTACGATGACAGCTGGATGTGGCATGAGGCTGGACACTTGGGACTGAGAGGATTGGTGAGATTGGGTGAGCAAATGCAGACCCTTTAAAGCAATAATGCATGGCAACCATTCCATGGGTCCCACCTCTCCAGGTTGAAGGGAATATTACTACAGCTATAACATGTACGGGAACCCTAGAGAATGGACACACTGTGAATACGAAAGGTTTCTAAAACTCAACGAAGAGTCCCTCTCCTGGTGCTCCGGTTTGACTTTCCAACAGCTTTACTATCAATCTCCCAACTTGGAGAGACAGCCCCTTTAAGCTCCTGGTTCACACAGGTTGCCCATTTGGCAGAGGAGGAAAGGGAAGAGGGAGAACCAATGA
Organism: Mesoplodon mirus; assembly: GCF_964341445.2. NCBI lineage: Eukaryota > Metazoa > Chordata > Mammalia > Artiodactyla > Ziphiidae > Mesoplodon > Mesoplodon mirus. The sequence goes on from NW_028295729.1 coordinate 1,527,695, forward strand.
GAGAGTAGCTGTTAGGCATTTGGATGGGCACATGTCACTCTAATTTCCCGGCAGGAAGAAGAATTCACCAAAGTCTCAGCCACCCACCGGGAACCAGTATAGGTCCTGAACCAAATGTTTGGACTTGCGTTCAGCTCACAAAAAACGAGTTGAAAAATGGAGCTCAGGGGCACAGCAATTCACAAACTGGCAGAGTAATCAAGGCCAACTATCGTCCAAAAATCTGTTGAGGGAAGGCAACGAGGCGGACTTGAATGCGAGGCAGAATAGCAGGAAACAGATTTCAAGAGGTACGTTAGAATCGCCTGTAAAGCACAGGAAGAGGGGCACAACTTCGACAATGATGCACTTGGCCAAAAAGGGCGTATGCGTTTTCTCCTGAATATATTCAGGAGAAAACGCATACGCCCTTTTTGGCCAAGCAAGCAAGCGGGCAATGCAAATCTGCACTACAAAGAAGTATCACTTCCCACCGGTCAAAAGGGACATCCACAAAATGTGTAAAAACCAGAAAGGCAAGACAGGCCCTGGAGAACAGGGAGCCTTGTTATGCTGATGGGCGGGATGTAAGTTGCCAACTGCCTCACTGGAGGAGTGCATTGTGTTCCCTAAAACAAGTAAACAACAGAGCTACAGAGCCAAGGGCACTTCCAGTCTAGGGAATATACCTTGGGAAAACTGAAAATCCATAAGACAGAGCCACCCCCAAATTGAGGGCTGCACTGCTTACAAGAACCTCAACCTGGGTACACCTGAAATATCCCAGGAAATATAAAAATGGTTCCAAACATTGTGGAACTTACGTACGATGGAATATCCCTCAGCCACGAAATCAATGTCATAAGACCAGTAGCAGCAAAATGAGTGGATTCAGGTACGATGATTCTAAGGGAAAGAAGTCACACAGGAAAAGAAACTTATCATAAGATATCACTTAGGAAGATCCTGTAAACATGGCAACACATGAACTGAGTTAGGCAAGAGAACAGAGTCTCACATTTAGAAAACACTCTTATGCCTGCTTAAGGGGGAAGGAGAGGTGGGGTGATGCATCAAACCCGAGTTTGATATAAGCACAGGTACTGTTCCAAAAACCAACTATGGAATAGACAAGACCTCCACCTTCCTCAGTGAAAGGGACTCAAAACCCCATATTTCCCGCAGAGGAATAGATCTGACTAGTAAGAATCTTAAAACCTATGTATTGATATGTCTCCGTAAGGGAATCAAGTGTGTCTAGACTGGCATAAACATGGCAGCGAGAATCAGCTCAAACCCACTCTAAAAAGGAATTTCAAAAACAGAACAAAGAAACAGGGAAATTCTTTACAATTCCTTCAGGGTCTCTGATGCAACCTGGAATGACCCTATCTACGATGACAGCTGGATGTGGCATGAGGCTGGACACTTGGGACTGAGAGGATTGGTGAGATTGGGTGAGCAAATGCAGACCCTTTAAAGCAATAATGCATGGCAACCATTCCATGGGTCCCACCTCTCCAGGTTGAAGGGAATATTACTACAGCTATAACATGTACGGGAACCCTAGAGAATGGACACACTGTGAATACGAAAGGTTTCTAAAACTCAACGAAGAGTCCCTCTCCTGGTGCTCCGGTTTGACTTTCCAACAGCTTTACTATCAATCTCCCAACTTGGAGAGACAGCCCCTTTAAGCTCCTGGTTCACACAGGTTGCCCATTTGGCAGAGGAGGAAAGGGAAGAGGGAGAACCAATGAGAGAGTAGCTGTTAGGCATTTGGATGGGCACATGTCACTCTAATTTCCCGGCAGGAAGAAGAATTCACCAAAGTCTCAGCCACCCACCGGGAACCAGTATAGGTCCTGAACCAAATGTTTGGACTTGCGTTCAGCTCACAAAAAACGAGTTGAAAAATGGAGCTCAGGGGCACAGCAATTCACAAACTGGCAGAGTAATCAAGGCCAACTATCGTCCAAAAATCTGTTGAGGGAAGGCAACGAGGCGGACTTGAATGCGAGGCAGAATAGCAGGAAACAGATTTCAAGAGGTACGTTAGAATCGCCTGTAAAGCACAGGAAGAGGGGCACAACTTCGACAATGATGCACTTGGCCAAAAAGGGCGTATGCGTTTTCTCCTGAATATATTCAGGAGAAAACGCATACGCCCTTTTTGGCCAAGCAAGCAAGCGGGCAATGCAAATCTGCACTACAAAGAAGTATCACTTCCCAACGGTCAAAAGGGACATCCACAAAATGTGTAAAAACCAGAAAGGCAAGACAGGCCCTGGAGAACAGGGAGCCTTGTTATGCTGATGGGCGGGATGTAAGTTGCCAACTGCCTCACTGGAGGAGTGCATTGTGTTCCCTAAAACAAGTAAACAACAGAGCTACAGAGCCAAGGGCACTTCCAGTCTAGGGAATATACCTTGGGAAAACTGAAAATCCATAAGACAGAGCCACCCCCAAATTGAGGGCTGCACTGCTTACAAGAACCTCAACCTGGGTACACCTGAAATATCCCAGGAAATATAAAAATGGTTCCAAACATTGTGGAACTTACGTACGATGGAATATCCCTCAGCCACGAAATCAATGTCATAAGACCAGTAGCAGCAAAATGAGTGGATTCAGGTACGATGATTGTAAGGGAAAGAAGTCACACAGGAAAAGAAACTTATCATAAGATATCACTTAGGAAGATCCTGTAAACATGGCTACACATGAACTGAGTTAGGCAAGAGAACAGAGTCTCACATTTAGAAAACACTCTTATGCCTGCTTAAGGGGGAAGGAGAGGTGGGGTGATGCATCAAACCCGAGTTTGATATAAGCACAGGTACTGTTCCAAAAACCAACTATGGAATAGACAAGACCTACACCTTCCTCAGTGAAAGGGACTCAAAACCCCATATTTCCCGCAGAGGAATAGATCTGACTAGTAAGAATCTTAAAACCTATGTATTGATATGTCTCCGTAAGGGAATCAAGTGTGTCTAGACTGGCATAAACATGGCAGCGAGAATCAGCTCAAACCCACTCTAAAAAGGAATTTCAAAAACAGAACAAAGAAACAGGGAAATTCTTTACAATTCCTTCAGGGTCCCTGATGCAACCTGGAATGACCCTATCTACGATGACAGCTGGATGTGGCATGAGGCTGGACACTTGGGACTGAGAGGATTGGTGAGATTGGGTGAGCAAATGCAGACCCTTTAAAGCAATAATGCATGGCAACCATTCCATGGGTCCCACCTCTCCAGGTTGAAGGGAATATTACTACAGCTATAACATGTACGGGAAACCTAGAGAATGGACACACTGTGAATACGAAAGGTTTCTAAAACTCAACGAAGAGTCCCTCTCCTGGTGCTCCGGTTTGACTTTCCAACAGCTTTACTATCAATCTCCCAACTTGGAGAGACAGCCCCTTTAAGCTCCTGGTTCACACAGGTTGCCCATTTGGCAGAGGAGGAAAGGGAAGAGGGAGAACCAATGAGAGAGTAGCTGTTAGGCATTTGGATGGGCACATGTCACTCTAATTTCCCGGCAGGAAGAAGAATTCACCAAAGTCTCAGCCACCCACCGGGAACCAGTATAGGTCCTGAACCAAATGTTTGGACTTGCGTTCAGCTCACAAAAAACGAGTTGAAAAATGGAGCTCAGGGGCACAGCAATTCACAAACTGGCAGAGTAATCAAGGCCAACTATCGTCCAAAAATCTGTTGAGGGAAGGCAACGAGGCGGACTTGAATGCGAGGCAGAATAGCAGGAAACAGATTTCAAGAGGTACGTTAGAATCGCCTGTAAAGCACAGGAAGAGGGGCACAACTTCGACAGTGATGCACTTGGCCAAAAAGGGCGTATGCGTTTTCTCCTGAATATATTCAGGAGAAAACGCATACGCCCTTTTTGGCCAAGCAAGCAAGCGGGCAATGCAAATCTGCACTACAAAGAAGTATCACTTCCCACCGGTCAAAAGGGACATCCACAAAATGTGTAAAAACCAGAAAGGCAAGACAGGCCCTGGAGAACAGGGAGCCTTGTTATGCTGATGGGCGGGATGTAAGTTGCCAACTGCCTCACTGGAGGAGTGCATTGTGTTCCCTAAAACAAGTAAACAACAGAGCTACAGAGCCAAGGGCACTTCCAGTCTAGGGAATATACCTTGGGAAAACTGAAAATCCATAAGACAGAGCCACCCCCAAATTGAGGGCTGCACTGCTTACAAGAACCTCAACCTGGGTACACCTGAAATATCCCAGGAAATATAAAAATGGTTCCAAACATTGTGGAACTTACGTACGATGGAATATCCCTCAGCCACGAAATCAATGTCATAAGACCAGTAGCATCAAAATGAGTGGATTCAGGTACGATGATTCTAAGGGAAAGAAGTCACACAGGAAAAGAAACTTATCATAAGATATCACTTAGGAAGATCCTGTAAACATGGCAACACATGAACTGAGTTAGGCAAGAGAACAGAGTCTCACATTTAGAAAACACTCTTATGCCTGCTTAAGGGGGAAGGAGAGGTGGGGTGATGCATCAAACCCGAGTTTGATATAAGCACAGGTACTGTTCCAAAAACCAACTATGGAATAGACAAGACCTACACCTTCCTCAGTGAAAGGGACTCAAAACCCCATATTTCCCGCAGAGGAATAGATCTGACTAGTAAGAATCTTAAAACCTATGTATTGATATGTCTCCGTAAGGGAATCAAGTGTGTCTAGACTGGCATAAACATGGCAGCGAGAATCAGCTCAAACCCACTCTAAAAAGGAATTTCAAAAACAGAACAAAGAAACAGGGAAATTCTTTACAATTCCTTCAGGGTCTCTGATGCAACCTGGAATGACCCTATCTACGATGACAGCTGGATGTGGCATGAGGCTGGACACTTGGGACTGAGAGGATTGGTGAGATTGGGTGAGCAAATGCAGACCCTTTAAAGCAATAATGCATGGCAACCATTCCATGGGTCCCACCTCTCCAGGTTGAAGGGAATATTACTACAGCTATAACATGTACGGGAACCCTAGAGAATGGACACACTGTGAATACGAAAGGTTTCTAAAACTCAACGAAGAGTCCCTCTCCTGGTGCTCCGGTTTGACTTTCCAACAGCTTTACTATCAATCTCCCAACTTGGAGAGACAGCCCCTTTAAGCTCCTGGTTCACACAGGTTGCCCATTTGGCAGAGGAGGAAAGGGAAGAGGGAGAACCAATGAGAGAGTAGCTGTTAGGCATTTGGATGGGCACATGTCACTCTAATTTCCCGGCAGGAAGAAGAATTCACCAAAGTCTCAGCCACCCACCGGGAACCAGTATAGGTCCTGAACCAAATGTTTGGACTTGCGTTCAGCTCACAAAAAACGAGTTGAAAAATGGAGCTCAGGGGCACAGCAATTCACAAACTGGCAGAGTAATCAAGGCCAACTATCGTCCAAAAATCTGTTGAGGGAAGGCAACGAGGCGGACTTGAATGCGAGGCAGAATAGCAGGAAACAGATTTCAAGAGGTACGTTAGAATCGCCTGTAAAGCACAGGAAGAGGGGCACAACTTCGACAATGATGCACTTGGCCAAAAAGGGCGTATGCGTTTTCTCCTGAATATATTCAGGAGAAAACGCATACGCCCTTTTTGGCCAAGCAAGCAAGCGGGCAATGCAAATCTGCACTACAAAGAAGTATCACTTCCCACCGGTCAAAAGGGACATCCACAAAATGTGTAAAAACCAGAAAGGCAAGACAGGCCCTGGAGAACAGGGAGCCTTGTTATGCTGATGGGCGGGATGTAAGTTGCCAACTGCCTCACTGGAGGAGTGCATTGTGTTCCCTAAAACAAGTAAACAACAGAGCTACAGAGCCAAGGGCACTTCCAGTCTAGGGAATATACCTTGGGAAAACTGAAAATCCATAAGACAGAGCCACCCCCAAATTGAGGGCTGCACTGCTTACAAGAACCTCAACCTGGGTACACCTGAAATATCCCAGGAAATATAAAAATGGTTCCAAACATTGTGGAACTTACGTACGATGGAATATCCCTCAGCCACGAAATCAATGTCATAAGACCAGTAGCAGCAAAATGAGTGGATTCAGGTACGATGATTCTAAGGGAAAGAAGTCACACAGGAAAAGAAACTTATCATAAGATATCACTTAGGAAGATCCTGTAAACATGGCTACACATGAACTGAGTTAGGCAAGAGAACAGAGTCTCACATTTAGAAAACACTCTTATGCCTGCTTAAGGGGGAAGGAGAGGTGGGGTGATGCATCAAACCCGAGTTTGATATAAGCACAGGTACCGTTCCAAAAACCAACTATGGAATAGACAAGACCTACACCTTCCTCAGTGAAAGGGACTCAAAACCCCATATTTCCCGCAGAGGAATAGATCTGACTAGTAAGAATCTTAAAACCTATGTATTGATATGTCTCCGTAAGGGAATCAAGTGTGTCTAGACTGGCATAAACATGGCAGCGAGAATCAGCTCAAACCCACTCTAAAAAGGAATTTCAAAAACAGAACAAAGAAACAGGGAAATTCTTTACAATTCCTTCAGGGTCTCTGATGCAACCTGGAATGACCCTATCTACGATGACAGCTGGATGTGGCATGAGGCTGGACACTTGGGACTGAGAGGATTGGTGAGATTGGGTGAGCAAATGCAGACCCTTTAAAGCAATAATGCATGGCAACCATTCCATGGGTCCCACCTCTCCAGGTTGAAGGGAATATTACTACAGCTATAACATGTACGGGAACCCTAGAGAATGGACACACTGTGAATACGAAAGGTTTCTAAAACTCAACGAAGAGTCCCTCTCCTGGTGCTCCGGTTTGACTTTCCAACAGCTTTACTATCAATCTCCCAACTTGGAGAGACAGCCCCTTTAAGCTCCTGGTTCACACAGGTTGCCCATTTGGCAGAGGAGGAAAGGGAAGAGGGAGAACCAATGAGAGAGTAGCTGTTAGGCATTTGGATGGGCACATGTCACTCTAATTTCCCGGCAGGAAGAAGAATTCACCAAAGTCTCAGCCACCCACCGGGAACCAGTATAGGTCCTGAACCAAATGTTTGGACTTGCGTTCAGCTCACAAAAAACGAGTTGAAAAATGGAGCTCAGGGGCACAGCAATTCACAAACTGGCAGAGTAATCAAGGCCAACTATCGTCCAAAAATCTGTTGAGGGAAGGCAACGAGGCGGACTTGAATGCGAGGCAGAATAGCAGGAAACAGATTTCAAGAGGTACGTTAGAATCGCCTGTAAAGCACAGGAAGAGGGGCACAACTTCGACAGTGATGCACTTGGCCAAAAAGGGCGTATGCGTTTTCTCCTGAATATATTCAGGAGAAAACGCATACGCCCTTTTTGGCCAAGCAAGCAAGCGGGCAATGCAAATCTGCACTACAAAGAAGTATCACTTCCCACCGGTCAAAAGGGACATCCACAAAATGTGTAAAAACCAGAAAGGCAAGACAGGCCCTGGAGAACAGGGAGCCTTGTTATGCTGATGGGCGGGATGTAAGTTGCCAACTGCCTCACTGGAGGAGTGCATTGTGTTCCCTAAAACAAGTAAACAACAGAGCTACAGAGCCAAGGGCACTTCCAGTCTAGGGAATATACCTTGGGAAAACTGAAAATCCATAAGACAGAGCCACCCCCAAATTGAGGGCTGCACTGCTTACAAGAACCTCAACCTGGGTACACCTGAAATATCCCAGGAAATATAAAAATGGTTCCAAACATTGTGGAACTTACGTACGATGGAATATCCCTCAGCCACGAAATCAATGTCATAAGACCAGTAGCATCAAAATGAGTGGATTCAGGTACGATGATTCTAAGGGAAAGAAGTCACACAGGAAAAGAAACTTATCATAAGATATCACTTAGGAAGATCCTGTAAACATGGCAACACATGAACTGAGTTAGGCAAGAGAACAGAGTCTCACATTTAGAAAACACTCTTATGCCTGCTTAAGGGGGAAGGAGAGGTGGGGTGATGCATCAAACCCGAGTTTGATATAAGCACAGGTACTGTTCCAAAAACCAACTATGGAATAGACAAGACCTACACCTTCCTCAGTGAAAGGGACTCAAAACCCCATATTTCCCGCAGAGGAATAGATCTGACTAGTAAGAATCTTAAAACCTATGTATTGATATGTCTCCGTAAGGGAATCAAGTGTGTCTAGACTGGCATAAACATGGCAGCGAGAATCAGCTCAAACCCACTCTAAAAAGGAATTTCAAAAACAGAACAAAGAAACAGGGAAATTCTTTACAATTCCTTCAGGGTCTCTGATGCAACCTGGAATGACCCTATCTACGATGACAGCTGGATGTGGCATGAGGCTGGACACTTGGGACTGAGAGGATTGGTGAGATTGGGTGAGCAAATGCAGACCCTTTAAAGCAATAATGCATGGCAACCCTTCCATGGGTCCCACCTCTCCAGGTTGAAGGGAATATTACTACAGCTATAACATGTACGGGAACCCTAGAGAATGGACACACTGTGAATACGAAAGGTTTCTAAAACTCAACGAAGAGTCCCTCTCCTGGTGCTCCGGTTTGACTTTCCAACAGCTTTACTATCAATCTCCCAACTTGGAGAGACAGACCCTTTAAGCTCCTGGTTCACACAGGTTGCCCATTTGGCAGAGGAGGAAAGGGAAGAGGGAGAACCAATGAGAGAGTAGCTGTTAGGCATTTGGATGGGCACATGTCACTCTAATTTCCCGGCAGGAAGAAGAATTCACCAAAGTCTCAGCCACCCACCGGGAACCAGTATAGGTCCTGAACCAAATGTTTGGACTTGCGTTCAGCTCACAAAAAACGAGTTGAAAAATGGAGCTCAGGGGCACAGCAATTCACAAACTGGCAGAGTAATCAAGGCCAACTATCGTCCAAAAATCTGTTGAGGGAAGGCAACGAGGCGGACTTGAATGCGAGGCAGAATAGCAGGAAACAGATTTCAAGAGGTACGTTAGAATCGCCTGTAAAGCACAGGAAGAGGGGCACAACTTCGACAGTGATGCACTTGGCCAAAAAGGGCGTATGCGTTTTCTCCTGAATATATTCAGGAGAAAACGCATACGCCCTTTTTGGCCAAGCAAGCAAGCGGGCAATGCAAATCTGCACTACAAAGAAGTATCACTTCCCAACGGTCAAAAGGGACATCCACAAAATGTGTAAAAACCAGAAAGGCAAGACAGGCCCTGGAGAACAGGGAGCCTTGTTATGCTGATGGGCGGGATGTAAGTTGCCAACTGCCTCACTGGAGGAGTGCATTGTGTTCCCTAAAACAAGTAAACAACAGAGCTACAGAGCCAAGGGCACTTCCAGTCTAGGGAATATACCTTGGGAAAACTGAAAATCCATAAGACAGAGCCACCCCCAAATTGAGGGCTGCACTGCTTACAAGAACCTCAACCTGGGTACACCTGAAATATCCCAGGAAATATAAAAATGGTTCCAAACATTGTGGAACTTACGTACGATGGAATATCCCTCAGCCACGAAATCAATGTCATAAGACCAGTAGCAGCAAAATGAGTGGATTCAGGTACGATGATTCTAAGGGAAAGAAGTCACACAGGAAAAGAAACTTATCATAAGATATCACTTAGGAAGATCCTGTAAACATGGCAACACATGAACTGAGTTAGGCAAGAGAACAGAGTCTCACATTTAGAAAACACTCTTATGCCTGCTTAAGGGGGAAGGAGAGGTGGGGTGATGCATCAAACCCGAGTTTGATATAAGCACAGGTACTGTTCCAAAAACCAACTATGGAATAGACAAGACCTACACCTTCCTCAGTGAAAGGGACTCAAAACCCCATATTTCCCGCAGAGGAATAGATCTGACTAGTAAGAATCTTAAAACCTATGTATTGATATGTCTCCGTAAGGGAATCAAGTGTGTCTAGACTGGCATAAACATGGCAGCGAGAATCAGCTCAAACCCACTCTAAAAAGGAATTTCAAAAACAGAACAAAGAAACAGGGAAATTCTTTACAATTCCTTCAGGGTCTCTGATGCAACCTGGAATGACCCTATCTACGATGACAGCTGGATGTGGCATGAGGCTGGACACTTGGGACTGAGAGGATTGGTGAGATTGGGTGAGCAAATGCAGACCCTTTAAAGCAATAATGCATGGCAACCATTCCATGGGTCCCACCTCTCCAGGTTGAAGGGAATATTACTACAGCTATAACATGTACGGGAACCCTAGAGAATGGACACACTGTGAATACGAAAGGTTTCTAAAACTCAACGAAGAGTCCCTCTCCTGGTGCTCCGGTTTGACTTTCCAACAGCTTTACTATCAATCTCCCAACTTGGAGAGACAGCCCCTTTAAGCTCCTGGTTCACACAGGTTGCCCATTTGGCAGAGGAGGAAAGGGAAGAGGGAGAACCAATGAGAGAGTAGCTGTTAGGCATTTGGATGGGCACATGTCACTCTAATTTCCCGGCAGGAAGAAGAATTCACCAAAGTCTCAGCCACCCACCGGGAACCAGTATAGGTCCTGAACCAAATGTTTGGACTTGCGTTCAGCTCACAAAAAACGAGTTGAAAAATGGAGCTCAGGGGCACAGCAATTCACAAACTGGCAGAGTAATCAAGGCCAACTATCGTCCAAAAATCTGTTGAGGGAAGGCAACGAGGCGGACTTGAATGCGAGGCAGAATAGCAGGAAACAGATTTCAAGAGGTACGTTAGAATCGCCTGTAAAGCACAGGAAGAGGGGCACAACTTCGACAGTGATGCACTTGGCCAAAAAGGGCGTATGCGTTTTCTCCTGAATATATTCAGGAGAAAACGCATACGCCCTTTTTGGCCAAGCAAGCAAGCGGGCAATGCAAATCTGCACTACAAAGAAGTATCACTTCCCACCGGTCAAAAGGGACATCCACAAAATGTGTAAAAACCAGAAAGGCAAGACAGGCCCTGGAGAACAGGGAGCCTTGTTATGCTGATGGGCGGGATGTAAGTTGCCAACTGCCTCACTGGAGGAGTGCATTGTGTTCCCTAAAACAAGTAAACAACAGAGCTACAGAGCCAAGGGCACTTCCAGTCTAGGGAATATACCTTGGGAAAACTGAAAATCCATAAGACAGAGCCACCCCCAAATTGAGGGCTGCACTGCTTACAAGAACCTCAACCTGGGTACACCTGAAATATCCCAGGAAATATAAAAATGGTTCCAAACATTGTGGAACTTACGTACGATGGAATATCCCTCAGCCACGAAATCAATGTCATAAGACCAGTAGCATCAAAATGAGTGGATTCAGGTACGATGATTCTAAGGGAAAGAAGTCACACAGGAAAAGAAACTTATCATAAGATATCACTTAGGAAGATCCTGTAAACATGGCAACACATGAACTGAGTTAGGCAAGAGAACAGAGTCTCACATTTAGAAAACACTCTTATGCCTGCTTAAGGGGGAAGGAGAGGTGGGGTGATGCATCAAACCCGAGTTTGATATAAGCACAGGTACTGTTCCAAAAACCAACTATGGAATAGACAAGACCTACACCTTCCTCAGTGAAAGGGACTCAAAACCCCATATTTCCCGCAGAGGAATAGATCTGACTAGTAAGAATCTTAAAACCTATGTATTGATATGTCTCCGTAAGGGAATCAAGTGTGTCTAGACTGGCATAAACATGGCAGCGAGAATCAGCTCAAACCCACTCTAAAAAGGAATTTCAAAAACAGAACAAAGAAACAGGGAAATTCTTTACAATTCCTTCAGGGTCTCTGATGCAACCTGGAATGACCCTATCTACGATGACAGCTGGATGTGGCATGAGGCTGGACACTTGGGACTGAGAGGATTGGTGAGATTGGGTGAGCAAATGCAGACCCTTTAAAGCAATAATGCATGGCAACCATTCCATGGGTCCCACCTCTCCAGGTTGAAGGGAATATTACTACAGCTATAACATGTACGGGAACCCTAGAGAATGGACACACTGTGAATACGAAAGGTTTCTAAAACTCAACGAAGAGTCCCTCTCCTGGTGCTCCGGTTTGACTTTCCAACAGCTTTACTATCAATCTCCCAACTTGGAGAGACAGCCCCTTTAAGCTCCTGGTTCACACAGGTTGCCCATTTGGCAGAGGAGGAAAGGGAAGAGGGAGAACCAATGAGAGAGTAGCTGTTAGGCATTTGGATGGGCACATGTCACTCTAATTTCCCGGCAGGAAGAAGAATTCACCAAAGTCTCAGCCACCCACCGGGAACCAGTATAGGTCCTGAACCAAATGTTTGGACTTGCGTTCAGCTCACAAAAAACGAGTTGAAAAATGGAGCTCAGGGGCACAGCAATTCACAAACTGGCAGAGTAATCAAGGCCAACTATCGTCCAAAAATCTGTTGAGGGAAGGCAACGAGGCGGACTTGAATGCGAGGCAGAATAGCAGGAAACAGATTTCAAGAGGTACGTTAGAATCGCCTGTAAAGCACAGGAAGAGGGGCACAACTTCGACAATGATGCACTTGGCCAAAAAGGGCGTATGCGTTTTCTCCTGAATATATTCAGGAGAAAACGCATACGCCCTTTTTGGCCAAGCAAGCAAGCGGGCAATGCAAATCTGCACTACAAAGAAGTATCACTTCCCACCGGTCAAAAGGGACATCCACAAAATGTGTAAAAACCAGAAAGGCAAGACAGGCCCTGGAGAACAGGGAGCCTTGTTATGCTGATGGGCGGGATGTAAGTTGCCAACTGCCTCACTGGAGGAGTGCATTGTGTTCCCTAAAACAAGTAAACAACAGAGCTACAGAGCCAAGGGCACTTCCAGTCTAGGGAATATACCTTGGGAAAACTGAAAATCCATAAGACAGAGCCACCCCCAAATTGAGGGCTGCACTGCTTACAAGAACCTCAACCTGGGTACACCTGAAATATCCCAGGAAATATAAAAATGGTTCCAAACATTGTGGAACTTACGTACGATGGAATATCCCTCAGCCACGAAATCAATGTCATAAGACCAGTAGCAGCAAAATGAGTGGATTCAGGTACGATGATTCTAAGGGAAAGAAGTCACACAGGAAAAGAAACTTATCATAAGATATCACTTAGGAAGATCCTGTAAACATGGCTACACATGAACTGAGTTAGGCAAGAGAACAGAGTCTCACATTTAGAAAACACTCTTATGCCTGCTTAAGGGGGAAGGAGAGGTGGGGTGATGCATCAAACCCGAGTTTGATATAAGCACAGGTACCGTTCCAAAAACCAACTATGGAATAGACAAGACCTACACCTTCCTCAGTGAAAGGGACTCAAAACCCCATATTTCCCGCAGAGGAATAGATCTGACTAGTAAGAATCTTAAAACCTATGTATTGATATGTCTCCGTAAGGGAATCAAGTGTGTCTAGACTGGCATAAACATGGCAGCGAGAATCAGCTCAAACCCACTCTAAAAAGGAATTTCAAAAACAGAACAAAGAAACAGGGAAATTCTTTACAATTCCTTCAGGGTCTCTGATGCAACCTGGAATGACCCTATCTACGATGACAGCTGGATGTGGCATGAGGCTGGACACTTGGGACTGAGAGGATTGGTGAGATTGGGTGAGCAAATGCAGACCCTTTAAAGCAATAATGCATGGCAACCATTCCATGGGTCCCACCTCTCCAGGTTGAAGGGAATATTACTACAGCTATAACATGTACGGGAACCCTAGAGAATGGACACACTGTGAATACGAAAGGTTTCTAAAACTCAACGAAGAGTCCCTCTCCTGGTGCTCCGGTTTGACTTTCCAACAGCTTTACTATCAATCTCCCAACTTGGAGAGACAGCCCCTTTAAGCTCCTGGTTCACACAGGTTGCCCATTTGGCAGAGGAGGAAAGGGAAGAGGGAGAACCAATGAGAGAGTAGCTGTTAGGCATTTGGATGGGCACATGTCACTCTAATTTCCCGGCAGGAAGAAGAATTCACCAAAGTCTCAGCCACCCACCGGGAACCAGTATAGGTCCTGAACCAAATGTTTGGACTTGCGTTCAGCTCACAAAAAACGAGTTGAAAAATGGAGCTCAGGGGCACAGCAATTCACAAACTGGCAGAGTAATCAAGGCCAACTATCGTCCAAAAATCTGTTGAGGGAAGGCAACGAGGCGGACTTGAATGCGAGGCAGAATAGCAGGAAACAGATTTCAAGAGGTACGTTAGAATCGCCTGTAAAGCACAGGAAGAGGGGCACAACTTCGACAGTGATGCACTTGGCCAAAAAGGGCGTATGCGTTTTCTCCTGAATATATTCAGGAGAAAACGCATACGCCCTTTTTGGCCAAGCAAGCAAGCGGGCAATGCAAATCTGCACTACAAAGAAGTATCACTTCCCACCGGTCAAAAGGGACATCCACAAAATGTGTAAAAACCAGAAAGGCAAGACAGGCCCTGGAGAACAGGGAGCCTTGTTATGCTGATGGGCGGGATGTAAGTTGCCAACTGCCTCACTGGAGGAGTGCATTGTGTTCCCTAAAACAAGTAAACAACAGAGCTACAGAGCCAAGGGCACTTCCAGTCTAGGGAATATACCTTGGGAAAACTGAAAATCCATAAGACAGAGCCACCCCCAAATTGAGGGCTGCACTGCTTACAAGAACCTCAACCTGGGTACACCTGAAATATCCCAGGAAATATAAAAATGGTTCCAAACATTGTGGAACTTACGTACGATGGAATATCCCTCAGCCACGAAATCAATGTCATAAGACCAGTAGCATCAAAATGAGTGGATTCAGGTACGATGATTCTAAGGGAAAGAAGTCACACAGGAAAAGAAACTTATCATAAGATATCACTTAGGAAGATCCTGTAAACATGGCAACACATGAACTGAGTTAGGCAAGAGAACAGAGTCTCACATTTAGAAAACACTCTTATGCCTGCTTAAGGGGGAAGGAGAGGTGGGGTGATGCATCAAACCCGAGTTTGATATAAGCACAGGTACTGTTCCAAAAACCAACTATGGAATAGACAAGACCTACACCTTCCTCAGTGAAAGGGACTCAAAACCCCATATTTCCCGCAGAGGAATAGATCTGACTAGTAAGAATCTTAAAACCTATGTATTGATATGTCTCCGTAAGGGAATCAAGTGTGTCTAGACTGGCATAAACATGGCAGCGAGAATCAGCTCAAACCCACTCTAAAAAGGAATTTCAAAAACAGAACAAAGAAACAGGGAAATTCTTTACAATTCCTTCAGGGTCTCTGATGCAACCTGGAATGACCCTATCTACGATGACAGCTGGATGTGGCATGAGGCTGGACACTTGGGACTGAGAGGATTGGTGAGATTGGGTGAGCAAATGCAGACCCTTTAAAGCAATAATGCATGGCAACCCTTCCATGGGTCCCACCTCTCCAGGTTGAAGGGAATATTACTACAGCTATAACATGTACGGGAACCCTAGAGAATGGACACACTGTGAATACGAAAGGTTTCTAAAACTCAACGAAGAGTCCCTCTCCTGGTGCTCCGGTTTGACTTTCCAACAGCTTTACTATCAATCTCCCAACTTGGAGAGACAGACCCTTTAAGCTCCTGGTTCACACAGGTTGCCCATTTGGCAGAGGAGGAAAGGGAAGAGGGAGAACCAATGAGAGAGTAGCTGTTAGGCATTTGGATGGGCACATGTCACTCTAATTTCCCGGCAGGAAGAAGAATTCACCAAAGTCTCAGCCACCCACCGGGAACCAGTATAGGTCCTGAACCAAATGTTTGGACTTGCGTTCAGCTCACAAAAAACGAGTTGAAAAATGGAGCTCAGGGGCACAGCAATTCACAAACTGGCAGAGTAATCAAGGCCAACTATCGTCCAAAAATCTGTTGAGGGAAGGCAACGAGGCGGACTTGAATGCGAGGCAGAATAGCAGGAAACAGATTTCAAGAGGTACGTTAGAATCGCCTGTAAAGCACAGGAAGAGGGGCACAACTTCGACAGTGATGCACTTGGCCAAAAAGGGCGTATGCGTTTTCTCCTGAATATATTCAGGAGAAAACGCATACGCCCTTTTTGGCCAAGCAAGCAAGCGGGCAATGCAAATCTGCACTACAAAGAAGTATCACTTCCCAACGGTCAAAAGGGACATCCACAAAATGTGTAAAAACCAGAAAGGCAAGACAGGCCCTGGAGAACAGGGAGCCTTGTTATGCTGATGGGCGGGATGTAAGTTGCCAACTGCCTCACTGGAGGAGTGCATTGTGTTCCCTAAAACAAGTAAACAACAGAGCTACAGAGCCAAGGGCACTTCCAGTCTAGGGAATATACCTTGGGAAAACTGAAAATCCATAAGACAGAGCCACCCCCAAATTGAGGGCTGCACTGCTTACAAGAACCTCAACCTGGGTACACCTGAAATATCCCAGGAAATATAAAAATGGTTCCAAACATTGTGGAACTTACGTACGATGGAATATCCCTCAGCCACGAAATCAATGTCATAAGACCAGTAGCAGCAAAATGAGTGGATTCAGGTACGATGATTCTAAGGGAAAGAAGTCACACAGGAAAAGAAACTTATCATAAGATATCACTTAGGAAGATCCTGTAAACATGGCAACACATGAACTGAGTTAGGCAAGAGAACAGAGTCTCACATTTAGAAAACACTCTTATGCCTGCTTAAGGGGGAAGGAGAGGTGGGGTGATGCATCAAACCCGAGTTTGATATAAGCACAGGTACTGTTCCAAAAACCAACTATGGAATAGACAAGACCTACACCTTCCTCAGTGAAAGGGACTCAAAACCCCATATTTCCCGCAGAGGAATAGATCTGACTAGTAAGAATCTTAAAACCTATGTATTGATATGTCTCCGTAAGGGAATCAAGTGTGTCTAGACTGGCATAAACATGGCAGCGAGAATCAGCTCAAACCCACTCTAAAAAGGAATTTCAAAAACAGAACAAAGAAACAGGGAAATTCTTTACAATTCCTTCAGGGTCTCTGATGCAACCTGGAATGACCCTATCTACGATGACAGCTGGATGTGGCATGAGGCTGGACACTTGGGACTGAGAGGATTGGTGAGATTGGGTGAGCAAATGCAGACCCTTTAAAGCAATAATGCATGGCAACCATTCCATGGGTCCCACCTCTCCAGGTTGAAGGGAATATTACTACAGCTATAACATGTACGGGAACCCTAGAGAATGGACACACTGTGAATACGAAAGGTTTCTAAAACTCAACGAAGAGTCCCTCTCCTGGTGCTCCGGTTTGACTTTCCAACAGCTTTACTATCAATCTCCCAACTTGGAGAGACAGCCCCTTTAAGCTCCTGGTTCACACAGGTTGCCCATTTGGCAGAGGAGGAAAGGGAAGAGGGAGAACCAATGAGAGAGTAGCTGTTAGGCATTTGGATGGGCACATGTCACTCTAATTTCCCGGCAGGAAGAAGAATTCACCAAAGTCTCAGCCACCCACCGGGAACCAGTATAGGTCCTGAACCAAATGTTTGGACTTGCGTTCAGCTCACAAAAAACGAGTTGAAAAATGGAGCTCAGGGGCACAGCAATTCACAAACTGGCAGAGTAATCAAGGCCAACTATCGTCCAAAAATCTGTTGAGGGAAGGCAACGAGGCGGACTTGAATGCGAGGCAGAATAGCAGGAAACAGATTTCAAGAGGTACGTTAGAATCGCCTGTAAAGCACAGGAAGAGGGGCACAACTTCGACAATGATGCACTTGGCCAAAAAGGGCGTATGCGTTTTCTCCTGAATATATTCAGGAGAAAACGCATACGCCCTTTTTGGCCAAGCAAGCAAGCGGGCAATGCAAATCTGCACTACAAAGAAGTATCACTTCCCACCGGTCAAAAGGGACATCCACAAAATGTGTAAAAACCAGAAAGGCAAGACAGGCCCTGGAGAACAGGGAGCCTTGTTATGCTGATGGGCGGGATGTAAGTTGCCAACTGCCTCACTGGAGGAGTGCATTGTGTTCCCTAAAACAAGTAAACAACAGAGCTACAGAGCCAAGGGCACTTCCAGTCTAGGGAATATACCTTGGGAAAACTGAAAATCCATAAGACAGAGCCACCCCCAAATTGAGGGCTGCACTGCTTACAAGAACCTCAACCTGGGTACACCTGAAATATCCCAGGAAATATAAAAATGGTTCCAAACATTGTGGAACTTACGTACGATGGAATATCCCTCAGCCACGAAATCAATGTCATAAGACCAGTAGCAGCAAAATGAGTGGATTCAGGTACGATGATTCTAAGGGAAAGAAGTCACACAGGAAAAGAAACTTATCATAAGATATCACTTAGGAAGATCCTGTAAACATGGCTACACATGAACTGAGTTAGGCAAGAGAACAGAGTCTCACATTTAGAAAACACTCTTATGCCTGCTTAAGGGGGAAGGAGAGGTGGGGTGATGCATCAAACCCGAGTTTGATATAAGCACAGGTACCGTTCCAAAAACCAACTATGGAATAGAAAAGACCTACACCTTCCTCAGTGAAAGGGACTCAAAACCCCATATTTCCCGCAGAGGAATAGATCTGACTAGTAAGAATCTTAAAACCTATGTATTGATATGTCTCCGTAAGGGAATCAAGTGTGTCTAGACTGGCATAAACATGGCAGCGAGAATCAGCTCAAACCCACTCTAAAAAGGAATTTCAAAAACAGAACAAAGAAACAGGGAAATTCTTTACAATTCCTTCAGGGTCTCTGATGCAACCTGGAATGACCCTATCTACGATGACAGCTGGATGTGGCATGAGGCTGGACACTTGGGACTGAGAGGATTGGTGAGATTGGGTGAGCAAATGCAGACCCTTTAAAGCAATAATGCATGGCAACCATTCCATGGGTCCCACCTCTCCAGGTTGAAGGGAATATTACTACAGCTATAACATGTACGGGAACCCTAGAGAATGGACACACTGTGAATACGAAAGGTTTCTAAAACTCAACGAAGAGTCCCTCTCCTGGTGCTCCGGTTTGACTTTCCAACAGCTTTACTATCAATCTCCCAACTTGGAGAGACAGCCCCTTTAAGCTCCTGGTTCACACAGGTTGCCCATTTGGCAGAGGAGGAAAGGGAAGAGGGAGAACCAATGAGAGAGTAGCTGTTAGGCATTTGGATGGGCACATGTCACTCTAATTTCCCGGCAGGAAGAAGAATTCACCAAAGTCTCAGCCACCCACCGGGAACCAGTATAGGTCCTGAACCAAATGTTTGGACTTGCGTTCAGCTCACAAAAAACGAGTTGAAAAATGGAGCTCAGGGGCACAGCAATTCACAAACTGGCAGAGTAATCAAGGCCAACTATCGTCCAAAAATCTGTTGAGGGAAGGCAACGAGGCGGACTTGAATGCGAGGCAGAATAGCAGGAAACAGATTTCAAGAGGTACGTTAGAATCGCCTGTAAAGCACAGGAAGAGGGGCACAACTTCGACAATGATGCACTTGGCCAAAAAGGGCGTATGCGTTTTCTCCTGAATATATTCAGGAGAAAACGCATACGCCCTTTTTGGCCAAGCAAGCAAGCGGGCAATGCAAATCTGCACTACAAAGAAGTATCACTTCCCACCGGTCAAAAGGGACATCCACAAAATGTGTAAAAACCAGAAAGGCAAGACAGGCCCTGGAGAACAGGGAGCCTTGTTATGCTGATGGGCGGGATGTAAGTTGCCAACTGCCTCACTGGAGGAGTGCATTGTGTTCCCTAAAACAAGTAAACAACAGAGCCCCAGAGCCAAGGGCACTTCCAGTCTAGGGAATATACCTTGGGAAAACTGAAAATCCATAAGACAGAGCCACCCCCAAATTGAGGGCTGCACTGCTTACAAGAACCTCAACCTGGGTACACCTGAAATATCCCAGGAAATATAAAAATGGTTCCAAACATTGTGGAACTTACGTACGATGGAATATCCCTCAGCCACGAAATCAATGTCATAAGACCAGTAGCAGCAAAATGAGTGGATTCAGGTACGATGATTCTAAGGGAAAGAAGTCACACAGGAAAAGAAACTTATCATAAGATATCACTTAGGAAGATCCTGTAAACATGGCTACACATGAAATGAGTTAGGCAAGAGAACAGCGTCTCACATTTAGAAAACACTCTTATGCCTGCTTAAGGGGGAAGGAGAGGTGGGGTGATGCATCAAACCCGAGTTTGATATAAGCACAGGTACCGTTCCAAAAACCAACTATGGAATAGACAAGACCTACACCTTCCTCAGTGAAAGGGACTCAAAACCCCATATTTCCCGCAGAGGAATAGATCTGACTAGTAAGAATCTTAAAACCTATGTATTGATATGTCTCCGTAAGGGAATCAAGTGTGTCTAGACTGGCATAAACATGGCAGCGAGAATCAGCTCAAACCCACTCTAAAAAGGAATTTCAAAAACAGAACAAAGAAACAGGGAAATTCTTTACAATTCCTTCAGGGTCTCTGATGCAACCTGGAATGACCCTATCTACGATGACAGCTGGATGTGGCATGAGGCTGGACACTTGGGACTGAGAGGATTGGTGAGATTGGGTGAGCAAATGCAGACCCTTTAAAGCAATAATGCATGGCAACCATTCCATGGGTCCCACCTCTCCAGGTTGAAGGGAATATTACTACAGCTATAACATGTACGGGAACCCTAGAGAATGGACACACTGTGAATACGAAAGGTTTCTAAAACTCAACGAAGAGTCCCTCTCCTGGTGCTCCGGTTTGACTTTCCAACAGCTTTACTATCAATCTCCCAACTTGGAGAGACAGCCCCTTTAAGCTCCTGGTTCACACAGGTTGCCCATTTGGCAGAGGAGGAAAGGGAAGAGGGAGAACCAATGAGAGAGTAGCTGTTAGGCATTTGGATGGGCACATGTCACTCTAATTTCCCGGCAGGAAGAAGAATTCACCAAAGTCTCAGCCACCCACCGGGAACCAGTATAGGTCCTGAACCAAATGTTTGGACTTGCGTTCAGCTCACAAAAAACGAGTTGAAAAATGGAGCTCAGGGGCACAGCAATTCACAAACTGGCAGAGTAATCAAGGCCAACTATCGTCCAAAAATCTGTTGAGGGAAGGCAACGAGGCGGACTTGAATGCGAGGCAGAATAGCAGGAAACAGATTTCAAGAGGTACGTTAGAATCGCCTGTAAAGCACAGGAAGAGGGGCACAACTTCGACAATGATGCACTTGGCCAAAAAGGGCGTATGCGTTTTCTCCTGAATATATTCAGGAGAAAACGCATACGCCCTTTTTGGCCAAGCAAGCAAGCGGGCAATGCAAATCTGCACTACAAAGAAGTATCACTTCCCACCGGTCAAAAGGGACATCCACAAAATGTGTAAAAACCAGAAAGGCAAGACAGGCCCTGGAGAACAGGGAGCCTTGTTATGCTGATGGGCGGGATGTAAGTTGCCAACTGCCTCACTGGAGGAGTGCATTGTGTTCCCTAAAACAAGTAAACAACAGAGCTACAGAGCCAAGGGCACTTCCAGTCTAGGGAATATACCTTGGGAAAACTGAAAATCCATAAGACAGAGCCACCCCCAAATTGAGGGCTGCACTGCTTACAAGAACCTCAACCTGGGTACACCTGAAATATCCCAGGAAATATAAAAATGGTTCCAAACATTGTGGAACTTACGTACGATGGAATATCCCTCAGCCACGAAATCAATGTCATAAGACCAGTAGCAGCAAAATGAGTGGATTCAGGTACGATGATTCTAAGGGAAAGAAGTCACACAGGAAAAGAAACTTATCATAAGATATCACTTAGGAAGATCCTGTAAACATGGCTACACATGAACTGAGTTAGGCAAGAGAACAGAGTCTCACATTTAGAAAACACTCTTATGCCTGCTTAAGGGGGAAGGAGAGGTGGGGTGATGCATCAAACCAGAGTTTGATATAAGCACAGGTACCGTTCCAAAAACCAACTATGGAATAGACAAGACCTACACCTTCCTCAGTGAAAGGGACTCAAAACCCCATATTTCCCGCAGAGGAATAGATCTGACTAGTAAGAATCTTAAAACCTATGTATTGATATGTCTCCGTAAGGGAATCAAGTGTGTCTAGACTGGCATAAACATGGCAGCGAGAATCAGCTCAAACCCACTCTAAAAAGGAATTTCAAAAACAGAACAAAGAAACAGGGAAATTCTTTACAATTCCTTCAGGGTCTCTGATGCAACCTGGAATGACCCTATCTACGATGACAGCTGGATGTGGCATGAGGCTGGACACTTGGGACTGAGAGGATTGGTGAGATTGGGTGAGCAAATGCAGACCCTTTAAAGCAATAATGCATGGCAACCATTCCATGGGTCCCACCTCTCCAGGTTGAAGGGAATATTACTACAGCTATAACATGTACGGGAACCCTAGAGAATGGACACACTGTGAATACGAAAGGTTTCTAAAACTCAACGAAGAGTCCCTCTCCTGGTGCTCCGGTTTGACTTTCCAACAGCTTTACTATCAATCTCCCAACTTGGAGAGACAGCCCCTTTAAGCTCCTGGTTCACACAGGTTGCCCATTTGGCAGAGGAGGAAAGGGAAGAGGGAGAACCAATGAGAGAGTAGCTGTTAGGCATTTGGATGGGCACATGTCACTCTAATTTCCCGGCAGGAAGAAGAATTCACCAAAGTCTCAGCCACCCACCGGGAACCAGTATAGGTCCTGAACCAAATGTTTGGACTTGCGTTCAGCTCACAAAAAACGAGTTGAAAAATGGAGCTCAGGGGCACAGCAATTCACAAACTGGCAGAGTAATCAAGGCCAACTATCGTCCAAAAATCTGTTGAGGGAAGGCAACGAGGCGGACTTGAATGCGAGGCAGAATAGCAGGAAACAGATTTCAAGAGGTACGTTAGAATCGCCTGTAAAGCACAGGAAGAGGGGCACAACTTCGACAATGATGCACTTGGCCAAAAAGGGCGTATGCGTTTTCTCCTGAATATATTCAGGAGAAAACGCATACGCCCTTTTTGGCCAAGCAAGCAAGCGGGCAATGCAAATCTGCACTACAAAGAAGTATCACTTCCCACCGGTCAAAAGGGACATCCACAAAATGTGTAAAAACCAGAAAGGCAAGACAGGCCCTGGAGAACAGGGAGCCTTGTTATGCTGATGGGCGGGATGTAAGTTGCCAACTGCCTCACTGGAGGAGTGCATTGTGTTCCCTAAAACAAGTAAACAACAGAGCTCCAGAGCCAAGGGCACTTCCAGTCTAGGGAATATACCTTGGGAAAACTGAAAATCCATAAGACAGAGCCACCCCCAAATTGAGGGCTGCACTGCTTACAAGAACCTCAACCTGGGTACACCTGAAATATCCCAGGAAATATAAAAATGGTTCCAAACATTGTGGAACTTACGTACGATGGAATATCCCTCAGCCACGAAATCAATGTCATAAGACCAGTAGCAGCAAAATGAGTGGATTCAGGTACGATGATTCTAAGGGAAAGAAGTCACACAGGAAAAGAAACTTATCATAAGATATCACTTAGGAAGATCCTGTAAACATGGCAACACATGAACTGAGTTAGGCAAGAGAACAGAGTCTCACATTTAGAAAACACTCTTATGCCTGCTTAAGGGGGAAGGAGAGGTGGGGTGATGCATCAAACCCGAGTTTGATATAAGCACAGGTACCGTTCCAAAAACCAACTATGGAATAGACAAGACCTACACCTTCCTCAGTGAAAGGGACTCAAAACCCCATATTTCCCGCAGAGGAATAGATCTGACTAGTAAGAATCTTAAAACCTATGTATTGATATGTCTCCGTAAGGGAATCAAGTGTGTCTAGACTGGCATAAACATGGCAGCGAGAATCAGCTCAAACCCACTCTAAAAAGGAATTTCAAAAACAGAACAAAGAAACAGGGAAATTCTTTACAATTCCTTCAGGGTCTCTGATGCAACCTGGAATGACCCTATCTACGATGACAGCTGGATGTGGCATGAGGCTGGACACTTGGGACTGAGAGGATTGGTGAGATTGGGTGAGCAAATGCAGACCCTTTAAAGCAATAATGCATGGCAACCATTCCATGGGTCCCACCTCTCCAGGTTGAAGGGAATATTACTACAGCTATAACATGTACGGGAACCCTAGAGAATGGACACACTGTGAATACGAAAGGTTTCTAAAACTCAACGAAGAGTCCCTCTCCTGGTGCTCCGGTTTGACTTTCCAACAGCTTTACTATCAATCTCCCAACTTGGAGAGACAGCCCCTTTAAGCTCCTGGTTCACACAGGTTGCCCATTTGGCAGAGGAGGAAAGGGAAGAGGGAGAACCAATGAGAGAGTAGCTGTTAGGCATTTGGATGGGCACATGTCACTCTAATTTCCCGGCAGGAAGAAGAATTCACCAAAGTCTCAGCCACCCACCGGGAACCAGTATAGGTCCTGAACCAAATGTTTGGACTTGCGTTCAGCTCACAAAAAACGAGTTGAAAAATGGAGCTCAGGGGCACAGCAATTCACAAACTGGCAGAGTAATCAAGGCCAACTATCGTCCAAAAATCTGTTGAGGGAAGGCAACGAGGCGGACTTGAATGCGAGGCAGAATAGCAGGAAACAGATTTCAAGAGGTACGTTAGAATCGCTTGTAAAGCACAGGAAGAGGGGCACAACTTCGACAGTGATGCACTTGGCCAAAAAGGGCGTATGCGTTTTCTCCTGAATATATTCAGGAGAAAACGCATACGCCCTTTTTGGCCAAGCAAGCAAGCGGGCAATGCAAATCTGCACTACAAAGAAGTATCACTTCCCACCGGTCAAAAGGGACATCCACAAAATGTGTAAAAACCAGAAAGGCAAGACAGGCCCTGGAGAACAGGGAGCCTTGTTATGCTGATGGGCGGGATGTAAGTTGCCAACTGCCTCACTGGAGGAGTGCATTGTGTTCCCTAAAACAAGTAAACAACAGAGCTACAGAGCCAAGGGCACTTCCAGTCTAGGGAATATACCTTGGGAAAACTGAAAATCCATAAGACAGAGCCACCCCCAAATTGAGGGCTGCACTGCTTACAAGAACCTCAACCTGGGTACACCTGAAATATCCCAGGAAATATAAAAATGGTTCCAAACATTGTGGAACTTACGTACGATGGAATATCCCTCAGCCACGAAATCAATGTCATAAGACCAGTAGCAGCAAAATGAGTGGATTCAGGTACGATGATTCTAAGGGAAAGAAGTCACACAGGAAAAGAAACTTATCATAAGATATCACTTAGGAAGATCCTGTAAACATGGCAACACATGAACTGAGTTAGGCAAGAGAACAGAGTCTCACATTTAGAAAACACTCTTATGCCTGCTTAAGGGGGAAGGAGAGGTGGGGTGATGCATCAAACCAGAGTTTGATATAAGCACAGGTACCGTTCCAAAAACCAACTATGGAATAGACAAGACCTACACCTTCCTCAGTGAAAGGGACTCAAAACCCCATATTTCCCGCAGAGGAATAGATCTGACTAGTAAGAATCTTAAAACCTATGTATTGATATGTCTCCGTAAGGGAATCAAGTGTGTCTAGACTGGCATAAACATGGCAGCGAGAATCAGCTCAAACCCACTCTAAAAAGGAATTTCAAAAACAGAACAAAGAAACAGGGAAATTCTTTACAATTCCTTCAGGGTCTCTGATGCAACCTGGAATGACCCTATCTATGATGACAGCTGGATGTGGCATGAGGCTGGACACTTGGGACTGAGAGGATTGGTGAGATTGGGTGAGCAAATGCAGACCCTTTAAAGCAATAATGCATGGCAACCATTCCATGGGTCCCACCTCTCCAGGTTGAAGGGAATATTACTACAGCTATAACATGTACGGGAACCCTAGAGAATGGACACACTGTGAATACGAAAGGTTTCTAAAACTCAACGAAGAGTCCCTCTCCTGGTGCTCCGGTTTGACTTTCCAACAGCTTGACTATCAATCTCCCAACTTGGAGAGACAGCCCCTTTAAGCTCCTGGTTCACACAGGTTGCCCATTTGGCAGAGGAGGAAAGGGAAGAGGGAGAACCAATGAGAGAGTAGCTGTTAGGCATTTGGATGGGCACATGTCACTCTAATTTCCCGGCAGGAAGAAGAATTCACCAAAGTCTCAGCCACCCACCGGGAACCAGTATAGGTCCTGAACCAAATGTTTGGACTTGCGTTCAGCTCACAAAAAACGAGTTGAAAAATGGAGCTCAGGGGCACAGCAATTCACAAACTGGCAGAGTAATCAAGGCCAACTATCGTCCAAAAATCTGTTGAGGGAAGGCAACGAGGCGGACTTGAATGCGAGGCAGAATAGCAGGAAACAGATTTCAAGAGGTACGTTAGAATCGCCTGTAAAGCACAGGAAGAGGGGCACAACTTCGACAGTGATGCACTTGGCCTAAAAGGGCGTATGCGTTTTCTCCTGAATATATTCAGGAGAAAACGCATACGCCCTTTTTGGCCAAGCAAGCAAGCGGGCAATGCAAATCTGCACTACAAAGAAGTATCACTTCCCAACGGTCAAAAGGGACATCCACAAAATGTGTAAAAACCAGAAAGGCAAGACAGGCCCTGGAGAACAGGGAGCCTTGTTATGCTGATGGGCGGGATGTAAGCTGCCAACTGCCTCCCTGGAGGAGTGCATTGTGTTCCCTAAAACAAGTAAACAACAGAGCTACAGAGCCAAGGGCACTTCCAGTCTAGGGAATATACCTTGGGAAAACTGAAAATCCATAAGACAGAGCCACCCCCAAATTGAGGGCTGCACTGCTTACAAGAACCTCAACCTGGGTACACCTGAAATATCCCAGGAAATATAAAAATGGTTCAAAACATTGTGGAACTTACGTACGATGGAATATCCCTCAGCCACGAAATCAATGTCATAAGACCAGTAGCAGCAAAATGAGTGGATTCAGGTACGATGATTCTAAGGGAAAGAAGTCACACAGGAAAAGAAACTTATCATAAGATATCACTTAGGAAGATCCTGTAAACATGGCAACACGTGAACTGAGTTAGGCAAGAGAACAGAGTCTCACATTTAGAAAACACTCTTATGCCTGCTTAAGGGGGAAGGAGAGGTGGGGTGATGCATCAAACCAGAGTTTGATATAAGCACAGGTACTGTTCCAAAAACCAACTATGGAATAGACAAGACCTACACCTTCCTCAGTGAAAGGGACTCAAAACCCCATATTTCCCGCAGAGGAATAGATCTGACTAGTAAGAATCTTAAAACCTATGTATTGATATGTCTCCATAAGGGAAACAAGTGTGTCTAGACTGGCATAAACATGGCAGCGAGAATCAGCTCAAACCCACTCTAAAAAGGAATTTCAAAAACAGAACAAAGAAACAGGGAAATTCTTTACAATTCCTTCAGGGTCTCTGATGCAACCTGGAATGACCCTATCTACGATGACAGCTGGATGTGGCATGAGGCTGGACACTTGGGACTGAGAGGATTGGTGAGATTGGGTGAGCAAATGCAGACCCTTTAAAGCAATAATGCATGGCAACCATTCCATGGGTCCCACCTCTCCAGGTTGAAGGGAATATTACTACAGCTATAACATGTACGGGAACCCTAGAGAATGGACACACTGTGAATACGAAAGGTTTCTAAAACTCAACGAAGAGTCCCTCTCCTGGTGCTCCGGTTTGACTTTCCAACAGCTTTACTATCAATCTCCCAACTTGGAGAGACAGCCCCTTTAAGCTCCTGGTTCACACAGGTTGCCCATTTGGCAGAGGAGGAAAGGGAAGAGGGAGAACCAATGAGAGAGTAGCTGTTAGGCATTTGGATGGGCACATGTCACTCTAATTTCCCGGCAGGAAGAAGAATTCACCAAAGTCTCAGCCACCCACCGGGAACCAGTATAGGTCCTGAACCAAATGTTTGGACTTGCGTTCAGCTCACAAAAAACGAGTTGAAAAATGGAGCTCAGGGGCACAGCAATTCACAAACTGGCAGAGTAATCAAGGCCAACTATCGTCCAAAAATCTGTTGAGGGAAGGCAACGAGGCGGACTTGAATGCGAGGCAGAATAGCAGGAAACAGATTTCAAGAGGTACGTTAGAATCGCCTGTAAAGCACAGGAAGAGGGGCACAACTTCGACAATGATGCACTTGGCCAAAAAGGGCGTATGCGTTTTCTCCTGAATATATTCAGGAGAAAACGCATACGCCCTTTTTGGCCAAGCAAGCAAGCGGGCAATGCAAATCTGCACTACAAAGAAGTATCACTTCCCACCGGTCAAAAGGGACATCCACAAAATGTGTACAAACCAGAAAGGCAAGACAGGCCCTGGAGAACAGGGAGCCTTGTTATGCTGATGGGCGGGATGTAAGTTGCCAACTGCCTCACTGGAGGAGTGCATTGTGTTCCCTAAAACAAGTAAACAACAGAGCTACAGAGCCAAGGGCACTTACAGTCTAGGGAATATACCTTGGGAAAACTGAAAATCCATAAGACAGAGCCACCCCCAAATTGAGGGCTGCACTGCTTACAAGAACCTCAACCTGGGTACACCTGAAATATCCCAGGAAATATAAAAATGGTTCAAAACATTGTGGAACTTACGTACGATGGAATATCCCTCAGCCACGAAACCAATGTCATAAGACCAGTAGCAGCAAAATGAGTGGATTCAGGTACGATGATTCTAAGGGAAAGAAGTCACACAGGAAAAGAAACTTATCATAAGATATCACTTAGGAGGATCCTGTAAACATGGCTACACATGAACTCAGTTAGGCAAGAGAACAGAGTCTCACATTTAGAAAACACTCTTATGCCTGCTTAAGGGGGAAGGAGAGGTGGGGTGATGCATCAAACCAGAGTTTGATATAAGCACAGGTACCGTTCCAAAAACCAACTATGGAATAGACAAGACCTACACCTTCCTCAGTGAAAGGGACTCAAAACCCCATATTTCCCGCAGAGGAATAGATC
Organism: Mesoplodon mirus; assembly: GCF_964341445.2. NCBI lineage: Eukaryota > Metazoa > Chordata > Mammalia > Artiodactyla > Ziphiidae > Mesoplodon > Mesoplodon mirus. Next base: position 1,556,694 of record NW_028295729.1, read on the forward strand.
TGACTAGTAAGAATCTTAAAACCTATGTATTGATATGTCTCCGTAAGGGAATCAAGTGTGTCTAGACTGGCATAAACATGGCAGCGAGAATCAGCTCAAACCCACTCTAAAAAGGAATTTCAAAAACAGAACAAAGAAACAGGGAAATTCTTTACAATTCCTTCAGGGTCTCTGATGCAACCTGGAATGACCCTATCTACGATGACAGCTGGATGTGGCATGAGGCTGGACACTTGGGACTGAGAGGATTGGTGAGATTGGGTGAGCAAATGCAGACCCTTTAAAGCAATAATGCATGGCAACCATTCCATGGGTCCCACCTCTCCAGGTTGAAGGGAATATTACTACAGCTATAACATGTACGGGAACCCTAGAGAATGGACACACTGTGAATACGAAAGGTTTCTAAAACTCAACGAAGAGTCCCTCTCCTGGTGCTCCGGTTTGACTTTCCAACAGCTTTACTATCAATCTCCCAACTTGGAGAGACAGCCCCTTTAAGCTCCTGGTTCACACAGGTTGCCCATTTGGCAGAGGAGGAAAGGGAAGAGGGAGAACCAATGAGAGAGTAGCTGTTAGGCATTTGGATGGGCACATGTCACTCTAATTTCCCGGCAGGAAGAAGAATTCACCAAAGTCTCAGCCACCCACCGGGAACCAGTATAGGTCCTTAACCAAATGTTTGGACTTGCGTTCAGCTCACAAAAAACGAGTTGAAAAATGGAGCTCAGGGGCACAGCAATTCACAAACTGGCAGAGTAATCAAGGCCAACTATCGTCCAAAAATCTGTTGAGGGAAGGCAACGAGGCGGACTTGAATGCGAGGCAGAATAGCAGGAAACAGATTTCAAGAGGTACGTTAGAATCGCCTGTAAAGCACAGGAAGAGGGGCACAACTTCGACAATGATGCACTTGGCCAAAAAGGGCGTATGCGTTTTCTCCTGAATATATTCAGGAGAAAACGCATACGCCCTTTTTGGCCAAGCAAGCAAGCGGGCAATGCAAATCTGCACTACAAAGAAGTATCACTTCCCACCGGTCAAAAGGGACATCCACAAAATGTGTAAAAACCAGAAAGGCAAGACAGGCCCTGGAGAACAGGGAGCCTTGTTATGCTGATGGGCGGGATGTAAGTTGCCAACTGCCTCACTGGAGGAGTGCATTGTGTTCCCTAAAACAAGTAAACAACAGAGCTCCAGAGCCAAGGGCACTTCCAGTCTAGGGAATATACCTTGGGAAAACTGAAAATCCATAAGACAGAGCCACCCCCAAATTGAGGGCTGCACTGCTTACAAGAACCTCAACCTGGGTACACCTGAAATATCCCAGGAAATATAAAAATGGTTCCAAACATTGTGGAACTTACGTACGATGGAATATCCCTCAGCCACGAAATCAATGTCATAAGACCAGTAGCAGCAAAATGAGTGGATTCAGGTACGATGATTCTAAGGGAAAGAAGTCACACAGGAAAAGAAACTTATCATAAGATATCACTTAGGAAGATCCTGTAAACATGGCAACACATGAACTGAGTTAGGCAAGAGAACAGAGTCTCACATTTAGAAAACACTCTTATGCCTGCTTAAGGGGGAAGGAGAGGTGGGGTGATGCATCAAACCAGAGTTTGATATAAGCACAGGTACCGTTCCAAAAACCAACTATGGAATAGACAAGACCTACACCTTCCTCAGTGAAAGGGACTCAAAACCCCATATTTCCCGCAGAGGAATAGATCTGACTAGTAAGAATCTTAAAACCTATGTATTGATATGTCTCCATAAGGGAATCAAGTGTGTCTAGACTGGCATAAACATGGCAGCGAGAATCAGCTCAAACCCACTCTAAAAAGGAATTTCAAAAACAGAACAAAGAAACAGGGAAATTCTTTACAATTCCTTCAGGGTCTCTGATGCAACCTGGAATGACCCTATCTACGATGACAGCTGGATGTGGCATGAGGCTGGACACTTGGGACTGAGAGGATTGGTGAGATTGGGTGAGCAAATGCAGACCCTTTAAAGCAATAATGCATGGCAACCATTCCATGGGTCCCACCTCTCCATGTTGAAGGGAATATTACTACAGCTATAACATGTACGGGAACCCTAGAGAATGGACACACTGTGAATACGAAAGGTTTCTAAAACTCAACGAAGAGTCCCTCTCCTGGTGCTCCGGTTTGACTTTCCAACAGCTTTACTATCAATCTCCCAACTTGGAGAGACAGCCCCTTTAAGCTCCTGGTTCACACAGGTTGCCCATTTGGCAGAGGAGGAAAGGGAAGAGGGAGAACCAATGAGAGAGTAGCTGTTAGGCATTTGGATGGGCACATGTCACTCTAATTTCCCGGGAGGAAGAAGAATTCACCAAAGTCTCAGCCACCCACCGGGAACCAGTATAGGTCCTGAACCAAATGTTTGGACTTGCGTTCAGCTCACAAAAAACGAGTTGAAAAATGGAGCTCAGGGGCACAGCAATTCACAAACTGGCAGAGTAATCAAGGCCAACTATCGTCCAAAAATCTGTTGAGGGAAGGCAACGAGGCGGACTTGAATGCGAGGCAGAATAGCAGGAAACAGATTTCAAGAGGTACGTTAGAATCGCCTGTAAAGCACAGGAAGAGGGGCACAACTTCGACAGTGATGCACTTGGCCAAAAAGGGCGTATGCGTTTTCTCCTGAATATATTCAGGAGAAAACGCATACGCCCTTTTTGGCCAAGCAAGCAAGCGGGCAATGCAAATCTGCATTACAAAGAAGTATCACTTCCCACCGGTCAAAAGGGACATCCACAAAATGTGTAAAAACCAGAAAGGCAAGACAGGCCCTGGAGAACAGGGAGCCTTGTTATGCTGATGGGCGGGATGTAAGTTGCCAACTGCCTCACTGGAGGAGTGCATTGTGTTCCCTAAAACAAGTAAACAACAGAGCTACAGAGCCAAGGGCACTTCCAGTCTAGGGAATATACCTTGGGAAAACTGAAAATCCATAAGACAGAGCCACCCCCAAATTGAGGGCTGCACTGCTTACAAGAACCTCAACCTGGGTACACCTGAAATATCCCAGGAAATATAAAAATGGTTCCAAACATTGTGGAACTTACGTACGATGGAATATCCCTCAGCCACGAAATCAATGTCATAAGACCAGTAGCAGCAAAATGAGTGGATTCAGGTACGATGATTCTAAGGGAAAGAAGTCACACAGGAAAAGAAACTTATCATAAGATATCACTTAGGAAGATCCTGTAAACATGGCAACACATGAACTGAGTTAGGCAAGAGAACAGAGTCTCACATTTAGAAAACACTCTTATGCCTGCTTAAGGGGGAAGGAGAGGTGGGGTGATGCATCAAACCAGAGTTTGATATAAGCACAGGTACCGTTCCAAAAACCAACTATGGAATAGACAAGACCTACACCTTCCTCAGTGAAAGGGACTCAAAACCCCATATTTCCCGCAGAGGAATAGATCTGACTAGTAAGAATCTTAAAACCTATGTATTGATATGTCTCCGTAAGGGAATCAAGTGTGTCTAGACTGGCATAAACATGGCAGCGAGAATCAGCTCAAACCCACTCTAAAAAGGAATTTCAAAAACAGAACAAAGAAACAGGGAAATTCTTTACAATTCCTTCAGGGTCTCTGATGCAACCTGGAATGACCCTATCTATGATGACAGCTGGATGTGGCATGAGGCTGGACACTTGGGACTGAGAGGATTGGTGAGATTGGGTGAGCAAATGCAGACCCTTTAAAGCAATAATGCATGGCAACCATTCCATGGGTCCCACCTCTCCAGGTTGAAGGGAATATTACTACAGCTATAACATGTACGGGAACCCTAGAGAATGGACACACTGTGAATACGAAAGGTTTCTAAAACTCAACGAAGAGTCCCTCTCCTGGTGCTCCGGTTTGACTTTCCAACAGCTTTACTATCAATCTCCCAACTTGGAGAGACAGCCCCTTTAAGCTCCTGGTTCACACAGGTTGCCCATTTGGCAGAGGAGGAAAGGGAAGAGGGAGAACCAATGAGAGAGTAGCTGTTAGGCATTTGGATGGGCACATGTCACTCTAATTTCCCGGCAGGAAGAAGAATTCACCAAAGTCTCAGCCACCCACCGGGAACCAGTATAGGTCCTGAACCAAATGTTTGGACTTGCGTTCAGCTCACAAAAAACGAGTTGAAAAATGGAGCTCAGGGGCACAGCAATTCACAAACTGGCAGAGTAATCAAGGCCAACTATCGTCCAAAAATCTGTTGAGGGAAGGCAACGAGGCGGACTTGAATGCGAGGCAGAATAGCAGGAAACAGATTTCAAGAGGTACGTTAGAATCGCCTGTAAAGCACAGGAAGAGGGGCAAAACTTCGACAGTGATGCACTTGGCCTAAAAGGGCGTATGCGTTTTCTCCTGAATATATTCAGGAGAAAACGCATACGCCCTTTTTGGCCAAGCAAGCAAGCGGGCAATGCAAATCTGCACTACAAAGAAGTATCACTTCCCAACGGTCAAAAGGGACATCCACAAAATGTGTAAAAACCAGAAAGGCAAGACAGGCCCTGGAGAACAGGGAGCCTTGTTATGCTGATGGGCGGGATGTAAGCTGCCAACTGCCTCCCTGGAGGAGTGCATTGTGTTCCCTAAAACAAGTAAACAACAGAGCTACAGAGCCAAGGGCACTTCCAGTCTAGGGAATATACCTTGGGAAAACTGAAAATCCATAAGACAGAGCCACCCCCAAATTGAGGGCTGCACTGCTTACAAGAACCTCAACCTGGGTACACCTGAAATATCCCAGGAAATATAAAAATGGTTCAAAACATTGTGGAACTTACGTACGATGGAATATCCCTCAGCCACGAAATCAATGTCATAAGACCAGTAGCAGCAAAATGAGTGGATTCAGGTACGATGATTCTAAGGGAAAGAAGTCACACAGGAAAAGAAACTTATCATAAGATATCACTTAGGAAGATCCTGTAAACATGGCAACACATGAACTGAGTTAGGCAAGAGAACAGAGTCTCACATTTAGAAAACACTCTTATGCCTGCTTAAGGGGGAAGGAGAGGTGGGGTGATGCATCAAACCAGAGTTTGATATAAGCACAGGTACTGTTCCAAAAACCAACTATGGAATAGACAAGACCTACACCTTCCTCAGTGAAAGGGACTCAAAACCCCATATTTCCCGCAGAGGAATAGATCTGACTAGTAAGAATCTTAAAACCTATGTATTGATATGTCTCCATAAGGGAAACAAGTGTGTCTAGACTGGCATAAACATGGCAGCGAGAATCAGCTCAAACCCACTCTAAAAAGGAATTTCAAAAACAGAACAAAGAAACAGGGAAATTCTTTACAATTCCTTCAGGGTCTCTGATGCAACCTGGAATGACCCTATCTACGATGACAGCTGGATGTGGCATGAGGCTGGACACTTGGGACTGAGAGGATTGGTGAGATTGGGTGAGCAAATGCAGACCCTTTAAAGCAATAATGCATGGCAACCATTCCATGGGTCCCACCTCTCCAGGTTGAAGGGAATATTACTACAGCTATAACATGTACGGGAAACCTAGAGAATGGACACACTGTGAATACGAAAGGTTTCTAAAACTCAACGAAGAGTCCCTCTCCTGGTGCTCCGGTTTGACTTTCCAACAGCTTTACTATCAATCTCCCAACTTGGAGAGACAGCCCCTTTAAGCTCCTGGTTCACACAGGTTGCCCATTTGGCAGAGGAGGAAAGGGAAGAGGGAGAACCAATGAGAGAGTAGCTGTTAGGCATTTGGATGGGCACATGTCACTCTAATTTCCCGGCAGGAAGAAGAATTCACCAAAGTCTCAGCCACCCACCGGGAACCAGTATAGGTCCTGAACCAAATGTTTGGACTTGCGTTCAGCTCACAAAAAACGAGTTGAAAAATGGAGCTCAGGGGCACAGCAATTCACAAACTGGCAGAGTAATCAAGGCCAACTATCGTCCAAAAATCTGTTGAGGGAAGGCAACGAGGCGGACTTGAATGCGAGGCAGAATAGCAGGAAACAGATTTCAAGAGGTACGTTAGAATCGCCTGTAAAGCACAGGAAGAGGGGCACAACTTCGACAATGATGCACTTGGCCAAAAAGGGCGTATGCGTTTTCTCCTGAATATATTCAGGAGAAAACGCATACGCCCTTTTTGGCCAAGCAAGCAAGCGGGCAATGCAAATCTGCACTACAAAGAAGTATCACTTCCCAACGGTCAAAAGGGACATCCACAAAATGTGTACAAACCAGAAAGGCAAGACAGGCCCTGGAGAACAGGGAGCCTTGTTATGCTGATGGGCGGGATGTAAGTTGCCAACTGCCTCACTGGAGGAGTGCATTGTGTTCCCTAAAACAAGTAAACAACAGAGCTACAGAGCCAAGGGCACTTCCAGTCTAGGGAATATACCTTGGGAAAACTGAAAATCCATAAGACAGAGCCACCCCCAAATTGAGGGCTGCACTGCTTACAAGAACCTCAACCTGGGTACACCTGAAATATCCCAGGAAATATAAAAATGGTTCCAAACATTGTGGAACTTACGTACGATGGAATATCCCTCAGCCACGAAATCAATGTCATAAGACCAGTAGCAGCAAAATGAGTGGATTCAGGTACGATGATTCTAAGGGAAAGAAGTCACACAGGAAAAGAAACTTATCATAAGATATCACTTAGGAAGATCCTGTAAACATGGCAACACATGAACTGAGTTAGGCAAGAGAACAGAGTCTCACATTTAGAAAACACTCTTATGCCTGCTTAAGGGGGAAGGAGAGGTGGGGTGATGCATCAAACCAGAGTTTGATATAAGCACAGGTACCGTTCCAAAAACCAACTATGGAATAGACAAGACCTACACCTTCCTCAGTGAAAGGGACTCAAAACCCCATATTTCCCGCAGAGGAATAGATCTGACTAGTAAGAATCTTAAAACCTATGTATTGATATGTCTCCGTAAGGGAATCAAGTGTGTCTAGACTGGCATAAACATGGCAGCGAGAATCAGCTCAAACCCACTCTAAAAAGGAATTTCAAAAACAGAACAAAGAAACAGGGAAATTCTTTACAATTCCTTCAGGGTCTCTGATGCAACCTGGAATGACCCTATCTATGATGACAGCTGGATGTGGCATGAGGCTGGACACTTGGGACTGAGAGGATTGGTGAGATTGGGTGAGCAAATGCAGACCCTTTAAAGCAATAATGCATGGCAACCATTCCATGGGTCCCACCTCTCCAGGTTGAAGGGAATATTACTACAGCTATAACATGTACGGGAACCCTAGAGAATGGACACACTGTGAATACGAAAGGTTTCTAAAACTCAACGAAGAGTCCCTCTCCTGGTGCTCCGGTTTGACTTTCCAACAGCTTTACTATCAATCTCCCAACTTGGAGAGACAGCCCCTTTAAGCTCCTGGTTCACACAGGTTGCCCATTTGGCAGAGGAGGAAAGGGAAGAGGGAGAACCAATGAGAGAGTAGCTGTTAGGCATTTGGATGGGCACATGTCACTCTAATTTCCCGGCAGGAAGAAGAATTCACCAAAGTCTCAGCCACCCACCGGGAACCAGTATAGGTCCTGAACCAAATGTTTGGACTTGCGTTCAGCTCACAAAAAACGAGTTGAAAAATGGAGCTCAGGGGCACAGCAATTCACAAACTGGCAGAGTAATCAAGGCCAACTATCGTCCAAAAATCTGTTGAGGGAAGGCAACGAGGCGGACTTGAATGCGAGGCAGAATAGCAGGAAACAGATTTCAAGAGGTACGTTAGAATCGCCTGTAAAGCACAGGAAGAGGGGCAAAACTTCGACAGTGATGCACTTGGCCTAAAAGGGCGTATGCGTTTTCTCCTGAATATATTCAGGAGAAAACGCATACGCCCTTTTTGGCCAAGCAAGCAAGCGGGCAATGCAAATCTGCACTACAAAGAAGTATCACTTCCCAACGGTCAAAAGGGACATCCACAAAATGTGTAAAAACCAGAAAGGCAAGACAGGCCCTGGAGAACAGGGAGCCTTGTTATGCTGATGGGCGGGATGTAAGCTGCCAACTGCCTCCCTGGAGGAGTGCATTGTGTTCCCTAAAACAAGTAAACAACAGAGCTACAGAGCCAAGGGCACTTCCAGTCTAGGGAATATACCTTGGGAAAACTGAAAATCCATAAGACAGAGCCACCCCCAAATTGAGGGCTGCACTGCTTACAAGAACCTCAACCTGGGTACACCTGAAATATCCCAGGAAATATAAAAATGGTTCAAAACATTGTGGAACTTACGTACGATGGAATATCCCTCAGCCACGAAATCAATGTCATAAGACCAGTAGCAGCAAAATGAGTGGATTCAGGTACGATGATTCTAAGGGAAAGAAGTCACACAGGAAAAGAAACTTATCATAAGATATCACTTAGGAAGATCCTGTAAACATGGCAACACATGAACTGAGTTAGGCAAGAGAACAGAGTCTCACATTTAGAAAACACTCTTATGCCTGCTTAAGGGGGAAGGAGAGGTGGGGTGATGCATCAAACCAGAGTTTGATATAAGCACAGGTACTGTTCCAAAAACCAACTATGGAATAGACAAGACCTACACCTTCCTCAGTGAAAGGGACTCAAAACCCCATATTTCCCGCAGAGGAATAGATCTGACTAGTAAGAATCTTAAAACCTATGTATTGATATGTCTCCATAAGGGAAACAAGTGTGTCTAGACTGGCATAAACATGGCAGCGAGAATCAGCTCAAACCCACTCTAAAAAGGAATTTCAAAAACAGAACAAAGAAACAGGGAAATTCTTTACAATTCCTTCAGGGTCTCTGATGCAACCTGGAATGACCCTATCTACGATGACAGCTGGATGTGGCATGAGGCTGGACACTTGGGACTGAGAGGATTGGTGAGATTGGGTGAGCAAATGCAGACCCTTTAAAGCAATAATGCATGGCAACCATTCCATGGGTCCCACCTCTCCAGGTTGAAGGGAATATTACTACAGCTATAACATGTACGGGAAACCTAGAGAATGGACACACTGTGAATACGAAAGGTTTCTAAAACTCAACGAAGAGTCCCTCTCCTGGTGCTCCGGTTTGACTTTCCAACAGCTTTACTATCAATCTCCCAACTTGGAGAGACAGCCCCTTTAAGCTCCTGGTTCACACAGGTTGCCCATTTGGCAGAGGAGGAAAGGGAAGAGGGAGAACCAATGAGAGAGTAGCTGTTAGGCATTTGGATGGGCACATGTCACTCTAATTTCCCGGCAGGAAGAAGAATTCACCAAAGTCTCAGCCACCCACCGGGAACCAGTATAGGTCCTGAACCAAATGTTTGGACTTGCGTTCAGCTCACAAAAAACGAGTTGAAAAATGGAGCTCAGGGGCACAGCAATTCACAAACTGGCAGAGTAATCAAGGCCAACTATCGTCCAAAAATCTGTTGAGGGAAGGCAACGAGGCGGACTTGAATGCGAGGCAGAATAGCAGGAAACAGATTTCAAGAGGTACGTTAGAATCGCCTGTAAAGCACAGGAAGAGGGGCACAACTTCGACAATGATGCACTTGGCCAAAAAGGGCGTATGCGTTTTCTCCTGAATATATTCAGGAGAAAACGCATACGCCCTTTTTGGCCAAGCAAGCAAGCGGGCAATGCAAATCTGCACTACAAAGAAGTATCACTTCCCAACGGTCAAAAGGGACATCCACAAAATGTGTACAAACCAGAAAGGCAAGACAGGCCCTGGAGAACAGGGAGCCTTGTTATGCTGATGGGCGGGATGTAAGTTGCCAACTGCCTCACTGGAGGAGTGCATTGTGTTCCCTAAAACAAGTAAACAACAGAGCTACAGAGCCAAGGGCACTTACAGTCTAGGGAATATACCTTGGGAAAACTGAAAATCCATAAGACAGAGCCACCCCCAAATTGAGGGCTGCACTGCTTACAAGAACCTCAACCTGGGTACACCTGAAATATCCCAGGAAATATAAAAATGGTTCAAAACATTGTGGAACTTACGTACGATGGAATATCCCTCAGCCACGAAACCAATGTCATAAGACCAGTAGCAGCAAAATGAGTGGATTCAGGTACGATGATTCTAAGGGAAAGAAGTCACACAGGAAAAGAAACTTATCATAAGATATCACTTAGGAAGATCCTGTAAACATGGCTACACATGAACTCAGTTAGGCAAGAGAACAGAGTCTCACATTTAGAAAACACTCTTATGCCTGCTTAAGGGGGAAGGAGAGGTGGGGTGATGCATCAAACCAGAGTTTGATATAAGCACAGGTACTGTTCCAAAAACCAACTATGGAATAGACAAGACCTCCACCTTCCTCAGTGAAAGGGACTCAAAACCCCATATTTCCCGCAGAGGAATAGATCTGACTAGTAAGAATCTTAAAACCTATGTATTGATATGTCTCCGTAAGGGAATCAAGTGTGTCTAGACTGGCATAAACATGGCAGCGAGAATCAGCTCAAACCCACTCTAAAAAGGAATTTCAAAAACAGAACAAAGAAACAGGGAAATTCTTTACAATTCCTTCAGGGTCTCTGATGCAACCTGGAATGACCCTATCTACGATGACAGCTGGATGTGGCATGAGGCTGGACACTTGGGACTGAGAGGATTGGTGAGATTGGGTGAGCAAATGCAGACCCTTTAAAGCAATAATGCATGGCAACCATTCCATGGGTCCCACCTCTCCAGGTTGAAGGGAATATTACTACAGCTATAACATGTACGGGAAACCTAGAGAATGGACACACTGTGAATACGAAAGGTTTCTAAAACTCAACGAAGAGTCCCTCTCCTGGTGCTCCGGTTTGACTTTCCAACAGCTTTACTATCAATCTCCCAACTTGGAGAGACAGCCCCTTTAAGCTCCTGGTTCACACAGGTTGCCCATTTGGCAGAGGAGGAAAGGGAAGAGGGAGAACCAATGAGAGAGTAGCTGTTAGGCATTTGGATGGGCACATGTCACTCTAATTTCCCGGCAGGAAGAAAAATTCACCAAAGTCTCAGCCACCCACCGGGAACCAGTATAGGTCCTGAACCAAATGTTTGGACTTGCGTTCAGCTCACAAAAAACGAGTTGAAAAATGGAGCTCAGGGGCACAGCAATTCACAAACTGGCAGAGTAATCAAGGCCAACTATCGTCCAAAAATCTGTTGAGGGAAGGCAACGAGGCGGACTTGAATGCGAGGCAGAATAGCAGGAAACAGATTTCAAGAGGTACGTTAGAATCGCCTGTAAAGCACAGGAAGAGGGGCACAACTTCGACAATGATGCACTTGGCCTAAAAGGGCGTATGCGTTTTCTCCTGAATATATTCAGGAGAAAACGCATACGCCCTTTTTGGCCAAGCAAGCAAGCGGGCAATGCAAATCTGCACTACAAAGAAGTATCACTTCCCACCGGTCAAAAGGGACATCCACAAAATGTGTAAAAACCAGAAAGGCAAGACAGGCCCTGGAGAACAGGGAGCCTTGTTATGCTGATGGGCGGGATGTAAGTTGCCAACTGCCTCACTGGAGGAGTGCATTGTGTTCCCTAAAACAAGTAAACAACAGAGCTACAGAGCCAAGGGCACTTCCAGTCTAGGGAATATACCTTGGGAAAACTGAAGATCCATAAGACAGAGCCACCCCCAAATTGAGGGCTGCACTGCTTACAAGAACCTCAACCTGGGTACACCTGAAATATCCCAGGAAATATAAAAATGGTTCCAAACATTGTGGAACTTACGTACGATGGAATATCCCTCAGCCACGAAATCAATGTCATAAGACCAGTAGCAGCAAAATGAGTGGATTCAGGTACGATGATTCTAAGGGAAAGAAGTCACACAGGAAAAGAAACTTATCATAAGATATCACTTAGGAAGATCCTGTAAACATGGCTACACATGAACTGAGTTAGGCAAGAGAACAGAGTCTCACATTTAGAAAACACTCTTATGCCTGCTTAAGGGGGAAGGAGAGGTGGGGTGATGCATCAAACCAGAGTTTGATATAAGCACAGGTACTGTTCCAAAAACCAACTATGGAATAGACAAGACCTACACCTTCCTCAGTGAAAGGGACTCAAAACCCCATATTTCCCGCAGAGGAATAGATCTGACTAGTAAGAATCTTAAAACCTATGTATTGATATGTCTCCGTAAGGGAATCAAGTGTGTCTAGACTGGCATAAACATGGCAGCGAGAATCAGCTCAAACCCACTCTAAAAAGGAATTTCAAAAACAGAACAAAGAAACAGGGAAATTCTTTACAATTCCTTCAGGGTCTCTGATGCAACCTGGAATGACCCTATCTACGATGACAGCTGGATGTGGCATGAGGCTGGACACTTGGGACTGAGAGGATTGGTGAGATTGGGTGAGCAAATGCAGACCCTTTAAAGCAATAATGCATGGCAACCATTCCATGGGTCCCACCTCTCCAGGTTGAAGGGAATATTACTACAGCTATAACATGTACGGGAAACCTAGAGAATGGACACACTGTGAATACGAAAGGTTTCTAAAACTCAACGAAGAATCCCTCTCCTGGTGCTCCGGTTTGACTTTCCAACAGCTTTACTATCAATCTCCCAACTTGGAGAGACAGCCCCTTTAAGCTCCTGGTTCACACAGGTTGCCCATTTGGCAGAGGAGGAAAGGGAAGAGGGAGAACCAATGAGAGAGTAGCTGTTAGGCATTTGGATGGGCACATGTCACTCTAATTTCCCGGCAGGAAGAAGAATTCACCAAAGTCTCAGCCACCCACCGGGAACCAGTATAGGTCCTGAACCAAATGTTTGGACTTGCGTTCAGCTCACAAAAAACGAGTTGAAAAATGGAGCTCAGGGGCACAGCAATTCACAAACTGGCAGAGTAATCAAGGCCAACTATCGTCCAAAAATCTGTTGAGGGAAGGCAACGAGGCGGACTTGAATGCGAGGCAGAATAGCAGGAAACAGATTTCAAGAGGTACGTTAGAATCGCCTGTAAAGCACAGGAAGAGGGGCACAACTTCGACAGTGATGCACTTGGCCTAAAAGGGCGTATGCGTTTTCTCCTGAATATATTCAGGAGAAAACGCATACGCCCTTTTTGGCCAAGCAAGCAAGCGGGCAATGCAAATCTGCACTACAAACAAGTATCACTTCCCAACGGTCAAAAGGGACATCCACAAAATGTGTAAAAACCAGAAAGGCAAGACAGGCCCTGGAGAACAGGGAGCCTTGTTATGCTGATGGGCGGGATGTAAGCTGCCAACTGCCTCCCTGGAGGAGTGCATTGTGTTCCCTAAAACAAGTAAACAACACAGCTACAGAGCCAAGGGCACTTCCAGTCTAGGGAATATACCTTGGGAAAACTGAAAATCCATAAGACAGAGCCACCCCCAAATTGAGGGCTGCACTGCTTACAAGAACCTCAACCTGGGTACACCTGAAATATCCCAGGAAATATAAAAATGGTTCCAAACATTGTGGAACTTACGTACGATGGAATATCCCTCAGCCACGAAATCAATGTCATAAGACCAGTAGCAGCAAAATGAGTGGATTCAGGTACGATGATTCTAAGGGAAAGAAGTCACACAGGAAAATAAACTTATCATAAGATATCACTTAGGAAGATCCTGTAAACATGGCAACACATGAACTGAGTTAGGCAAGAGAACAGAGTCTCACATTTAGAAAACACTCTTATGCCTGCTTAAGGGGGAAGGAGAGGTGGGGTGATGCATCAAACCAGAGTTTGATATAAGCACAGGTACTGTTCCAAAAACCAACTATGGAATAGACAAGACCTACACCTTCCTCAGTGAAAGGGACTCAAAACCCCATATTTCCCGCAGAGGAATAGATCTGACTAGTAAGAATCTTAAAACCTATGTATTGATATGTCTCCGTAAGGGAATCAAGTGTGTCTAGACTGGCATAAACATGGCAGCGAGAATCAGCTCAAACCCACTCTAAAAAGGAATTTCAAAAACAGAACAAAGAAACAGGGAAATTCTTTACAATTCCTTCAGGGTCTCTGATGCAACCTGGAATGACCCTATCTACGATGACAGCTGGATGTGGCATGAGGCTGGACACTTGGGACTGAGAGGATTGGTGAGATTGGGTGAGCAAATGCAGACCCTTTAAAGCAATAATGCATGGCAACCATTCCATGGGTCCCACCTCTCCAGGTTGAAGGGAATATTACTACAGCTATAACATGTACGGGAACCCTAGAGAATGGACACACTGTGAATACGAAAGGTTTCTAAAACTCAACGAAGAGTCCCTCTCCTGGTGCTCCGGTTTGACTTTCCAACAGCTTTACTATCAATCTCCCAACTTGGAGAGACAGCCCCTTTAAGCTCCTGGTTCACACAGGTTGCCCATTTGGCAGAGGAGGAAAGGGAAGAGGGAGAACCAATGAGAGAGTAGCTGTTAGGCATTTGGATGGGCACATGTCACTCTAATTTCCCGGCAGGAAGAAGAATTCACCAAAGTCTCAGCCACCCACCGGGAACCAGTATAGGTCCTGAACCAAATGTTTGGACTTGCGTTCAGCTCACAAAAAACGAGTTGAAAAATGGAGCTCAGGGGCACAGCAATTCACAAACTGGCAGAGTAATCAAGGCCAACTATCGTCCAAAAATCTGTTGAGGGAAGGCAACGAGGCGGACTTGAATGCGAGGCAGAATAGCAGGAAACAGATTTCAAGAGGTACGTTAGAATCGCCTGTAAAGCACAGGAAGAGGGGCACAACTTCGACAGTGATGCACTTGGCCTAAAAGGGCGTATGCGTTTTCTCCTGAATATATTCAGGAGAAAACGCATACGCCCTTTTTGGCCAAGCAAGCAAGCGGGCAATGCAAATCTGCACTACAAACAAGTATCACTTCCCAACGGTCAAAAGGGACATCCACAAAATGTGTAAAAACCAGAAAGGCAAGACAGGCCCTGGAGAACAGGGAGCCTTGTTATGCTGATGGGCGGGATGTAAGCTGCCAACTGCCTCCCTGGAGGAGTGCATTGTGTTCCCTAAAACAAGTAAACAACACAGCTACAGAGCCAAGGGCACTTCCAGTCTAGGGAATATACCTTGGGAAAACTGAAAATCCATAAGACAGAGCCACCCCCAAATTGAGGGCTGCACTGCTTACAAGAACCTCAACCTGGGTACACCTGAAATATCCCAGGAAATATAAAAATGGTTCCAAACATTGTGGAACTTACGTACGATGGAATATCCCTCAGCCACGAAATCAATGTCATAAGACCAGTAGCAGCAAAATGAGTGGATTCAGGTACGATGATTCTAAGGGAAAGAAGTCACACAGGAAAATAAACTTATCATAAGATATCACTTAGGAAGATCCTGTAAACATGGCAACACATGAACTGAGTTAGGCAAGAGAACAGAGTCTCACATTTAGAAAACACTCTTATGCCTGCTTAAGGGGGAAGGAGAGGTGGGGTGATGCATCAAACCAGAGTTTGATATAAGCACAGGTACTGTTCCAAAAACCAACTATGGAATAGACAAGACCTACACCTTCCTCAGTGAAAGGGACTCAAAACCCCATATTTCCCGCAGAGGAATAGATCTGACTAGTAAGAATCTTAAAACCTATGTATTGATATGTCTCCGTAAGGGAATCAAGTGTGTCTAGACTGGCATAAACATGGCAGCGAGAATCAGCTCAAACCCACTCTAAAAAGGAATTTCAAAAACAGAACAAAGAAACAGGGAAATTCTTTACAATTCCTTCAGGGTCTCTGATGCAACCTGGAATGACCCTATCTACGATGACAGCTGGATGTGGCATGAGGCTGGACACTTGGGACTGAGAGGATTGGTGAGATTGGGTGAGCAAATGCAGACCCTTTAAAGCAATAATGCATGGCAACCATTCCATGGGTCCCACCTCTCCAGGTTGAAGGGAATATTACTACAGCTATAACATGTACGGGAACCCTAGAGAATGGACACACTGTGAATACGAAAGGTTTCTAAAACTCAACGAAGAGTCCCTCTCCTGGTGCTCCGGTTTGACTTTCCAACAGCTTTACTATCAATCTCCCAACTTGGAGAGACAGCCCCTTTAAGCTCCTGGTTCACACAGGTTGCCCATTTGGCAGAGGAGGAAAGGGAAGAGGGAGAACCAATGAGAGAGTAGCTGTTAGGCATTTGGATGGGCACATGTCACTCTAATTTCCCGGCAGGAAGAAGAATTCACCAAAGTCTCAGCCACCCACCGGGAACCAGTATAGGTCCTGAACCAAATGTTTGGACTTGCGTTCAGCTCACAAAAAACGAGTTGAAAAATGGAGCTCAGGGGCACAGCAATTCACAAACTGGCAGAGTAATCAAGGCCAACTATCGTCCAAAAATCTGTTGAGGGAAGGCAACGAGGCGGACTTGAATGCGAGGCAGAATAGCAGGAAACAGATTTCAAGAGGTACGTTAGAATCGCCTGTAAAGCACAGGAAGAGGGGCACAACTTCGACAATGATGCACTTGGCCAAAAAGGGCGTATGCGTTTTCTCCTGAATATATTCAGGAGAAAACGCATACGCCCTTTTTGGCCAAGCAAGCAAGCGGGCAATGCAAATCTGCACTACAAAGAAGTATCACTTCCCACCGGTCAAAAGGGACATCCACAAAATGTGTAAAAACCAGAAAGGCAAGACAGGCCCTGGAGAACAGGGAGCCTTGTTATGCTGATGGGCGGGATGTAAGCTGCCAACTGCCTCCCTGGAGGAGTGCATTGTGTTCCCTAAAACAAGTAAACAACAGAGCTACAGAGCCAAGGGCACTTCCAGTCTAGGGAATATACCTTGGGAAAACTGAAAATCCATAAGACAGAGCCACCCCCAAATTGAGGGCTGCACTGCTTACAAGAACCTCAACCTGGGTACACCTGAAATATCCCAGGAAATATAAAAATGGTTCAAAACATTGTGGAACTTACGTACGATGGAATATCCCTCAGCCACGAAATCAATGTCATAAGACCAGTAGCAGCAAAATGAGTGGATTCAGGTACGATGATTCTAAGGGAAAGAAGTCACACAGGAAAAGAAACTTATCATAAGATATCACTTAGGAAGATCCTGTAAACATGGCAACACATGAACTGAGTTAGGCAAGAGAACAGAGTCTCACATTTAGAAAACACTCTTATGCCTGCTTAAGGGGGAAGGAGAGGTGGGGTGATGCATCAAACCAGAGTTTGATATAAGCACAGGTACTGTTCCAAAAACCAACTATGGAATAGACAAGACCTACACCTTCCTCAGTGAAAGGGACTCAAAACCCCATATTTCCCGCAGAGGAATAGATCTGACTAGTAAGAATCTTAAAACCTATGTATTGATATGTCTCCGTAAGGGAATCAAGTGTGTCTAGACTGGCATAAACATGGCAGCGAGAATCAGCTCAAACCCACTCTAAAAAGGAATTTCAAAAACAGAACAAAGAAACAGGGAAATTCTTTACAATTCCTTCAGGGTCTCTGATGCAACCTGGAATGACCCTATCTACGATGACAGCTGGATGTGGCATGAGGCTGGACACTTGGGACTGAGAGGATTGGTGAGATTGGGTGAGCAAATGCAGACCCTTTAAAGCAATAATGCATGGCAACCATTCCATGGGTCCCACCTCTCCAGGTTGAAGGGAATATTACTACAGCTATAACATGTACGGGAACCCTAGAGAATGGACACACTGTGAATACGAAAGGTTTCTAAAACTCAACGAAGAGTCCCTCTCCTGGTGCTCCGGTTTGACTTTCCAACAGCTTTACTATCAATCTCCCAACTTGGAGAGACAGCCCCTTTAAGCTCCTGGTTCACACAGGTTGCCCATTTGGCAGAGGAGGAAAGGGAAGAGGGAGAACCAATGAGAGAGTAGCTGTTAGGCATTTGGATGGGCACATGTCACTCTAATTTCCCGGCAGGAAGAAGAATTCACCAAAGTCTCAGCCACCCACCGGGAACCAGTATAGGTCCTGAACCAAATGTTTGGACTTGCGTTCAGCTCACAAAAAACGAGTTGAAAAATGGAGCTCAGGGGCACAGCAATTCACAAACTGGCAGAGTAATCAAGGCCAACTATCGTCCAAAAATCTGTTGAGGGAAGGCAACGAGGCGGACTTGAATGCGAGGCAGAATAGCAGGAAACAGATTTCAAGAGGTACGTTAGAATCGCCTGTAAAGCACAGGAAGAGGGGCACAACTTCGACAGTGATGGACTTGGCCAAAAAGGGCGTATGCGTTTTCTCCTGAATATATTCAGGAGAAAACGCATACGCCCTTTTTGGCCAAGCAAGCAAGCGGGCAATGCAAATCTGCACTACAAAGAAGTATCACTTCCCAACGGTCAAAAGGGACATCCACAAAATGTGTACAAACCAGAAAGGCAAGACAGGCCCTGGAGAATAGGGAGCCTTGTTATGCTGATGGGCGGGATGTAAGTTGCCAACTGCCTCACTGGAGGAGTGCATTGTGTTCCCTAAAACAAGTAAACAACAGAGCTACAGAGCCAAGGGCACTTACAGTCTAGGGAATATACCTCGGGAGAACTGAAAATCCATAAGACAGAGCCACCCCCAAATTGAGGGCTGCACTGCTTACAAGAACCTCAACCTGGGTACACCTGAAATATCCCAGGAAATATAAAAATGGTTCAAAA
The DNA here is from genome assembly GCF_964341445.2 of Mesoplodon mirus. Lineage (NCBI taxonomy): Eukaryota > Metazoa > Chordata > Mammalia > Artiodactyla > Ziphiidae > Mesoplodon > Mesoplodon mirus. The sequence continues at coordinate 1,575,436 of NW_028295729.1, forward strand.
CATTGTGGAACTTACGTACGATGGAATATCCCTCAGCCACGAAATCAATGTCATAAGACCAGTAGCAGCAAAATGAGTGGATTCAGGTACGATGATTCTAAGGGAAAGAAGTCACACAGGAAAAGAAACTTATCATAAGATATCACTTAGGAAGATCCTGTAAACATGGCAACACATGAACTGAGTTAGGCAAGAGAACAGAGTCTCACATTTAGAAAACACTCTTATGCCTGCTTAAGGGGGAAGGAGAGGTTGGGTGATGCATCAAACCAGAGTTTGATATAAGCACAGGTACTGTTCCAAAAACCAACTATGGAATAGACAAGACCTACACCTTCCTCAGTGAAAGGGACTCAAAACCCCATATTTCCCGCAGAGGAATAGATCTGACTAGTAAGAATCTTAAAACCTATGTATTGATATGTCTCCGTAAGGGAATCAAGTGTGTCTAGACTGGCATAAACATGGCAGCGAGAATCAGCTCAAACCCACTCTAAAAAGGAATTTCAAAAACAGAACAAAGAAACAGGGAAATTCTTTACAATTCCTTCAGGGTCTCTGATGCAACCTGGAATGACCCTATCTACGATGACAGCTGGATGTGGCATGAGGCTGGACACTTGGGACTGAGAGGATTGGTGAGATTGGGTGAGCAAATGCAGACCCTTTAAAGCAATAATGCATGGCAACCATTCCATGGGTCCCACCTCTCCAGGTTGAAGGGAATATTACTACAGCTATAACATGTACGGGAACCCTAGAGAATGGACACACTGTGAATACGAAAGGTTTCTAAAACTCAACGAAGAGTCCCTCTCCTGGTGCTCCGGTTTGACTTTCCAACAGCTTTACTATCAATCTCCCAACTTGGAGAGACAGCCCCTTTAAGCTCCTGGTTCACACACGTTGCCCATTTGGCAGAGGAGGAAAGGGAAGAGGGAGAACCAATGAGAGAGTAGCTGTTAGGCATTTGGATGGGCACATGTCACTCTAATTTCCCGGCAGGAAGAAGAATTCACCAAAGTCTCAGCCACCCACCGGGAACCAGTATAGGTCCTGAACCAAATGTTTGGACTTGCGTTCAGCTCACAAAAAACGAGTTGAAAAATGGAGCTCAGGGGCACAGCAATTCACAAACTGGCAGAGTAATCAAGGCCAACTATCGTCCAAAAATCTGTTGAGGGAAGGCAACGAGGCGGACTTGAATGCGAGGCAGAATAGCAGGAAACAGATTTCAAGAGGTACGTTAGAATCGCCTGTAAAGCACAGGAAGAGGGGCACAACTTCGACAGTGATGGACTTGGCCAAAAAGGGCGTATGCGTTTTCTCCTGAATATATTCAGGAGAAAACGCATACGCCCTTTTTGGCCAAGCAAGCAAGCGGGCAATGCAAATCTGCACTACAAAGAAGTATCACTTCCCAACGGTCAAAAGGGACATCCACAAAATGTGTAAAAACCAGAAAGGCAAGACAGGCCCTGGAGAATAGGGAGCCTTGTTATGCTGATGGGCGGGATGTAAGTTGCCAACTGCCTCACTGGAGGAGTGCATTGTGTTCCCTAAAACAAGTAAACAACAGAGCTACAGAGCCAAGGGCACTTACAGTCTAGGGAATATACCTCGGGAAAACTGAAAATCCATAAGACAGAGCCACCCCCAAATTGAGGGCTGCACTGCTTACAAGAACCTCAACCTGGGTACACCTGAAATATCCCAGGAAATATAAAAATGGTTCAAAACATTGTGGAACTTACGTACGATGGAATATCCCTCAGCCACGAAATCAATGTCATAAGACCAGTAGCAGCAAAATGAGTGGATTCAGGTACGATGATTCTAAGGGAAAGAAGTCACACAGGAAAAGAAACTTATCATAAGATATCACTTAGGAAGATCCTGTAAACATGGCAACACATGAACTGAGTTAGGCAAGAGAACAGAGTCTCACATTTAGAAAACACTCTTATGCCTGCTTAAGGGGGAAGGAGAGGTGGGGTGATGCATCAAACCAGAGTTTGATATAAGCACAGGTACTGTTCCAAAAACCAACTATGGAATAGACAAGACCTACACCTTCCTCAGTGAAAGGGACTCAAAACCCCATATTTCCCGCAGATGAATAGATCTGACTAGTAAGAATCTTAAAACCTATGTATTGATATGTCTCCGTAAGGGAATCAAGTGTGTCTAGACTGGCATAAACATGGCAGCGAGAATCAGCTCAAACCCACTCTAGAAAGGAATTTCAAAAACAGAACAAAGAAACAGGGAAATTCTTTACAATTCCTTCAGGGTCTCTGATGCAACCTGGAATGACCCTATCTACGATGACAGCTGGATGTGGCATGAGGCTGGACACTTGGGACTGAGAGGATTGGTGAGATTGGGTGAGCAAATGCAGACCCTTTAAAGCAATAATGCATGGCAACCATTCCATGGGTCCCACCTCTCCAGGTTGAAGGGAATATTACTACAGCTATAACATGTACGGGAACCCTAGAGAATGGACACACTGTGAATACGAAAGGTTTCTAAAACTCAACGAAGAGTCCCTCTCCTGGTGCTCCGGTTTGACTTTCCAACAGCTTTACTATCAATCTCCCAACTTGGAGAGACAGCCCCTTTAAGCTCCTGGTTCACACACGTTGCCCATTTGGCAGAGGAGGAAAGGGAAGAGGGAGAACCAATGAGAGAGTAGCTGTTAGGCATTTGGATGGGCACATGTCACTCTAATTTCCCGGCAGGAAGAAGAATTCACCAAAGTCTCAGCCACCCACCGGGAACCAGTATAGGTCCTGAACCAAATGTTTGGACTTGCGTTCAGCTCACAAAAAACGAGTTGAAAAATGGAGCTCAGGGGCACAGCAATTCACAAACTGGCAGAGTAATCAAGGCCAACTATCGTCCAAAAATCTGTTGAGGGAAGGCAACGAGGCGGACTTGAATGCGAGGCAGAATAGCAGGAAACAGATTTCAAGAGGTACGTTAGAATCGCCTGTAAAGCACAGGAAGAGGGGCACAACTTCGACAATGATGCACTTGGCCAAAAAGGGCGTATGCGTTTTCTCCTGAATATATTCAGGAGAAAACGCATACGCCCTTTTTGGCCAAGCAAGCAAGCGGGCAATGCAAATCTGCACTACAAAGAAGTATCACTTCCCAACGGTCAAAAGGGACATCCACAAAATGTGTAAAAACCAGAAAGGCAAGACAGGCCCTGGAGAACAGGGAGCCTTGTTATGCTGATGGGCGGGATGTAAGTTGCCAACTGCCTCACTGGAGGAGTGCATTGTGTTCCCTAAAACAAGTAAACAACAGAACTACAGAGCCAAGGGCACTTCCAGTCTAGGGAATATACCTTGGGAAAACTCAAAATCCACAAGACAGAGCCACCCCCAAATTGAGGGCTGCACTGCTTACAAGAACCTCAACCTGGGTACACCTGAAATATCCCAGGAAATATAAAAATGGTTCCAAACATTGTGGAACTTACGTACGATGGAATATCCCTCAGCCACGAAATCAATGTCATAAGACCAGTAGCAGCAAATTGAGTGGATTCAGGTACGATGATTCTAAGGGAAAGAAGTCACACAGGAAAAGAAACTTATCATAAGATATCACTTAGGAAGATCCTGTAAACATGGCTACACATGAACTGAGTTAGGAAAGAGAACAGAGTCTCACATTTAGAAAACACTCATGCCTGCTTAAGGGGGAAGGAGAGGTGGGGTGATGCATCAAACCAGAGTTTGATATAAGCACAGGTACTGTTCCAAAAACCAACTATGGAATAGACAAGACCTACACCTTCCTCAGTGAAAGGGACTCAAAACCCCATATTTCCCGCAGAGGAATAGATCTGACTAGTAAGAATCTTAAAACCTATGTATTGATATGTCTCCGTAAGGGAATCAAGTGTGTCTAGACTGGCATAAACATGGCAGCGAGAATCAGCTCAAACCCACTCTAAAAAGGAATTTCAAAAACAGAACAAAGAAACAGGGAAATTCTTTACAATTCCTTCAGGGTCTCTGATGCAACCTGGAATGACCCTATCTACGATGACAGCTGGATGTGGCATGAGGCTGGACACTTGGGACTGAGAGGATTGGTGAGATTGGGTGAGCAAATGCAGACCCTTTAAAGCAATAATGCATGGCAACCATTCCATGGGTCCCACCTCTCCAGGTTGAAGGGAATATTACTACAGCTATAACATGTACGGGAACCCTAGAGAATGGACACACTGTGAATACGAAAGGTTTCTAAAACTCAACGAAGAGTCCCTCTCCTGGTGCTCCGGTTTGACTTTCCAACAGCTTTACTATCAATCTCCCAACTTGGAGAGACAGCCCCTTTAAGCTCCTGGTTCACACAGGTTGCCCATTTGGCAGAGGAGGAAAGGGAAGAGGGAGATCCAATGAGAGAGTAGCTGTTAGGCATTTGGATGGGCACATGTCACTCTAATTTCCCGGCAGGAAGAAGAATTCACCAAAGTCTCAGCCACCCACCGGGAACCAGTATAGGTCCTGAACCACATGTTTGGACTTGCGTTCAGCTCACAAAAAACGAGTTGAAAAATGGAGCTCAGGGGCACAGCAATTCACAAACTGGCAGAGTAATCAAGGCCAACTATCGTCCAAAAATCTGTTGAGGGAAGGCAACGAGGCGGACTTGAATGCGAGGCAGAATAGCAGGAAACAGATTTCAAGAGGTACGTTAGAATCGCCTGTAAAGCACAGGAAGAGGGGCACAACTTCGACAATGATGCACTTGGCCAAAAAGGGCGTATGCGTTTTCTCCTGAATATATTCAGGAGAAAACGCATACGCCCTTTTTGGCCAAGCAAGCAAGCGGGCAATGCAAATCTGCACTACAAAGAAGTATCACTTCCCAACGGTCAAAAGGGACATCCACAAAATGTGTAAAAACCAGAAAGGCAAGACAGGCCCTGGAGAACAGGGAGCCTTGTTTTGCTGATGGGCGGGATGTAAGTTGCCAACTGCCTCACTGGAGGAGTGCATTGTGTTCCCTAAAACAAGTAAACAACAGAGCTACAGAGCCAAGGGCACTTACAGTCTAGGGAATATACCTCGGGAAAACTGAAAATCCACAAGACAGAGCCACCCCCAAATTGAGGGCTGCACTGCTTACAAGAACCTCAACCTGGGTACACCTGAAATATCCCAGGAAATATAAAAATGGTTCCAAACATTGTGGAAATTACGTACGATGGAATATCCCTCAGCCACGAAATCAATGTCATAAGACCAGTAGCAGCAAAATGAGTGGATTCAGGTACGATGATTCTAAGGGAAAGAAGTCACACAGGAAAAGAAACTTATCATAAGATATCACTTAGGAAGATCCTGTAAACATGGCAACACATGAACTGAGTTAGGAAAGAGAACAGAGTCTCACATTTAGAAAACACTCTTATGCCTGCTTAAGGGGGAAGGAGAGGTGGGGTGATGCATCAAACCAGAGTTTGATATAAGCACAGGTACTGTTCCAAAAACCAACTATGGAATAGACAAGACCTACACCTTCCTCAGTGAAAGGGACTCAAAACCCCATATTTCCCGCAGAGGAGTAGATCTGACTAGTAAGAATCTTAAAACCTATGTATTGATATGTCTCCGTAAGGGAATCAAGTGTGTCTAGACTGGCATAAACATGGCAGCGAGAATCAGCTCAAACCCACTCTAAAAAGGAATTTCAAAAACAGAACAAAGAAACAGGGAAATTCTTTACAATTCCTTCAGGGTCTCTGATGCAACCTGGAATGACCCTATCTACGATGACAGCTGGATGTGGCATGAGGCTGGACACTTGGGACTGAGAGGATTGGTGAGATTGGGTGAGCAAATGCAGACCCTTTAAAGCAATAATGCATGGCCACCATTCCATGGGTCCCACCTCTCCAGGTTGAAGGGAATATTACTACAGCTATAACATGTACGGGAAACCTAGAGAATGGACACACTGTGAATACGAAAGGTTTCTAAAACTCAACGAAGAGTCCCTCTCCTGGTGCTCCGGTTTGACTTTCCAACAGCTTTACTATCAATCTCCCAACTTGGAGAGACAGCCCCTTTAAGCTCCTGGTTCACACAGGTTGCCCATTTGGCAGAGGAGGAAAGGGAAGAGGGAGAACCAATGAGAGAGTAGCTGTTAGGCATTTGGATGGGCACATGTCACTCTAATTTCCCGGCAGGAAGAAGAATTCACCAAAGTCTCAGCCACCCACCGGGAACCAGTATAGGTCCTGAACCAAATGTTTGGACTTGCGTTCAGCTCACAAAAAACGAGTTGAAAAATGGAGCTCAGGGGCACAGCAATTCACAAACTGGCAGAGTAATCAAGGCCAACTATCGTCCAAAAATCTGTTGAGGGAAGGCAACGAGGCGGACTTGAATGCGAGGCAGAATAGCAGGAAACAGATTTCAAGAGGTACGTTAGAATCGCCTGTAAAGCACAGGAAGAGGGGCACAACTTCGACAATGATGCACTTGGCCAAAAAGGGCGTATGCGTTTTCTCCTGAATATATTCAGGAGAAAACGCATACGCCCTTTTTGGCCAAGCAAGCAAGCGGGCAATGCAAATCTGCACTACAAAGAAGTATCACTTCCCAACGGTCAAAAGGGACATCCACAAAATGTGTAAAAACCAGAAAGGCAAGACAGGCCCTGGAGAACAGGGAGCCTTGTTTTGCTGATGGGCGGGATGTAAGTTGCCAACTGCCTCACTGGAGGAGTGCATTGTGTTCCCTAAAACAAGTAAACAACAGAGCTACAGAGCCAAGGACACTTCCAGTCTAGGGAATATACCTTGGGAAAACTGAAAATCCACAAGACAGAGCCACCCCCAAATTGAGGGCTGCACTGCTTACAAGAACCTCAACCTGGGTACACATGAAATATCCCAGGAAATATAAAAATGGTTCCAAACATTGTGGAAATTACGTACGATGGAATATCCCTCAGCCACGAAATCAATGTCATAAGACCAGTAGCAGCAAAATGAGTGGATTCAGGTACGATGATTCTAAGGGAAAGAAGTCACACAGGAAAAGAAACTTATCATAAGATATCACTTAGGAAGATCCTGTAAACATGGCAACACATGAACTGAGTTAGGAAAGAGAACAGAGTCTCACATTTAGAAAACACTCTTATGCCTGCTTAAGGGGGAAGGAGAGGTGGGGTGATGCATCAAACCAGAGTTTGATATAAGCACAGGTACTGTTCCAAAAACCAACTATGGAATAGACAAGACCTACACCTTCCTCAGTGAAAGGGACTCAAAACCCCATATTTCCCGCAGAGGAATAGATCTGACTAGTAAGAATCTTAAAACCTATGTATTGATATGTCTCCGTAAGGGAATCAAGTGTGTCTAGACTGGCATAAACATGGCAGCGAGAATCAGCTCAAACCCACTCTAAAAAGGAATTTCAAAAACAGAACAAAGAAACAGGGAAATTCTTTACAATTCCTTCAGGGTCTCTGATGCAACCTGGAATGACCCTATCTACGATGACAGCTGGATGTGGCATGAGGCTGGACACTTGGGACTGAGAGGATTGGTGAGATTGGGTGAGCAAATGCAGACCCTTTAAAGCAATAATGCATGGCAACCATTCCATGGGTCCCACCTCTCCAGGTTGAAGGGAATATTACTACAGCTATAACATGTACGGGAACCCTAGAGAATGGACACACTGTGAATACGAAAGGTTTCTAAAACTCAACGAAGAGTCCCTCTCCTGGTGCTCCGGTTTGACTTTCCAACAGCTTTACTATCAATCTCCCAACTTGGAGAGACAGCCCCTTTAAGCTCCTGGTTCACACAGGTTGCCCATTTGGCAGAGGAGGAAAGGGAAGAGGGAGAACCAATGAGAGAGTAGCTGTTAGGCATTTGGATGGGCACATGTCACTCTAATTTCCCGGCAGGAAGAAGAATTCACCAAAGTCTCAGCCACCCACCGGGAACCAGTATAGGTCCTGAACCAAATGTTTGGACTTGCGTTCAGCTCACAAAAAACGAGTTGAAAAATGGAGCTCAGGGGCACAGCAATTCACAAACTGGCAGAGTAATCAAGGCCAACTATCGTCCAAAAATCTGTTGAGGGAAGGCAACGAGGCGGACTTGAATGCGAGGCAGAATAGCAGGAAACAGATTTCAAGAGGTACGTTAGAATCGCCTGTAAAGCACAGGAAGAGGGGCACAACTTCGACAGTGATGGACTTGGCCAAAAAGGGCGTATGCGTTTTCTCCTGAATATATTCAGGAGAAAACGCATACGCCCTTTTTGGCCAAGCAAGCAAGCGGGCAATGCAAATCTGCACTACAAAGAAGTATCACTTCCCAACGGTCAAAAGGGACATCCACAAAATGTGTAAAAACCAGAAAGGCAAGACAGGCCCTGGAGAACAGGGAGCCTTGTTTTGCTGATGGGCGGGATGTAAGTTGCCAACTGCCTCACTGGAGGAGTGCATTGTGTTCCCTAAAACAAGTAAACAACAGAGCTACAGAGCCAAGGGCACTTCCAGTCTAGGGAATATACCTTGGGAAAACTGAAAATCCACAAGACAGAGCCACCCCCAAATTGAGGGCTGCACTGCTTACAAGAACCTCAACCTGGGTACACCTGAAATATCCCAGGAAATATAAAAATGGTTCCAAACATTGTGGAAATTACGTACGATGGAATATCCCTCAGCCACGAAATCAATGTCATAAGACCAGTAGCAGCAAAATGAGTGGATTCAGGTACGATGATTCTAAGGGAAAGAAGTCACACAGGAAAAGAAACTTATCATAAGATATCACTTAGGAAGATCCTGTAAACATGGCAACACATGAACTGAGTTAGGAAAGAGAACAGAGTCTCACATTTAGAAAACACTCTTATGCCTGCTTAAGGGGGAAGGAGAGGTGGGGTGATGCATCAAACCAGAGTTTGATATAAGCACAGGTACTGTTCCAAAAACCAACTATGGAATAGACAAGACCTACACCTTCCTCAGTGAAAGGGACTCAAAACCCCATATTTCCCGCAGAGGAATAGATCTGACTAGTAAGAATCTTAAAACCTATGTATTGATATGTCTCCGTAAGGGAATCAAGTGTGTCTAGACTGGCATAAACATGGCAGCGAGAATCAGCTCAAACCCACTCTAAAAAGGAATTTCAAAAACAGAACAAAGAAACAGGGAAATTCTTTACAATTCCTTCAGGGTCTCTGATGCAACCTGGAATGACCCTATCTACGATGACAGCTGGATGTGGCATGAGGCTGGACACTTGGGACTGAGAGGATTGGTGAGATTGGGTGAGCAAATGCAGACCCTTTAAAGCAATAATGCATGGCAACCATTCCATGGGTCCCACCTCTCCAGGTTGAAGGGAATATTACTACAGCTATATCATGTACGGGAAACCTAGAGAATGGACACACTGTGAATACGAAAGGTTTCTAAAACTCAACGAAGAGTCCCTCTCCTGGTGCTCCGGTTTGACTTTCCAACAGCTTTACTATCAATCTCCCAACTTGGAGAGACAGCCCCTTTAAGCTCCTGGTTCACACAGGTTGCCCATTTGGCAGAGGAGGAAAGGGAAGAGGGAGAACCAATGAGAGAGTAGCTGTTAGGCATTTGGATGGGCACATGTCACTCTAATTTCCCGGCAGGAAGAAGAATTCACCAAAGTCTCAGCCACCCACCGGGAACCAGTATAGGTCCTGAACCAAATGTTTGGACTTGCGTTCAGCTCACAAAAAACGAGTTGAAAAATGGAGCTCAGGGGCACAGCAATTCACAAACTGGCAGAGTAATCAAGGCCAACTATCGTCCAAAAATCTGTTGAGGGAAGGCAACGAGGCGGACTTGAATGCGAGGCAGAATAGCAGGAAACAGATTTCAAGAGGTACGTTAGAATCGCCTGTAAAGCACAGGAAGAGGGGCACAACTTCGACAATGATGCACTTGGCCAAAAAGGGCGTATGCGTTTTCTCCTGAATATATTCAGGAGAAAACGCATACGCCCTTTTTGGCCAAGCAAGCAAGCGGGCAATGCAAATCTGCACTACAAAGAAGTATCACTTCCCACCGGTCAAAAGGGACATCCACAAAATGTGTAAAAACCAGAAAGGCAAGACAGGCCCTGGAGAACAGGGAGCCTTGTTTTGCTGATGGGCGGGATGTAAGTTGCCAACTGCCTCACTGGAGGAGTGCATTGTGTTCCCTAAAACAAGTAAACAACAGAGCTACAGAGCCAAGGGCACTTCCAGTCTAGGGAATATACCTTGGGAAAACTGAAAATCCACAAGACAGAGCCACCCCCAAATTGAGGGCTGCACTGCTTACAAGAACCTCAACCTGGGTACACCTGAAATATCCCAGGAAATATAAAAATGGTTCCAAACATTGTGGAAATTACGTACGATGGAATATCCCTCAGCCACGAAATCAATGTCATAAGACCAGTAGCAGCAAAATGAGTGGATTCAGGTACGATGATTCTAAGGGAAAGAAGTCACACAGGAAAAGAAACTTATCATAAGATATCACTTAGGAAGATCCTGTAAACATGGCAACACATGAACTGAGTTAGGAAAGAGAACAGAGTCTCACATTTAGAAAACACTCTTATGCCTGCTTAAGGGGGAAGGAGAGGTGGGGTGATGCATCAAACCAGAGTTTGATATAAGCACAGGTACTGTTCCAAAAACCAACTATGGAATAGACAAGACCTACACCTTCCTCAGTGAAAGGGACTCAAAACCCCATATTTCCCGCAGAGGAATAGATCTGACTAGTAAGAATCTTAAAACCTATGTATTGATATGTCTCCGTAAGGGAATCAAGTGTGTCTAGACTGGCATAAACATGGCAGCGAGAATCAGCTCAAACCCACTCTAAAAAGGAATTTCAAAAACAGAACAAAGAAACAGGGAAATTCTTTACAATTCCTTCAGGGTCTCTGATGCAACCTGGAATGACCCTATCTACGATGACAGCTGGATGTGGCATGAGGCTGGACACTTGGGACTGAGAGGATTGGTGAGATTGGGTGAGCAAATGCAGACCCTTTAAAGCAATAATGCATGGCAACCATTCCATGGGTCCCACCTCTCCAGGTTGAAGGGAATATTACTACAGCTATAACATGTACGGGAAACCTAGAGAATGGACACACTGTGAATACGAAAGGTTTCTAAAACTCAACGAAGAGTCCCTCTCCTGGTGCTCCGGTTTGACTTTCCAACAGCTTTACTATCAATCTCCCAACTTGGAGAGACAGCCCCTTTAAGCTCCTGGTTCACACAGGTTGCCCATTTGGCAGAGGAGGAAAGGGAAGAGGGAGAACCAATGAGAGAGTAGCTGTTAGGCATTTGGATGGGCACATGTCACTCTAATTTCCCGGCAGGAAGAAGAATTCACCAAAGTCTCAGCCACCCACCGGGAACCAGTATAGGTCCTGAACCAAATGTTTGGACTTGCGTTCAGCTCACAAAAAACGAGTTGAAAAATGGAGCTCAGGGGCACAGCAATTCACAAACTGGCAGAGTAATCAAGGCCAACTATCGTCCAAAAATCTGTTGAGGGAAGGCAACGAGGCGGACTTGAATGCGAGGCAGAATAGCAGGAAACAGATTTCAAGAGGTACGTTAGAATCGCCTGTAAAGCACAGGAAGAGGGGCACAACTTCGACAGTGATGCACTTGGCCAAAAAGGGCGTATGCGTTTTCTCCTGAATATATTCAGGAGAAAACGCATACGCCCTTTTTGGCCAAGCAAGCAAGCGGGCAATGCAAATCTGCACTACAAAGAAGTATCACTTCCCAACGGTCAAAAGGGACATCCACAAAATGTGTAAAAACCAGAAAGGCAAGACAGGCCCTGGAGAACAGGGAGCCTTGTTTTGCTGATGGGCGGGATGTAAGTTGCCAACTGCCTCACTGGAGGAGTGCATTGTGTTCCCTAAAACAAGTAAACAACAGAGCTACAGAGCCAAGGGCACTTCCAGTCTAGGGAATATACCTTGGGAAAACTGAAAATCCACAAGACAGAGCCACCCCCAAATTGAGGGCTGCACTGCTTACAAGAACCTCAACCTGGGTACACCTGAAATATCCCAGGAAATATAAAAATGGTTCCAAACATTGTGGAAATTACGTACGATGGAATATCCCTCAGCCACGAAATCAATGTCATAAGACCAGTAGCAGCAAAATGAGTGGATTCAGGTACGATGATTCTAAGGGAAAGAAGTCACACAGGAAAAGAAACTTATCATAAGATATCACTTAGGAAGATCCTGTAAACATGGCAACACATGAACTGAGTTAGGAAAGAGAACAGAGTCTCACATTTAGAAAACACTCTTATGCCTGCTTAAGGGGGAAGGAGAGGTGGGGTGATGCATCAAACCAGAGTTTGATATAAGCACAGGTACTGTTCCAAAAACCAACTATGGAATAGACAAGACCTACACCTTCCTCAGTGAAAGGGACTCAAAACCCCATATTTCCCGCAGAGGAATAGATCTGACTAGTAAGAATCTTAAAACCTATGTATTGATATGTCTCCGTAAGGGAATCAAGTGTGTCTAGACTGGCATAAACATGGCAGCGAGAATCAGCTCAAACCCACTCTAAAAAGGAATTTCAAAAACAGAACAAAGAAACAGGGAAATTCTTTACAATTCCTTCAGGGTCTCTGATGCAACCTGGAATGACCCTATCTACGATGACAGCTGGATGTGGCATGAGGCTGGACACTTGGGACTGAGAGGATTGGTGAGATTGGGTGAGCAAATGCAGACCCTTTAAAGCAATAATGCATGGCAACCATTCCATGGGTCCCACCTCTCCAGGTTGAAGGGAATATTACTACAGCTATAACATGTACGGGAAACCTAGAGAATGGACACACTGTGAATACGAAAGGTTTCTAAAACTCAACGAAGAGTCCCTCTCCTGGTGCTCCGGTTTGACTTTCCAACAGCTTTACTATCAATCTCCCAACTTGGAGAGACAGCCCCTTTAAGCTCCTGGTTCACACAGGTTGCCCATTTGGCAGAGGAGGAAAGGGAAGAGGGAGAACCAATGAGAGAGTAGCTGTTAGGCATTTAGATGGGCACATGTCACTCTAATTTCCCGGCAGGAAGAAGAATTCACCAAAGTCTCAGCCACCCACCGGGAACCAGTATAGGTCCTGAACCAAATGTTTGGACTTGCGTTCAGCTCACAAAAAACGAGTTGAAAAATGGAGCTCAGGGGCACAGCAATTCACAAACTGGCAGAGTAATCAAGGCCAACTATCGTCCAAAAATCTGTTGAGGGAAGGCAACGAGGCGGACTTGAATGCGAGGCAGAATAGCAGGAAACAGATTTCAAGAGGTACGTTAGAATCGCCTGTAAAGCACAGGAAGAGGGGCACAACTTCGACAATGATGCACTTGGCCAAAAAGGGCGTATGCGTTTTCTCCTGAATATATTCAGGAGAAAACGCATACGCCCTTTTTGGCCAAGCAAGCAAGCGGGCAATGCAAATCTGCACTACAAAGAAGTATCACTTCCCACCGGTCAAAAGGGACATCCACAAAATGTGTAAAAACCAGAAAGGCAAGACAGGCCCTGGAGAACAGGGAGCCTTGTTTTGCTGATGGGCGAGATGTAAGTTGCCAACTGCCTCACTGGAGGAGTGCATTGTGTTCCCTAAAACAAGTAAACAACAGAGCTACAGAGCCAAGGGCACTTCCAGTCTAGGGAATATACCTTGGGAAAACTGAAAATCCATAAGACAGAGCCACCCCCAAATTGAGGGCTGCACTGCTTACAAGAACCTCAACCTGGGTACACCTGAAATATCCCAGGAAATATAAAAATGGTTCCAAACATTGTGGAACTTACGTACGATGGAATATCCCTCAGCCACGAAATCAATGTCATAAGACCAGTAGCAGCAAAATGAGTGGATTCAGGTACGATGATTCTAAGGGAAAGAAGTCACACAGGAAAAGAAACTTATCATAAGATATCACTTAGGAAGATCCTGTAAACATGGCTACACATGAACTGAGTTAGGAAAGAGAACAGAGTCTCACATTTAGAAAACACTCTTATGCCTGCTTAAGGGGGAAGGAGAGGTGGGGTGATGCATCAAACCAGAGTTTGATATAAGCACAGGTACTGTTCCAAAAACCAACTATGGAATAGACAAGACCTACACCTTCCTCAGTGAAAGGGACTCAAAACCCCATATTTCCCGCAGAGGAATAGATCTGACTAGTAAGAATCTTAAAACCTATGTATTGATATGTCTCCGTAAGGGAATCAAGTGTGTCTAGACTGGCATAAACATGGCAGCGAGAATCAGCTCAAACCCACTCTAAAAAGGAATTTCAAAAACAGAACAAAGAAACAGGGAAATTCTTTACAATTCCTTCAGGGTCTCTGATGCAACCTGGAATGACCCTATCTACGATGACAGCTGGATGTGGCATGAGGCTGGACACTTGGGACTGAGAGGATTGGTGAGATTGGGTGAGCAAATGCAGACCCTTTAAAGCAATAATGCATGGCAACCATTCCATGGGTCCCACCTCTCCAGGTTGAAGGGAATATTACTACAGCTATAACATGTACGGGAAACCTAGAGAATGGACACACTGTGAATACGAAAGGTTTCTAAAACTCAACGAAGAGTCCCTCTCCTGGTGCTCCGGTTTGACTTTCCAACAGCTTTACTATCAATCTCCCAACTTGGAGAGACAGCCCCTTTAAGCTCCTGGTTCACACAGGTTGCCCATTTGGCAGAGGAGGAAAGGGAAGAGGGAGAACCAATGAGAGAGTAGCTGTTAGGCATTTGGATGGGCACATGTCACTCTAATTTCCCGGCAGGAAGAAGAATTCACCAAAGTCTCAGCCACCCACCGGGAACCAGTATAGGTCCTGAACCAAATGTTTGGACTTGTGTTCAGCTCACAAAAAACGAGTTGAAAAATGGAGCTCAGGGGCACAGCAATTCACAAACTGGCAGAGTAATCAAGGCCAACTATCGTCCAAAAATCTGTTGAGGGAAGGCAACGAGGCGGACTTGAATGCGAGGCAGAATAGCAGGAAACAGATTTCAAGAGGTACGTTAGAATCGCCTGTAAAGCACAGGAAGAGGGGCACAACTTCGACAATGATGCACTTGGCCAAAAAGGGCATATGCGTTTTCTCCTGAATATATTCAGGAGAAAACGCATACGCCCTTTTTGGCCAAGCAAGCAAGCGGGCAATGCAAATCTGCACTACAAAGAAGTATCACTTCCCACCGGTCAAAAGGGACATCCACAAAATGTGTAAAAACCAGAAAGGCAAGACAGGCCCTGGAGAACAGGGAGCCTTGTTTTGCTGATGGGCGGGATGTAAGTTGCCAACTGCCTCACTGGAGGAGTGCATTGTGTTCCCTAAAACAAGTAAACAACAGAGCTACAGAGCCAAGGGCACTTCCAGTCTAGGGAATATACCTTGGGAAAACTGAAAATCCATAAGACAGAGCCACCCCCAAATTGAGGGCTGCACTGCTTACAAGAACCTCAACCTGGGTACACCTTAAATATCCCAGGAAATATAAAAATGGTTCCAAACATTGTGGAAATTACGTACGATGGAATATCCCTCAGCCACGAAATCAATGTCATAAGACCAGTAGCAGCAAAATGAGTGGATTCAGGTACGATGATTCTAAGGGAAAGAAGTCACACAGGAAAAGAAACTTATCATAAGATATCACTTAGGAAGATCCTGTAAACATGGCAACACATGAACTGAGTTAGGAAAGAGAACAGAGTCTCACATTTAGAAAACACTCTTATGCCTGCTTAAGGGGGAAGGAGAGGTGTGGTGATGCATCAAACCAGAGTTTGATATAAGCACAGGTACTGTTCCAAAAACCAACTATGGAATAGACAAGACCTACACCTTCCTCAGTGAAAGGGACTCAAAACCCCATATTTCCCGCAGAGGAATAGATCTGACTAGTAAGAATCTTAAAACCTATGTATTGATATGTCTCCGTAAGGGAATCAAGTGTGTCTAGACTGGCATAAACATGGCAGCGAGAATCAGCTCAAACCCACTCTAAAAAGGAATTTCAAAAACAGAACAAAGAAACAGGGAAATTCTTTACAATTCCTTCAGGGTCTCTGATGCAACCTGGAATGACCCTATCTACGATGACAGCTGGATGTGGCATGAGGCTGGACACTTGGGACTGAGAGGATTGGTGAGATTGGGTGAGCAAATGCAGACCCTTTAAAGCAATAATGCATGGCAACCATTCCATGGGTCCCACCTCTCCAGGTTGAAGGGAATATTACTACAGCTATAACATGTACGGGAAACCTAGAGAATGGACACACTGTGAATACGAAAGGTTTCTAAAACTCAACGAAGAGTCCCTCTCCTGGTGCTCCGGTTTGACTTTCCAACAGCTTTACTATCAATCTCCCAACTTGGAGAGACAGCCCCTTTAAGCTCCTGGTTCACACACGTTGCCCATTTGGCAGAGGAGGAAAGGGAAGAGGGAGAACCAATGAGAGAGTAGCTGTTAGGCATTTGGATGGGCACATGTCACTCTAATTTCCCGGCAGGAAGAAGAATTCACCAAAGTCTCAGCCACCCACCGGGAACCAGTATAGGTCCTGAACCAAATGTTTGGACTTGCGTTCAGCTCACAAAAAACGAGTTGAAAAATGGAGCTCAGGGGCACAGCAATTCACAAACTGGCAGAGTAATCAAGGCCAACTATCGTCCAAAAATCTGTTGAGGGAAGGCAACGAGGCGGACTTGAATGCGAGGCAGAATAGCAGGAAACAGATTTCAAGAGGTACGTTAGAATCGCCTGTAAAGCACAGGAAGAGGGGCACAACTTCGACAATGATGCACTTGGCCAAAAAGGGCGTATGCGTTTTCTCCTGAATATATTCAGGAGAAAACGCATACGCCCTTTTTGGCCAAGCAAGCAAGCGGGCAATGCAAATCTGCACTACAAAGAAGTATCACTTCCCAACGGTCAAAAGGGACATCCACAAAATGTGTAAAAACCAGAAAGGCAAGACAGGCCCTGGAGAACAGGGAGCCTTGTTATGCTGATGGGCGGGATGTAAGCTGCCAACTGCCTCCCTGGAGGAGTGCATTGTGTTCCCTAAAACAAGTAAACAACAGAGCTACAGAGCCAAGGGCACTTCCAGTCTAGGGAATATACCTTGGGAAAACTGAAGATCCATAAGACAGAGCCACCCCCAAATTGAGGGCTGCACTGCTTACAAGAACCTCAACCTGGGTACACCTGAAATATCCCAGGAAATATAAAAATGGTTCAAAACATTGTGGAACTTACGTACGATGGAATATCCCTCAGCCATGAAATCAATGTCATAAGACCAGTAGCAGCAAAATGAGTGGATTCAGGTACGATGATTCTAAGTGAAAGAAGTCACACAGAAAAAGAAACTTATCATAAGATATCACTTAGGAAGATCCTGTAAACATGGCAACACATGAACTGAGTTAGGAAAGAGAACAGAGTCTCACATTTAGAAAACACTCTTATGCCTGCTTAAGGGGGAAGGAGAGGTGGGGTGATGCATCAAACCAGAGTTTGATATAAGCACAGGTACTGTTCCAAAAACCAACTATGGAATAGACAAGACCTACACCTTCCTCAGTGAAAGGGACTCAAAACCCCATATTTCCCGCAGAGGAATAGATCTGACTAGTAAGAATCTTAAAACCTATGTATTGATATGTCTCCGTAAGGGAATCAAGTGTGTCTAGACTGGCATAAACATGGCAGCGAGAATCAGCTCAAACCCACTCTAAAAAGGAATTTCAAAAACAGAACAAAGAAACAGGGAAATTCTTTACAATTCCTTCAGGGTCTCTGATGCAACCTGGAATGACCCTATCTACGATGACAGCTGGATGTGGCATGAGGCTGGACACTTGGGACTGAGAGGATTGGTGAGATTGGGTGAGCAAATGCAGACCCTTTAAAGCAATAATGCATGGCAACCATTCCATGGGTCCCACCTCTCCAGGTTGAAGGGAATATTACTACAGCTATAACATGTACGGGAACCCTAGAGAATGGACACACTGTGAATACGAAAGGTTTCTAAAACTCAACGAAGAGTCCCTCTCCTGGTGCTCCGGTTTGACTTTCCAACAGCTTTACTATCAATCTCCCAACTTGGAGAGACAGCCCCTTTAAGCTCCTGGTTCACACAGGTTGCCCATTTGGCAGAGGAGGAAAGGGAAGAGGGAGAACCAATGAGAGAGTAGCTGTTAGGCATTTGGATGGGCACATGTCACTCTAATTTCCCGGCAGGAAGAAGAATTCACCAAAGTCTCAGCCACCCACCGGGAACCAGTATAGGTCCTGAACCAAATGTTTGGACTTGCGTTCAGCTCACAAAAAACGAGTTGAAAAATGGAGCTCAGGGGCACAGCAATTCACAAACTGGCAGAGTAATCAAGGCCAACTATCGTCCAAAAATCTGTTGAGGGAAGGCAACGAGGCGGACTTGAATGCGAGGCAGAATAGCAGGAAACAGATTTCAAGAGGTACGTTAGAATCGCCTGTAAAGCACAGGAAGAGGGGCACAACTTCGACAATGATGCACTTGGCCAAAAAGGGCGTATGCGTTTTCTCCTGAATATATTCAGGAGAAAACGCATACGCCCTTTTTGGCCAAGCAAGCAAGCGGGCAATGCAAATCTGCACTACAAAGAAGTATCACTTCCCAACGGTCAAAAGGGACATCCACAAAATGTGTAAAAACCAGAAAGGCAAGACAGGCCCTGGAGAACAGGGAGCCTTGTTATGCTGATGGGCGGGATGTAAGCTGCCAACTGCCTCCCTGGAGGAGTGCATTGTGTTCCCTAAAACAAGTAAACAACAGAGCTACAGAGCCAAGGGCACTTCCAGTCTAGGGAATATACCTTGGGAAAACTGAAAATCCATAAGACAGAGCCACCCCCAAATTGAGGGCTGCACTGCTTACAAGAACCTCAACCTGGGTACACCTGAAATATCCCAGGAAATATAAAAATGGTTCAAAACATTGTGGAACTTACGTACGATGGAATATCCCTCAGCCATGAAATCAATGTCATAAGACCAGTAGCAGCAAAATGAGTGGATTCAGGTACGATGATTCTAAGTGAAAGAAGTCACACAGAAAAAGAAACTTATCATAAGATATCACTTAGGAAGATCCTGTAAACATGGCAACACATGAACTGAGTTAGGAAAGAGAACAGAGTCTCACATTTAGAAAACACTCTTATGCCTGCTTAAGGGGGAAGGAGAGGTGGGGTGATGCATCAAACCAGAGTTTGATATAAGCACAGGTACTGTTCCAAAAACCAACTATGGAATAGACAAGACCTACACCTTCCTCAGTGAAAGGGACTCAAAACCCCATATTTCCCGCAGAGGAATAGATCTGACTAGTAAGAATCTTAAAACCTATGTATTGATATGTCTCCGTAAGGGAATCAAGTGTGTCTAGACTGGCATAAACATGGCAGCGAGAATCAGCTCAAACCCACTCTAAAAAGGAATTTCAAAAACAGAACAAAGAAACAGGGAAATTCTTTACAATTCCTTCAGGGTCTCTGATGCAACCTGGAATGACCCTATCTACGATGACAGCTGGATGTGGCATGAGGCTGGACACTTGGGACTGAGAGGATTGGTGAGATTGGGTGAGCAAATGCAGACCCTTTAAAGCAATAATGCATGGCCACCATTCCATGGGTCCCACCTCTCCAGGTTGAAGGGAATATTACTACAGCTATAACATGTACGGGAAACCTAGAGAATGGACACACTGTGAATACGAAAGGTTTCTAAAACTCAACGAAGAGTCCCTCTCCTGGTGCTCCGGTTTGACTTTCCAACAGCTTTACTATCAATCTCCCAACTTGGAGAGACAGCCCCTTTAAGCTCCTGGTTCACACAGGTTGCCCATTTGGCAGAGGAGGAAAGGGAAGAGGGAGAACCAATGAGAGAGTAGCTGTTAGGCATTTGGATGGGCACATGTCACTCTAATTTCCCGGCAGGAAGAAGAATTCACCAAAGTCTCAGCCACCCACCGGGAACCAGTATAGGTCCTGAACCAAATGTTTGGACTTGCGTTCAGCTCACAAAAAACGAGTTGAAAAATGGAGCTCAGGGGCACAGCAATTCACAAACTGGCAGAGTAATCAAGGCCAACTATCGTCCAAAAATCTGTTGAGGGAAGGCAACGAGGCGGACTTGAATGCGAGGCAGAATAGCAGGAAACAGATTTCAAGAGGTACGTTAGAATCGCCTGTAAAGCACAGGAAGAGGGGCACAACTTCGACAATGATGCACTTGGCCAAAAAGGGCGTATGCGTTTTCTCCTGAATATATTCAGGAGAAAACGCATACGCCCTTTTTGGCCAAGCAAGCAAGCGGGCAATGCAAATCTGCACTACAAAGAAGTATCACTTCCCAACGGTCAAAAGGGACATCCACAAAATGTGTAAAAACCAGAAAGGCAAGACAGGCCCTGGAGAACAGGGAGCCTTGTTTTGCTGATGGGCGGGATGTAAGTTGCCAACTGCCTCACTGGAGGAGTGCATTGTGTTCCCTAAAACAAGTAAACAACAGAGCTACAGAGCCAAGGGCACTTCCAGTCTAGGGAATATACCTTGGGAAAACTGAAAATCCATAAGACAGAGCCACCCCCAAATTGAGGGCTGCACTGCTTACAAGAACCTCAACCTGGGTACACCTGAAATATCCCAGGAAATATAAAAATGGTTCCAAACATTGTGGAAATTACGTACGATGGAATATCCCTCAGCCACGAAATCAATGTCATAAGACCAGTAGCAGCAAAATGAGTGGATTCAGGTACGATGATTCTAAGGGAAAGAAGTCACACAGGAAAAGAAACTTATCATAAGATATCACTTAGGAAGATCCTGTAAACATGGCAACACATGAACTGAGTTAGGAAAGAGAACAGAGTCTCACATTTAGAAAACACTCTTATGCCTGCTTAAGGGGGAAGGAGAGGTGGGGTGATGCATCAAACCAGAGTTTGATATAAGCACAGGTACAGTTCCAAAAACCAACTATGGAATAGACAAGACCTACACCTTCCTCAGTGAAAGGGACTCAAAACCCCATATTTCCCGCAGAGGAATAGATCTGACTAGTAAGAATCTTAAAACCTATGTATTGATATGTCTCCGTAAGGGAATCAAGTGTGTCTAGACTGGCATAAACATGGCAGCGAGAATCAGCTCAAACCCACTCTAAAAAGGAATTTCAAAAACAGAACAAAGAAACAGGGAAATTCTTTACAATTCCTTCAGGGTCTCTGATGCAACCTGGAATGACCCTATCTACGATGACAGCTGGATGTGGCATGAGGCTGGACACTTGGGACTGAGAGGATTGGTGAGATTGGGTGAGCAAATGCAGACCCTTTAAAGCAATAATGCATGGCAACCATTCCATGGGTCCCACCTCTCCAGGTTGAAGGGAATATTACTACAGCTATAACATGTACGGGAAACCTAGAGAATGGACACACTGTGAATACGAAAGGTTTCTAAAACTCAACGAAGAGTCCCTCTCCTGGTGCTCCGGTTTGACTTTCCAACAGCTTTACTATCAATCTCCCAACTTGGAGAGACAGCCCCTTTAAGCTCCTGGTTCACACAGGTTGCCCATTTGGCAGAGGAGGAAAGGGAAGAGGGAGAACCAATGAGAGAGTAGCTGTTAGGCATTTGGATGGGCACATGTCACTCTAATTTCCCGGCAGGAAGAAGAATTCACCAAAGTCTCAGCCACCCACCGGGAACCAGTATAGGTCCTGAACCAAAAGTTTGGACTTGCGTTCAGCTCACAAAAAACGAGTTGAAAAATGGAGCTCAGGGGCACAGCAATTCACAAACTGGCAGAGTAATCAAGGCCAACTATCGTCCAAAAATCTGTTGAGGGAAGGCAACGAGGCGGACTTGAATGCGAGGCAGAATAGCAGGAAACAGATTTCAAGAGGTACGTTAGAATCGCCTGTAAAGCACAGGAAGAGGGGCACAACTTCGACAATGATGCACTTGGCCAAAAAGGGCGTATGCGTTTTCTCCTGAATATATTCAGGAGAAAACGCATACGCCCTTTTTGGCCAAGCAAGCAAGCGGGCAATGCAAATCTGCACTACAAAGAAGTATCACTTCCCACCGGTCAAAAGGGACATCCACAAAATGTGTAAAAACCAGAAAGGCAAGACAGGCCCTGGAGAACAGGGAGCCTTGTTATGCTGATGGGCGGGATGTAAGCTGCCAACTGCCTCCCTGGAGGAGTGCATTGTGTTCCCTAAAACAAGTAAACAACAGAGCTACAGAGCCAAGGGCACTTCCAGTCTAGGGAATATACCTTGGGAAAACTGAAGATCCATAAGACAGAGCCACCCCCAAATTGAGGGCTGCACTGCTTACAAGAACCTCAACCTGGGTACACCTGAAATATCCCAGGAAATATAAAAATGGTTCAAAACATTGTGGAACTTACGTACGATGGAATATCCCTCAGCCATGAAATCAATGTCATAAGACCAGTAGCAGCAAAATGAGTGGATTCAGGTACGATGATTCTAAGTGAAAGAAGTCACACAGAAAAAGAAACTTATCATAAGATATCACTTAGGAAGATCCTGTAAACATGGCAACACATGAACTGAGTTAGGAAAGAGAACAGAGTCTCACATTTAGAAAACACTCTTATGCCTGCTTAAGGGGGAAGGAGAGGTGGGGTGATGCATCAAACCAGAGTTTGATATAAGCACAGGTACTGTTCCAAAAACCAACTATGGAATAGACAAGACCTACACCTTCCTCAGTGAAAGGGACTCAAAACCCCATATTTCCCGCAGAGGAATAGATCTGACTAGTAAGAATCTTAAAACCTATGTATTGATATGTCTCCGTAAGGGAATCAAGTGTGTCTAGACTGGCATAAACATGGCAGCGAGAATCAGCTCAAACCCACTCTAAAAAGGAATTTCAAAAACAGAACAAAGAAACAGGGAAATTCTTTACAATTCCTTCAGGGTCTCTGATGCAACCTGGAATGACCCTATCTACGATGACAGCTGGATGTGGCATGAGGCTGGACACTTGGGACTGAGAGGATTGGTGAGATTGGGTGAGCAAATGCAGACCCTTTAAAGCAATAATGCATGGCAACCATTCCATGGGTCCCACCTCTCCAGGTTGAAGGGAATATTACTACAGCTATAACATGTACGGGAAACCTAGAGAATGGACACACTGTGAATACGAAAGGTTTCTAAAACTCAACGAAGAGTCCCTCTCCTGGTGCTCCGGTTTGACTTTCCAACAGCTTTACTATCAATCTCCCAACTTGGAGAGACAGCCCCTTTAAGCTCCTGGTTCACACACGTTGCCCATTTGGCAGAGGAGGAAAGGGAAGAGGGAGAACCAATGAGAGAGTAGCTGTTAGGCATTTGGATGGGCACATGTCACTCTAATTTCCCGGCAGGAAGAAGAATTCACCAAAGTCTCAGCCACCCACCGGGAACCAGTATAGGTCCTGAACCAAAAGTTTGGACTTGCGTTCAGCTCACAAAAAAAGAGTTGAAAAATGGAGCTCAGGGGCACAGCAATTCACAAACTGGCAGAGTAATCAAGGCCAACTATCGTCCAAAAATCTGTTGAGGGAAGGCAACGAGGCGGACTTGAATGCGAGGCAGAATAGCAGGAAACAGATTTCAAGAGGTACGTTAGAATCGCCTGTAAAGCACAGGAAGAGGGGCACAACTTCGACAATGATGCACTTGGCCAAAAAGGGCGTATGCGTTTTCTCCTGAATATATTCAGGAGAAAACGCATACGCCCTTTTTGGCCAAGCAAGCAAGCGGGCAATGCAAATCTGCACTACAAAGAAGTATCACTTCCCACCGGCCAAAGGGACATCCACAAAATGTGTAAAAACCAGAAAGGCAAGACAGGCCCTGGAGAACAGGGAGCCTTGTTATGCTGATGGGCGGGATGTAAGCTGCCAACTGCCTCCCTGGAGGAGTGCATTGTGTTCCCTAAAACAAGTAAACAACAGAGCTACAGAGCCAAGGGCACTTCCAGTCTAGGGAATATACCTTGGGAAAACTGAAGATCCATAAGACAGAGCCACCCCCAAATTGAGGGCTGCACTGCTTACAAGAACCTCAACCTGGGTACACCTGAAATATCCCAGGAAATATAAAAATGGTTCAAAACATTGTGGAACTTACGTACGATGGAATATCCCTCAGCCATGAAATCAATGTCATAAGACCAGTAGCAGCAAAATGAGTGGATTCAGGTACGATGATTCTAAGTGAAAGAAGTCACACAGAAAAAGAAACTTATCATAAGATATCACTTAGGAAGATCCTGTAAACATGGCAACACATGAACTGAGTTAGGAAAGAGAACAGAGTCTCACATTTAGAAAACACTCTTATGCCTGCTTAAGGGGGAAGGAGAGGTGGGGTGATGCATCAAACCAGAGTTTGATATAAGCACAGGTACTGTTCCAAAAAACAACTATGGAATAGACAAGACCTACACCTTCCTCAGTGAAAGGGACTCAAAACCCCATATTTCCCGCAGAGGAATAGATCTGACTAGTAAGAATCTTAAAACCTATGTATTGATATGTCTCCGTAAGGGAATCAAGTGTGTCTAGACTGGCATAAACATGGCAGCGAGAATCAGCTCAAACCCACTCTAAAAAGGAATTTCAAAAACAGAACAAAGAAACAGGGAAATTCTTTACAATTCCTTCAGGGTCTCTGATGCAACCTGGAATGACCCTATCTACGATGACAGCTGGATGTGGCATGAGGCTGGACACTTGGGACTGAGAGGATTGGTGAGATTGGGTGAGCAAATGCAGACCCTTTAAAGCAATAATGCATGGCAACCATTCCATGGGTCCCACCTCTCCAGGTTGAAGGGAATATTACTACAGCTATAACATGTACGGGAAACCTAGAGAATGGACACACTGTGAATACGAAAGGTTTCTAAAACTCAACGAAGAGTCCCTCTCCTGGTGCTCCGGTTTGACTTTCCAACAGCTTTACTATCAATCTCCCAACTTGGAGAGACAGCCCCTTTAAGCTCCTGGTTCACACACGTTGCCCATTTGGCAGAGGAGGAAAGGGAAGAGGGAGAACCAATGAGAGAGTAGCTGTTAGGCATTTGGATGGGCACATGTCACTCTAATTTCCCGGCAGGAAGAAGAATTCACCAAAGTCTCAGCCACCCACCGGGAACCAGTATAGGTCCTGAACCAAATGTGTGGACTTGCGTTCAGCTCACAAAAAACGAGTTGAAAAATGGAGCTCAGGGGCACAGCAATTCACAAACTGGCAGAGTAATCAAGGCCAACTATCGTCCAAAAATCTGTTGAGGGAAGGCAACGAGGCGGACTTGAATGCGAGGCAGAATAGCAGGAAACAGATTTCAAGAGGTACGTTAGAATCGCCTGTAAAGCACAGGAAGAGGGGCACAACTTCGACAATGATGCACTTGGCCAAAAAGGGCGTATGCGTTTTCTCCTGAATATATTCAGGAGAAAACGCATACGCCCTTTTTGGCCAAGCAAGCAAGCGGGCAATGCAAATCTGCACTACAAAGAAGTATCACTTCCCACCGGTCAAAAGGGACATCCACAAAATGTGTAAAAACCAGAAAGGCAAGACAGGCCCTGGAGAACAGGGAGCCTTGTTATGCTGATGGGCGGGATGTAAGCTGCCAACTGCCTCCCTGGAGGAGTGCATTGTGTTCCCTAAAACAAGTAAACAACAGAGCTACAGAGCCAAGGGCACTTCCAGTCTAGGGAATATACCTTGGGAAAACTGAAGATCCATAAGACAGAGCCACCCCCAAATTGAGGGCTGCACTGCTTACAAGAACCTCAACCTGGGTACACCTGAAATATCCCAGGAAATATAAAAATGGTTCAAAACATTGTGGAACTTACGTACGATGGAATATCCCTCAGCCATGAAATCAATGTCATAAGACCAGTAGCAGCAAAATGAGTGGATTCAGGTACGATGATTCTAAGTGAAAGAAGTCACACAGAAAAAGAAACTTATCATAAGATATCACTTAGGAAGATCCTGTAAACATGGCAACACATGAACTGAGTTAGGAAAGAGAACAGAGTCTCACATTTAGAAAACACTCTTATGCCTGCTTAAGGGGGAAGGAGAGGTGGGGTGATGCATCAAACCAGAGTTTGATATAAGCACAGGTACTGTTCCAAAAACCAACTATGGAATAGACAAGACCTACACCTTCCTCAGTGAAAGGGACTCAAAACCCCATATTTCCCGCAGAGGAATAGATCTGACTAGTAAGAATCTTAAAACCTATGTATTGATATGTCTCCGTAAGGGAATCAAGTGTGTCTAGACTGGCATAAACATGGCAGCGAGAATCAGCTCAAACCCACTCTAAAAAGGAATTTCAAAAACAGAACAAAGAAACAGGGAAATTCTTTACAATTCCTTCAGGGTCTCTGATGCAACCTGGAATGACCCTATCTACGATGACAGCTGGATGTGGCATGAGGCTGGACACTTGGGACTGAGAGGATTGGTGAGATTGGGTGAGCAAATGCAGACCCTTTAAAGCAATAATGCATGGCAACCATTCCATGGGTCCCACCTCTCCAGGTTGAAGGGAATATTACTACAGCTATAACATGTACGGGAAACCTAGAGAATGGACACACTGTGAATACGAAAGGTTTCTAAAACTCAACGAAGAGTCCCTCTCCTGGTGCTCCGGTTTGACTTTCCAACAGCTTTACTATCAATCTCCCAACTTGGAGAGACAGCCCCTTTAAGCTCCTGGTTCACACACGTTGCCCATTTGGCAGAGGAGGAAAGGGAAGAGGGAGAACCAATGAGAGAGTAGCTGTTAGGCATTTGGATGGGCACATGTCACTCTAATTTCCCGGCAGGAAGAAGAATTCACCAAAGTCTCAGCCACCCACCGGGAACCAGTATAGGTCCTGAACCAAATGTGTGGACTTGCGTTCAGCTCACAAAAAACGAGTTGAAAAATGGAGCTCAGGGGCACAGCAATTCACAAACTGGCAGAGTAATCAAGGCCAACTATCGTCCAAAAATCTGTTGAGGGAAGGCAACGAGGCGGACTTGAATGCGAGGCAGAATAGCAGGAAACAGATTTCAAGAGGTACGTTAGAATCGCCTGTAAAGCACAGGAAGAGGGGCACAACTTCGA
Source organism: Mesoplodon mirus (assembly GCF_964341445.2). NCBI lineage: Eukaryota > Metazoa > Chordata > Mammalia > Artiodactyla > Ziphiidae > Mesoplodon > Mesoplodon mirus. The sequence continues at coordinate 1,602,807 of NW_028295729.1, forward strand.
CAATGATGCACTTGGCCAAAAAGGGCGTATGCGTTTTCTCCTGAATATATTCAGGAGAAAACGCATACGCCCTTTTTGGCCAAGCAAGCAAGCGGGCAATGCAAATCTGCACTACAAAGAAGTATCACTTCCCACCGGTCAAAAGGGACATCCACAAAATGTGTAAAAACCAGAAAGGCAAGACAGGCCCTGGAGAACAGGGAGCCTTGTTATGCTGATGGGCGGGATGTAAGCTGCCAACTGCCTCCCTGGAGGAGTGCATTGTGTTCCCTAAAACAAGTAAACAACAGAGCTACAGAGCCAAGGGCACTTCCAGTCTAGGGAATATACCTTGGGAAAACTGAAGATCCATAAGACAGAGCCACCCCCAAATTGAGGGCTGCACTGCTTACAAGAACCTCAACCTGGGTACACCTGAAATATCCCAGGAAATATAAAAATGGTTCAAAACATTGTGGAACTTACGTACGATGGAATATCCCTCAGCCATGAAATCAATGTCATAAGACCAGTAGCAGCAAAATGAGTGGATTCAGGTACGATGATTCTAAGTGAAAGAAGTCACACAGAAAAAGAAACTTATCATAAGATATCACTTAGGAAGATCCTGTAAACATGGCAACACATGAACTGAGTTAGGAAAGAGAACAGAGTCTCACATTTAGAAAACACTCTTATGCCTGCTTAAGGGGGAAGGAGAGGTGGGGTGATGCATCAAACCAGAGTTTGATATAAGCACAGGTACTGTTCCAAAAACCAACTATGGAATAGACAAGACCTACACCTTCCTCAGTGAAAGGGACTCAAAACCCCATATTTCCCGCAGAGGAATAGATCTGACTAGTAAGAATCTTAAAACCTATGTATTGATATGTCTCCGTAAGGGAATCAAGTGTGTCTAGACTGGCATAAACATGGCAGCGAGAATCAGCTCAAACCCACTCTAAAAAGGAATTTCAAAAACAGAACAAAGAAACAGGGAAATTCTTTACAATTCCTTCAGGGTCTCTGATGCAACCTGGAATGACCCTATCTACGATGACAGCTGGATGTGGCATGAGGCTGGACACTTGGGACTGAGAGGATTGGTGAGATTGGGTGAGCAAATGCAGACCCTTTAAAGCAATAATGCATGGCAACCATTCCATGGGTCCCACCTCTCCAGGTTGAAGGGAATATTACTACAGCTATAACATGTACGGGAAACCTAGAGAATGGACACACTGTGAATACGAAAGGTTTCTAAAACTCAACGAAGAGTCCCTCTCCTGGTGCTCCGGTTTGACTTTCCAACAGCTTTACTATCAATCTCCCAACTTGGAGAGACAGCCCCTTTAAGCTCCTGGTTCACACACGTTGCCCATTTGGCAGAGGAGGAAAGGGAAGAGGGAGAACCAATGAGAGAGTAGCTGTTAGGCATTTGGATGGGCACATGTCACTCTAATTTCCCGGCAGGAAGAAGAATTCACCAAAGTCTCAGCCACCCACCGGGAACCAGTATAGGTCCTGAACCAAATGTTTGGACTTGCGTTCAGCTCACAAAAAACGAGTTGAAAAATGGAGCTCAGGGGCACAGCAATTCACAAACTGGCAGAGTAATCAAGGCCAACTATCGTCCAAAAATCTGTTGAGGGAAGGCAACGAGGCGGACTTGAATGCGAGGCAGAATAGCAGGAAACAGATTTCAAGAGGTACGTTAGAATCGCCTGTAAAGCACAGGAAGAGGGGCACAACTTCGACAATGATGCACTTGGCCAAAAAGGGCGTATGCGTTTTCTCCTGAATATATTCAGGAGAAAACGCATACGCCCTTTTTAGCCAAGCAAGCAAGCGGGCAATGCAAATCTGCACTACAAAGAAGTATCACTTCCCAACGGTCAAAAGGGACATCCACAAAATGTGTAAAAACCAGAAAGGCAAGACAGGCCCTGGAGAACAGGGAGCCTTGTTATGCTGATGGGCGGGATGTAAGCTGCCAACTGCCTCCCTGGAGGAGTGCATTGTGTTCCCTAAATCAAGTAAACAACAGAGCTACAGAGCCAAGGGCACTTCCAGTCTAGGGAATATACCTTGGGAAAACTGAAAATCCATAAGACAGAGCCACCCCCAAATTGAGGGCTGCACTGCTTACAAGAACCTCAACCTGGGTACACCTGAAATATCCCAGGAAATATAAAAATGGTTCAAAACATTGTGGAACTTACGTACGATGGAATATCCCTCAGCCATGAAATCAATGTCATAAGACCAGTAGCAGCAAAATGAGTGGATTCAGGTACGATGATTCTAAGTGAAAGAAGTCACACAGAAAAAGAAACTTATCATAAGGTATCACTTAGGAAGATCCTGTAAACATGGCAACACATGAACTGAGTTAGGAAAGAGAACAGAGTCTCACATTTAGAAAACACTCTTATGCCTGCTTAAGGGGGAAGGAGAGGTGGGGTGATGCATCAAACCAGAGTTTGATATAAGCACAGGTACTGTTCCAAAAACCAACTATGGAATAGACAAGACCTACACCTTCCTCAGTGAAAGGGACTCAAAACCCCATATTTCCCGCAGAGGAATAGATCTGACTAGTAAGAATCTTAAAACCTATGTATTGATATGTCTCCGTAAGGGAATCAAGTGTGTCTAGACTGGCATAAACATGGCAGCGAGAATCAGCTCAAACCCACTCTAAAAAGGAATTTCAAAAACAGAACAAAGAAACAGGGAAATTCTTTACAATTCCTTCAGGGTCTCTGATGCAACCTGGAATGACCCTATCTACGATGACAGCTGGATGTGGCATGAGGCTGGACACTTGGGACTGAGAGGATTGGTGAGATTGGGTGAGCAAATGCAGACCCTTTAAAGCAATAATGCATGGCAACCATTCCATGGGTCCCACCTCTCCAGGTTGAAGGGAATATTACTACAGCTATAACATGTACGGGAAACCTAGAGAATGGACACACTGTGAATACGAAAGGTTTCTAAAACTCAACGAAGAGTCCCTCTCCTGGTGCTCCGGTTTGACTTTCCAACAGCTTTACTATCAATCTCCCAACTTGGAGAGACAGCCCCTTTAAGCTCCTGGTTCACACACGTTGCCCATTTGGCAGAGGAGGAAAGGGAAGAGGGAGAACCAATGAGAGAGTAGCTGTTAGGCATTTGGATGGGCACATGTCACTCTAATTTCCCGGCAGGAAGAAGAATTCACCAAAGTCTCAGCCACCCACCGGGAACCAGTATAGGTCCTGAACCAAATGTTTGGACTTGCGTTCAGCTCACAAAAAACGAGTTGAAAAATGGAGCTCAGGGGCACAGCAATTCACAAACTGGCAGAGTAATCAAGGCCAACTATCGTCCAAAAATCTGTTGAGGGAAGGCAACGAGGCGGACTTGAATGCGAGGCAGAATAGCAGGAAACAGATTTCAAGAGGTACGTTAGAATCGCCTGTAAAGCACAGGAAGAGGGGCACAACTTCGACAATGATGCACTTGGCCAAAAAGGGCGTATGCGTTTTCTCCTGAATATATTCAGGAGAAAACGCATACGCCCTTTTTGGCCAAGCAAGCAAGCGGGCAATGCAAATCTGCACTACAAAGAAGTATCACTTCCCAACGGTCAAAAGGGACATCCACAAAATGTGTAAAAACCAGAAAGGCAAGACAGGCCCTGGAGAACAGGGAGCCTTGTTATGCTGATGGGCGGGATGTAAGCTGCCAACTGCCTCCCTGGAGGAGTGCATTGTGTTCCCTAAAACAAGTAAACAACAGAGCTACAGAGCCAAGGGCACTTCCAGTCTAGGGAATATACCTTGGGAAAACTGAAGATCCATAAGACAGAGCCACCCCCAAATTGAGGGCTGCACTGCTTACAAGAACCTCAACCTGGGTACACCTGAAATATCCCAGAAATATAAAAATGGTTCAAAACATTGTGGAACTTACGTACGATGGAATATCCCTCAGCCATGAAATCAATGTCATAAGACCAGTAGCAGCAAAATGAGTGGATTCAGGTACGATGATTCTAAGTGAAAGAAGTCACACAGAAAAAGAAACTTATCATAAGATATCACTTAGGAAGATCCTGTAAACATGGCAACACATGAACTGAGTTAGGAAAGAGAACAGAGTCTCACATTTAGAAAACACTCTTATGCCTGCTTAAGGGGGAAGGAGAGGTGGGGTGATGCATCAAACCAGAGTTTGATATAAGCACAGGTACTGTTCCAAAAACCAACTATGGAATAGACAAGACCTACACCTTCCTCAGTGAAAGGGACTCAAAACCCCATATTTCCCACAGAGGAATAGATCTGACTAGTAAGAATCTTAAAACCTATGTATTGATATGTCTCCGTAAGGGAATCAAGTGTGTCTAGACTGGCATAAACATGGCAGCGAGAATCAGCTCAAACCCACTCTAAAAAGGAATTTCAAAAACAGAACAAAGAAACAGGGAAATTCTTTACAATTCCTTCAGGGTCTCTGATGCAACCTGGAATGACCCTATCTACGATGACAGCTGGATGTGGCATGAGGCTGGACACTTGGGACTGAGAGGATTGGTGAGATTGGGTGAGCAAATGCAGACCCTTTAAAGCAATAATGCATGGCAACCATTCCATGGGTCCCACCTCTCCAGGTTGAAGGGAATATTACTACAGCTATAACATGTACGGGAAACCTAGAGAATGGACACACTGTGAATACGAAAGGTTTCTAAAACTCAACGAAGAGTCCCTCTCCTGGTGCTCCGGTTTGACTTTCCAACAGCTTTACTATCAATCTCCCAACTTGGAGAGACAGCCCCTTTAAGCTCCTGGTTCACACAGGTTGCCCATTTGGCAGAGGAGGAAAGGGAAGAGGGAGAACCAATGAGAGAGTAGCTGTTAGGCATTTGGATGGGCACATGTCACTCTAATTTCCCGGCAGGAAGAAGAATTCACCAAAGTCTCAGCCACCCACCGGGAACCAGTATAGGTCCTGAACCAAATGTTTGGACTTGCGTTCAGCTCACAAAAAACGAGTTGAAAAATGGAGCTCAGGGGCACAGCAATTCACAAACTGGCAGAGTAATCAAGGCCAACTATCGTCCAAAAATCTGTTGAGGGAAGGCAACGAGGCGGACTTGAATGCGAGGCAGAATAGCAGGAAACAGATTTCAAGAGGTACGTTAGAATCGCCTGTAAAGCACAGGAAGAGGGGCACAACTTCGACAATGATGCACTTGGCCAAAAAGGGCGTATGCGTTTTCTCCTGAATATATTCAGGAGAAAATGCATACGCCCTTTTTGGCCAAGCAAGCAAGCGGGCAATGCAAATCTGCACTACAAAGAAGTATCACTTCCCAACGGTCAAAAGGGACATCCACAAAATGTGTAAAAACCAGAAAGGCAAGACAGGCCCTGGAGAACAGGGAGCCTTGTTATGCTGATGGGCGGGATGTAAGCTGCCAACTGCCTCCCTGAAGGAGTGCATTGTGTTCCCTAAAACAAGTAAACAACAGAGCTACAGAGCCAAGGGCACTTCCAGTCTAGGGAATATACCTTGGGAAAACTGAAAATCCATAAGACAGAGCCACCCCCAAATTGAGGGCTGCACTGCTTACAAGAACCTCAACCTGGGTACACCTGAAATATCCCAGGAAATATAAAAATGGTTCAAAACATTGTGGAACTTACGTACGATGGAATATCCCTCAGCCGTGAAATCAATGTCATAAGACCAGTAGCAGCAAAATGAGTGGATTCAGGTACGATGATTCTAAGTGAAAGAAGTCACACAGAAAAAGAAACTTATCATAAGATATCACTTAGGAAGATCCTGTAAACATGGCAACACATGAACTGAGTTAGGAAAGAGAACAGAGTCTCACATTTACAAAACACTCTTATGCCTGCTTAAGGGGGAAGGAGAGGTGGGGTGATGCATCAAACCAGAGTTTGATATAAGCACAGGTACTGTTCCAGAAACCAACTATGGAATAGACAAGACCTACACCTTCCTCAGTGAAAGGGACTCAAAACCCCATATTTCCCGCAGAGGAATAGATCTGACTAGTAAGAATCTTAAAACCTATGTATTGATATGTCTCCGTAAGGGAATCAAGTGTGTCTAGACTGGCATAAACATGGCAGCGAGAATCAGCTCAAACCCACTCTAAAAAGGAATTTCAAAAACAGAACAAAGAAACAGGGAAATTCTTTACAATTCCTTCAGGGTCTCTGATGCAACCTGGAATGACCCTATCTACGATGACAGCTGGATGTGGCATGAGGCTGGACACTTGGGACTGAGAGGATTGGTGAGATTGGGTGAGCAAATGCAGACCCTTTAAAGCAATAATGCATGGCAACCATTCCATGGGTCCCACCTCTCCAAGTTGAAGGGAATATTACTACAGCTATAACATGTACGGGAAACCTAGAGAATGGACACACTGTGAATACGAAAGGTTTCTAAAACTCAACGAAGAGTCCCTCTCCTGGTGCTCCGGTTTGACTTTCCAACAGCTTTACTATCAATCTCCCAACTTGGAGAGACAGCCCCTTTAAGCTCCTGGTTCACACACGTTGCCCATTTGGCAGAGGAGGAAAGGGAAGAGGGAGAACCAATGAGAGAGTAGCTGTTAGGCATTTGGATGGGCACATGTCACTCTAATTTCCCGGCAGGAAGAAGAATTCACCAAAGTCTCAGCCACCCACCGGGAACCAGTATAGGTCCTGAACCAAATGTTTGGACTTGCGTTCAGCTCACAAAAAACGAGTTGAAAAATGGAGCTCAGGGGCACAGCAATTCACAAACTGGCAGAGTAATCAAGGCCAACTATCGTCCAAAAATCTGTTGAGGGAAGGCAACGAGGCGGACTTGAATGCGAGGCAGAATAGCAGGAAACAGATTTCAAGAGGTACGTTAGAATCGCCTGTAAAGCACAGGAAGAGGGGCACAACTTCGACAATGATGCACTTGGCCAAAAAGGGCGTATGCGTTTTCTCCTGAATATATTCAGGAGAAAACGCATACGCCCTTTTTGGCCAAGCAAGCAAGCGGGCAATGCAAATCTGCACTACAAAGAAGTATCACTTCCCACCGGTCAAAAGGGACATCCACAAAATGTGTAAAAACCAGAAAGGCAAGACAGGCCCTGGAGAACAGGGAGCCTTGTTATGCTGATGGGCGGGATGTAAGCTGCCAACTGCCTCCCTGGAGGAGTGCATTGTGTTCCCTAAAACAAGTAAACAACAGAGCTACAGAGCCAAGGGCACTTCCAGTCTAGGGAATATACCTTGGGAAAACTGAAGATCCATAAGACAGGGCCACCCCCAAATTGAGGGCTGCACTGCTTACAAGAACCTCAACCTGGGTACACCTGAAATATCCCAGAAATATAAAAATGGTTCAAAACATTGTGGAACTTACGTACGATGGAATATCCCTCAGCCATGAAATCAATGTCATAAGAGCAGTAGCAGCAAAATGAGTGGATTCAGGTACGATGATTCTAAGTGAAAGAAGTCACACAGAAAAAGAAACTTATCATAAGATATCACTTAGGAAGATCCTGTAAACATGGCAACACATGAACTGAGTTAGGAAAGAGAACAGAGTCTCACATTTAGAAAACACTCTTATGCCTGCTTAAGGGGGAAGGAGAGGTGGGGTGATGCATCAAACCAGAGTTTGATATAAGCACAGGTACTGTTCCAAAAACCAACTATGGAATAGACAAGACCTACACCTTCCTCAGTGAAAGGGACTCAAAACCCCATATTTCCCACAGAGGAATAGATCTGACTAGTAAGAATCTTAAAACCTATGTATTGATATGTCTCCGTAAGGGAATCAAGTGTGTCTAGACTGGCATAAACATGGCAGCGAGAATCAGCTCAAACCCACTCTAAAAAGGAATTTCAAAAACAGAACAAAGAAACAGGGAAATTCTTTACAATTCCTTCAGGGTCTCTGATGCAACCTGGAATGACCCTATCTACGATGACAGCTGGATGTGGCATGAGGCTGGACACTTGGGACTGAGAGGATTGGTGAGATTGGGTGAGCAAATGCAGACCCTTTAAAGCAATAATGCATGGCAACCATTCCATGGGTCCCACCTCTCCAGGTTGAAGGGAATATTACTACAGCTATAACATGTACGGGAAACCTAGAGAATGGACACACTGTGAATACGAAAGGTTTCTAAAACTCAACGAAGAGTCCCTCTCCTGGTGCTCCGGTTTGACTTTCCAACAGCTTTACTATCAATCTCCCAACTTGGAGAGACAACCCCTTTAAGCTCCTGGTTCACACACGTTGCCCATTTGGCAGAGGAGGAAAGGGAAGAGGGAGAACCAATGAGAGAGTAGCTGTTAGGCATTTGGATGGGCACATGTCACTCTAATTTCCCGGCAGGAAGAAGAATTCACCAAAGTCTCAGCCACCCACCGGGAACCAGTATAGGTCCTGAACCAAATGTTTGGACTTGCGTTCAGCTCACAAAAAACGAGTTGAAAAATGGAGCTCAGGGGCACAGCAATTCACAAACTGGCAGAGTAATCAAGGCCAACTATCGTCCAAAAATCTGTTGAGGGAAGGCAACGAGGCGGACTTGAATGCGAGGCAGAATAGCAGGAAACAGATTTCAAGAGGTACGTTAGAATCGCCTGTAAAGCACAGGAAGAGGGGCACAACTTCGACAATGATGCACTTGGCCAAAAAGGGTGTATGCGTTTTCTCCTGAATATATTCAGGAGAAAATGCATACGCCCTTTTTGGCCAAGCAAGCAAGCGGGCAATGCAAATCTGCACTACAAAGAAGTATCACTTCCCAACGGTCAAAAGGGACATCCACAAAATGTGTAAAAACCAGAAAGGCAAGACAGGCCCTGGAGAACAGGGAGCCTTGTTATGCTGATGGGCGGGATGTAAGCTGCCAACTGCCTCCCTGGAGGAGTGCATTGTGTTCCCTAAAACAAGTAAACAACAGAGCTACAGAGCCAAGGGCACTTCCAGTCTAGGGAATATACCTTGGGAAAACTGAAGATCCATAAGACAGAGCCACCCCCAAATTGAGGGCTGCACTGCTTACAAGAACCTCAACCTGGGTACACCTGAAATATCCCAGAAATATAAAAATGGTTCAAAACATTGTGGAACTTACGTACGATGGAATATCCCTCAGCCATGAAATCAATGTCATAAGACCAGTAGCAGCAAAATGAGTGGATTCAGGTACGATGATTCTAAGTGAAAGAAGTCACACAGAAAAAGAAACTTATCATAAGATATCACTTAGGAAGATCCTGTAAACATGGCAACACATGAACTGAGTTAGGAAAGAGAACAGAGTCTCACATTTAGAAAACACTCTTATGCCTGCTTAAGGGGGAAGGAGAGGTGGGGTGATGCATCAAACCAGAGTTTGATATAAGCACAGGTACTGTTCCAAAAACCAACTATGGAATAGACAAGACCTACACCTTCCTCAGTGAAAGGGACTCAAAACCCCATATTTCCCGCAGAGGAGTAGATCTGACTAGTAAGAATCTTAAAACCTATGTATTGATATGTCTCCGTAAGGGAATCAAGTGTGTCTAGACTGGCATAAACATGGCAGCGAGAATCAGCTCAAACCCACTCTAAAAAGGAATTTCAAAAACAGAACAAAGAAACAGGGAAATTCTTTACAATTCCTTCAGGGTCTCTGATGCAACCTGGAATGACCCTATCTACGATGACAGCTGGATGTGGCATGAGGCTGGACACTTGGGACTGAGAGGATTGGTGAGATTGGGTGAGCAAATGCAGACCCTTTAAAGCAATAATGCATGGCAACCATTCCATGGGTCCCACCTCTCCAGGTTGAAGGGAATATTACTACAGCTATAACATGTACGGGAAACCTAGAGAATGGACACACTGTGAATACGAAAGGTTTCTAAAACTCAACGAAGAGTCCCTCTCCTGGTGCTCCGGTTTGACTTTCCAACAGCTTTACTATCAATCTCCCAACTTGGAGAGACAGCCCCTTTAAGCTCCTGGTTCACACACGTTGCCCATTTGGCAGAGGAGGAAAGGGAAGAGGGAGAACCAATGAGAGAGTAGCTGTTAGGCATTTGGATGGGCACATGTCACTCTAATTTCCCGGCAGGAAGAAGAATTCACCAAAGTCTCAGCCACCCACCGGGAACCAGTATAGGTCCTGAACCAAATGTTTGGACTTGCGTTCAGCTCACAAAAAACGAGTTGAAAAATGGAGCTCAGGGGCACAGCAATTCACAAACTGGCAGAGTAATCAAGGCCAACTATCGTCCAAAAATCTGTTGAGGGAAGGCAACGAGGCGGACTTGAATGCGAGGCAGAATAGCAGGAAACAGATTTCAAGAGGTACGTTAGAATCGCCTGTAAAGCACAGGAAGAGGGGCACAACTTCGACAATGATGCACTTGGCCAAAAAGGGCGTATGCGTTTTCTCCTGAATATATTCAGGAGAAAACGCATACGCCCTTTTTGGCCAAGCAAGCAAGCGGGCAATGCAAATCTGCACTACAAAGAAGTATCACTTCCCACCGGTCAAAAGGGACATCCACAAAATGTGTAAAAACCAGAAAGGCAAGACAGGCCCTGGAGAACAGGGAGCCTTGTTATGCTGATGGGCGGGATGTAAGCTGCCAACTGCCTCCCTGGAGGAGTGCATTGTGTTCCCTAAAACAAGTAAACAACAGAGCTACAGAGCCAAGGGCACTTCCAGTCTAGGGAATATACCTTGGGAAAACTGAAGATCCATAAGACACAGCCACCCCCAAATTGAGGGCTGCACTGCTTACAAGAACCTCAACCTTGGTACACCTGAAATATCCCAGAAATATAAAAATGGTTCAAAACATTGTGGAACTTACGTACGATGGAATATCCCTCAGCCATGAAATCAATGTCATAAGACCAGTAGCAGCAAAATGAGTGGATTCAGGTACGATGATTCTAAGTGAAAGAAGTCACACAGAAAAAGAAACTTATCATAAGATATCACTTAGGAAGATCCTGTAAACATGGCAACACATGAACTGAGTTAGGAAAGAGAACAGAGTCTCACATTTAGAAAACACTCTTATGCCTGCTTAAGGGGGAAGGAGAGGTGGGGTGATGCATCAAACCAGAGTTTGATATAAGCACAGGTACTGTTCCAAAAACCAACTATGGAATAGACAAGACCTACACCTTCCTCAGTGAAAGGGACTCAAAACCCCATATTTCCCGCAGAGGAATAGATCTGACTAGTAAGAATCTTAAAACCTATGTATTGATATGTCTCCGTAAGGGAATCAAGTGTGTCTAGACTGGCATAAACATGGCAGCGAGAATCAGCTCAAACCCACTCTAAAAAGGAATTTCAAAAACAGAACAAAGAAACAGGGAAATTCTTTACAATTCCTTCAGGGTCTCTGATGCAACCTGGAATGACCCTATCTACGATGACAGCTGGATGTGGCATGAGGCTGGACACTTGGGACTGAGAGGATTGGTGAGATTGGGTGAGCAAATGCAGACCCTTTAAAGCAATAATGCATGGCAACCATTCCATGGGTCCCACCTCTCCAGGTTGAAGGGAATATTACTACAGCTATAACATGTACGGGAAACCTAGAGAATGGACACACTGTGAATACGAAAGGTTTCTAAAACTCAACGAAGAGTCCCTCTCCTGGTGCTCCGGTTTGACTTTCCAACAGCTTTACTATCAATCTCCCAACTTGGAGAGACAGCCCCTTTAAGCTCCTGGTTCACACAGGTTGCCCATTTGGCAGAGGAGGAAAGGGAAGAGGGAGAACCAATGAGAGAGTAGCTGTTAGGCATTTGGATGGGCACATGTCACTGTAATTTCCCGGCAGGAAGAAGAATTAACCAAAGTCTCAGCCACCCACCGGGAACCAGTATAGGTCCTGAACCAAATGTTTGGACTTGCGTTCAGCTCACAAAAAACGAGTTGAAAAATGGAGCTCAGGGGCACAGCAATTCACAAACTGGCAGAGTAATCAAGGCCAACTATCGTCCAAAAATCTGTTGAGGGAAGGAAACGAGGTGGACTTGAATGCGAGGCAGAATAGCAGGAAACAGATTTCAAGAGGTACGTTAGAATCGCCTGTAAAGCACAGGAAGAGGGGCACAACTTCGACAATGATGCACTTGGCCAAAAAGGGCGTATGCGTTTTCTCCTGAATATATTCAGGAGAAAACGCATACGCCCTTTTTGGCCAAGCAAGCAAGCGGGCAATGCAAATCTGCACTACAAAGAAGTATCACTTCCCACCGGTCAAAAGGGACATCCACAAAATGTGTAAAAACCAGAAAGGCAAGACAGGCCCTGGAGAACAGGGAGCCTTGTTATGCTGATGGGCGGGATGTAAGCTGCCAACTGCCTCACTGGAGGAGTGCATTGTGTTCCCTAAAACAAGTAAACAACAGAGCTACAGAGCCAAGGGCACTTCCAGTCTAGGGAATATACCTTGGGAAAACTGAAGATCCATAAGACACAGCCACCCCCAAATTGAGGGCTGCACTGCTTACAAGAACCTCAACCTGGGTACACCTGAAATATCCCAGGAAATATAAAAATGGTTCAAAACATTGTGGAACTTACGTACGATGGAATATCCCTCAGCCATGAAATCAATGTCATAAGACCAGTAGCAGCAAAATGAGTGGATTCAGGTACGATGATTCTAAGTGAAAGAAGTCACACAGAAAAAGAAACTTATCATAAGATATCACTTAGGAAGATCCTGTAAACATGGCAACACATGAACTGAGTTAGGAAAGAGAACAGAGTCTCACATTTAGAAAACACTCTTATGCCTGCTTAAGGGGGAAGGAGAGGTGGGGTGATGCATCAAACCAGAGTTTGATATAAGCACAGGTACTGTTCCAAAAACCAACTATGGAATAGACAAGACCTACACCTTCCTCAGTGAAAGGGACTCAAAACCCCATATTTCCCGCAGAGGAATAGATCTGACTAGTAAGAATCTTAAAACCTATGTATTGATATGTCTCCGTAAGGGAATCAAGTGTGTCTAGACTGGCATAAAAATGGCAGCGAGAATCAGCTCAAACCCACTCTAAAAAGGAATTTCAAAAACAGAACAAAGAAACAGGGAAATTCTTTACAATTCCTTCAGGGTCTCTGATGCAACCTGGAATGACCCTATCTACGATGACAGCTGGATGTGGCATGAGGCTGGACACTTGGGACTGAGAGGATTGGTGAGATTGGGTGAGCAAATGCAGACCCTTTAAAGCAATAATGCATGGCAACCATTCCATGGGTCCCACCTCTCCAGGTTGAAGGGAATATTACTACAGCTATAACATGTACGGGAAACCTAGAGAATGGACACACTGTGAATACGAAAGGTTTCTAAAACTCAACGAAGAGTCCCTCTCCTGGTGCTCCGGTTTGACTTTCCAACAGCTTTACTATCAATCTCCCAACTTGGAGAGACAGCCCCTTTAAGCTCCTGGTTCACACAGGTTGCCCATTTGGCAGAGGAGGAAAGGGAAGAGGGAGAACCAATGAGAGAGTAGCTGTTAGGCATTTGGATGGGCACATGTCACTCTAATTTCCCGGCAGGAAGAAGAATTAACCAAAGTCTCAGCCACCCACCGGGAACCAGTATAGGTCCTGAACCAAATGTTTGGACTTGCGTTCAGCTCACAAAAAACGAGTTGAAAAATGGAGCTCAGGGGCACAGCAATTCACAAACTGGCAGAGTAATCAAGGCCAACTATCGTCCAAAAATCTGTTGAGGGAAGGCAACGAGGTGGACTTGAATGCGAGGCAGAATAGCAGGAAACAGATTTCAAGAGGTACGTTAGAATCGCCTGTAAAGCACAGGAAGAGGGGCACAACTTCGACAATGATGCACTTGGCCAAAAAGGGCGTATGCGTTTTCTCCTGAATATATTCAGGAGAAAACGCATACGCCCTTTTTGGCCAAGCAAGCAAGCGGGCAATGCAAATCTGCACTACAAAGAAGTATCACTTCCCACCGGTCAAAAGGGACATCCACAAAATGTGTAAAAACCAGAAAGGCAAGACAGGCCCTGGAGAACAGGGAGCCTTGTTATGCTGATGGGCGGGATGTAAGCTGCCAACTGCCTCACTGGAGGAGTGCATTGTGTTCCCTAAAACAAGTAAACAACAGAGCTACAGAGCCAAGGGCACTTCCAGTCTAGGGAATATACCTTGGGAAAACTGAAGATCCATAAGACACAGCCACCCCCATATTGAGGGCTGCACTGCTTACAAGAACCTCAACCTGGGTACACCTGAAATATCCCAGGAAATATAAAAATGGTTCAAAACATTGTGGAACTTACGTACGATGGAATATCCCTCAGCCATGAAATCAATGTCATAAGACCAGTAGCAGCAAAATGAGTGGATTCAGGTACGATGATTCTAAGTGAAAGAAGTCACACAGAAAAAGAAACTTATCATAAGATATCACTTAGGAAGATCCTGTAAACATGGCAACACATGAACTGAGTTAGGAAAGAGAACAGAGTCTCACATTTAGAAAACACTCTTATGCCTGCTTAAGGGGGAAGGAGAGGTGGGGTGATGCATCAAACCAGAGTTTGATATAAGCACAGGTACTGTTCCAAAAACCAACTATGGAATAGACAAGACCTACACCTTCCTCAGTGAAAGGGACTCAAAACCCCATATTTCCCGCAGAGGAATAGATCTGACTAGTAAGAATCTTAAAACCTATGTATTGATATGTCTCCGTAAGGGAATCAAGTGTGTCTAGACTGGCATAAACATGGCAGCGAGAATCAGCTCAAACCCACTCTAAAAAGGAATTTCAAAAACAGAACAAAGAAACAGGGAAATTCTTTACAATTCCTTCAGGGTCTCTGATGCAACCTGGAATGACCCTATCTACGATGACAGCTGGATGTGGCATGAGGCTGGACACTTGGGACTGAGAGGATTGGTGAGATTGGGTGAGCAAATGCAGACCCTTTAAAGCAATAATGCATGGCAACCATTCCATGGGTCCCACCTCTCCAGGTTGAAGGGAATATTACTACAGCTATAACATGTACGGGAAACCTAGAGAATGGACACACTGTGAATACGAAAGGTTTCTAAAACTCAACGAAGAGTCCCTCTCCTGGTGCTCCGGTTTGACTTTCCAACAGCTTTACTATCAATCTCCCAACTTGGAGAGACAGCCCCTTTAAGCTCCTGGTTCACACAGGTTGCCCATTTGGCAGAGGAGGAAAGGGAAGAGGGAGAACCAATGAGAGAGTAGCTGTTAGGCATTTGGATGGGCACATGTCACTCTAATTTCCCGGCAGGAAGAAGAATTCACCAAAGTCTCAGCCACCCACCGGGAACCAGTATAGGTCCTGAACCAAATGTTTGGACTTGCGTTCAGCTCACAAAAAACGAGTTGAAAAATGGAGCTCAGGGGCACAGCAATTCAAAAACTGGCAGAGTAATCAAGGCCAACTATCGTCCAAAAATCTGTTGAGGGAAGGCAACGAGGCGGACTTGAATGCGAGGCAGAATAGCAGGAAACAGATTTCAAGAGGTACGTTAGAATCGCCTGTAAAGCACAGGAAGAGGGGCACAACTTCGACAATGATGCACTTGGCCAAAAAGGGCGTATGCGTTTTCTCCTGAATATATTCAGGAGAAAATGCATACGCCCTTTTTGGCCAAGCAAGCAAGCGGGCAATGCAAATCTGCACTACAAAGAAGTATCACTTCCCAACGGTCAAAAGGGACATCCACAAAATGTGTAAAAACCAGAAAGGCAAGACAGGCCCTGGAGAACAGGGAGCCTTGTTATGCTGATGGGCGGGATGTAAGCTGCCAACTGCCTCACTGGAGGAGTGCATTGTGTTCCCTAAAACAAGTAAACAACAGAGCTACAGAGCCAAGGGCACTTCCAGTCTAGGGAATATACCTTGGGAAAACTGAAAATCCATAAGACAGAGCCACCCCCAAATTGAGGGCTGCACTGCTTACAAGAACCTCAACCTGGGTACACCTGAAATATCCCAGGAAATATAAAAATGGTTCAAAACATTGTGGAACTTACGTACGATGGAATATCCCTCAGCCATGAAATCAATGTCATAAGACCAGTAGCAGCAAAATGAGTGGATTCAGGTACGATGATTCTAAGTGAAAGAAGTCACACAGAAAAAGAAACTTATCATAAGATATCACTTAGGAAGATCCTGTAAACATGGCAACACATGAACTGAGTTAGGAAAGAGAACAGAGTCTCACATTTAGAAAACACTCTTATGCCTGCTTAAGGGGGAAGGAGAGGTGGGGTGATGCATCAAACCAGAGTTTGATATAAGCACAGGTACTGTTCCAAAAACCAACTATGGAATAGACAAGACCTACACCTTCCTCAGTGAAAGGGACTCAAAACCCCATATTTCCCGCAGAGGAATAGATCTGACTAGTAAGAATCTTAAAACCTATGTATTGATATGTCTCCGTAAGGGAATCAAGTGTGTCTAGACTGGCATAAACATGGCAGCGAGAATCAGCTCAAACCCACTCTAAAAAGGAATTTCAAAAACAGAACAAAGAAACAGGGAAATTCTTTACAATTCCTTCAGGGTCTCTGATGCAACCTGGAATGACCCTATCTACGATGACAGCTGGATGTGGCATGAGGCTGGACACTTGGGACTGAGAGGATTGGTGAGATTGGGTGAGCAAATGCAGACCCTTTAAAGCAATAATGCATGGCAACCATTCCATGGGTCCCACCTCTCCAGGTTGAAGGGAATATTACTACAGCTATAACATGTACGGGAAACCTAGAGAATGGACACACTGTGAATACGAAAGGTTTCTAAAACTCAACGAAGAGTCCCTCTCCTGGTGCTCCGGTTTGACTTTCCAACAGCTTTACTATCAATCTCCCAACTTGGAGAGATAGCCCCTTTAAGCTCCTGGTTCACACAGGTTGCCCATTTGGCAGAGGAGGAAAGGGAAGAGGGAGAACCAATGAGAGAGTAGCTGTTAGGCATTTGGATGGGCACATGTCACTGTAATTTCCCGGCAGGAAGAAGAATTAACCAAAGTCTCAGCCACCCACCGGGAACCAGTAGAGGTCCTGAACCAAAAGTTTGGACTTGCGTTCAGCTCACAAAAAACGAGTTGAAAAATGGAGCTCAGGGGCACAGCAATTCACAAACTGGCAGAGTAATCAAGGCCAACTATCGTCCAAAAATCTGTTGAGGGAAGGCAACGAGGTGGACTTGAATGCGAGGCAGAATAGCAGGAAACTGATTTCAAGAGGTACGTTAGAATCGCCTGTAAAGCACAGGAAGAGGGGCACAACTTCGACAATGATGCACTTGGCCAAAAAGGGCGTATGCGTTTTCTCCTGAATATATTCAGGAGAAAACGCATACGCCCTTTTTGGCCAAGCAAGCAAGCGGGCAATGCAAATCTGCACTACAAAGTAGTATCACTTCCCAACGGTCAAAAGGGACATCCACAAAATGTGTAAAAACCAGAAAGGCAAGACAGGCCCTGGAGAACAGGGAGCCTTGTTATGCTGATGGGCGGGATGTAAGTTGCCAACTGCCTCACTGGAGGAGTGCATTGTGTTCCCTAAAACAAGTAAACAACAGAGCTACAGAGCCAAGGGCACTTCCAGTCTAGGGAATATACCTTGGGAAAACTGAAAATCCATAAGACAGAGCCACCCCCAAATTGAGGGCTGCACTGCTTACAAGAACCTCAACCTGGGTACACCTGAAATATCCCAGGAAATATAAAAATGGTTCAAATCATTGTGGAACTTACGTACGATGGAATATCCCTCAGCCATGAAATCAATGTCATAAGACCAGTAGCAGCAAAATGAGTGGATTCAGGTACGATGATTCTAAGTGAAAGAAGTCACACAGAAAAAGAAACTTATCATAAGATATCACTTAGGAAGATCCTGTAAACATGGCAACACATGAACTGAGTTAGGAAAGAGAACAGAGTCTCACATTTAGAAAACACTCTTATGCCTGCTTAAAGGGGAAGGAGAGGTGGGGTGATGCATCAAACCAGAGTTTGATATAAGCACAGGTACTGTTCCAAAAACCAACTATGGAATAGACAAGACCTACACCTTCCTCAGTGAAAGGGACTCAAAACCCCATATTTCCCGCAGAGGAATAGATCTGACTAGTAAGAATCTTAAAACCTATGTATTGATATGTCTCCGTAAGGGAATCAAGTGTGTCTAGACTGGCATAAACATGGCAGCGAGAATCAGCTCAAACCCACTCTAAAAAGGAATTTCAAAAACAGAACAAAGAAACAGGGAAATTCTTTACAATTCCTTCAGGGTCTCTGATGCAACCTGGAATGACCCTATCTACGATGACAGCTGGATGTGGCATGAGGCTGGACACTTGGGACTGAGAGGATTGGTGAGATTGGGTGAGCAAATGCAGACCCTTTAAAGCAATAATGCATGGCAACCATTCCATGGGTCCCACCTCTCCAGGTTGAAGGGAATATTACTACAGCTATAACATGTACGGGAAACCTAGAGAATGGACACACTGTGAATACGAAAGGTTTCTAAAACTCAACGAAGAGTCCCTCTCCTGGTGCTCCGGTTTGACTTTCCAACAGCTTTACTATCAATCTCCCAACTTGGAGAGACAGCCCCTTTAAGCTCCTGGTTCACACAGGTTGCCCATTTGGCAGAGGAGGAAAGGGAAGAGGGAGAACCAATGAGAGAGTAGCTGTTAGGCATTTGGATGGGCACATGTCACTCTAATTTCCCGGCAGGAAGAAGAATTCACCAAAGTCTCAGCCACCCACCGGGAACCAGTATAGGTCCTGAACCAAATGTTTGGACTTGCGTTCAGCTCACAAAAAAACGAGTTGAAAAATGGAGCTCAGGGGCACAGCAATTCACAAACTGGCAGAGTAATCAAGGCCAACTATCGTCCAAAAATCTGTTGAGGGAAGGCAACGAGGCGGACTTGAATGCGAGGCAGAATAGCAGGAAACAGATTTCAAGAGGTACGTTAGAATCGCCTGTAAAGCACAGGAAGAGGGGCACAACTTCGACAATGATGCACTAGGCCAAAAAGGGCGTATGCGTTTTCTCCTGAATATATTCAGGAGAAAACGCATACGCCCTTTTTGGCCAAGCAAGCAAGCGGGCAATGCAAATCTGCACTACAAAGAAGTATCACTTCCCAACGGTCAAAATGGACATCCACAAAATGTGTAAAAACCAGAAAGGCAAGACAGGCCCTGGAGAACAGGGAGCCTTGTTATGCTGATGGGCGGGATGTAAGCTGCCAACTGCCTCCCTGGAGGAGTGCATTGTGTTCCCTAAAACAAGTAAACAACAGAGCTACAGAGCCAAGGGCACTTCCAGTCTAGGGAATATACCTTGGGAAAACTGAAGATCCATAAGACAGAGCCACCCCCAAATTGAGGGCTGCACTGCTTACAAGAACCTCAACCTGGGTACACCTGAAATATCCCAGGAAATATAAAAATGGTTCAAAACATTGTGGAACTTACGTACGATGGAATATCCCTCAGCCATGAAATCAATGTCATAAGACCAGTAGCAGCAAAATGAGTGGATTCAGGTACGATGATTCTAAGTGAAAGAAGTCACACAGAAAAAGAAACTTATCATAAGATATCACTTAGGAAGATCCTGTAAACATGGCAACACATGAACTGAGTTAGGAAAGAGAACAGAGTCTCACATTTAGAAAACACTCTTATGCCTGCTTAAGGGGGAAGGAGAGGTGGGGTGATGCATCAAACCAGAGTTTGATATAAGCACAGGTACTGTTCCAAAAACCAACTATGGAATAGACAAGACCTACACCTTCCTCAGTGAAAGGGACTCAAAACCCCATATTTCCCGCAGAGGAATAGATCTGACTAGTAAGAATCTTAAAACCTATGTATTGATATGTCTCCATAAGGGAATCAAGTGTGTCTAGACTGGCATAAACATGGCAGCGAGAATCAGCTCAAACCCACTCTAAAAAGGAATTTCAAAAACAGAACAAAGAAACAGGGAAATTCTTTACAATTCCTTCAGGGTCTCTGATGCAACCTGGAATGACCCTATCTACGATGACAGCTGGATGTGGCATGAGGCTGGACACTTGGGACTGAGAGGATTGGTGAGATTGGGTGAGCAAATGCAGACCCTTTAAAGCAATAATGCATGGCCACCATTCCATGGGTCCCACCTCTCCAGGTTGAAGGGAATATTACTACAGCTATAACATGTACGGGAAACCTAGAGAATGGACACACTGTGAATACGAAAGGTTTCTAAAACTCAACGAAGAGTCCCTCTCCTGGTGCTCCGGTTTGACTTTCCAACAGCTTTACTATCAATCTCCCAACTTGGAGAGACAGCCCCTTTAAGCTCCTGGTTCACACAGGTTGCCCATTTGGCAGAGGAGGAAAGGGAAGAGGGAGAACCAATGAGAGAGTAGCTGTTAGGCATTTGGATGGGCACATGTCACTCTAATTTCCCGGCAGGAAGAAGAATTCACCAAAGTCTCAGCCACCCACCGGGAACCAGTATAGGTCCTGAACCAAATGTTTGGACTTGCGTTCAGCTCACAAAAAAACGAGTTGAAAAATGGAGCTCAGGGGCACAGCAATTCACAAACTGGCAGAGTAATCAAGGCCAACTATCGTCCAAAAATCTGTTGAGGGAAGGCAACGAGGCGGACTTGAATGCGAGGCAGAATAGCAGGAAACAGATTTCAAGAGGTACGTTAGAATCGCCTGTAAAGCACAGGAAGAGGGGCACAACTTCGACAATGATGCACTTGGCCAAAAAGGGCGTATGCGTTTTCTCCTGAATATATTCAGGAGAAAACGCATACGCCCTTTTTGGCCAAGCAAGCAAGCGGGCAATGCAAATCTGCACTACAAAGTAGTATCACTTCCCAACGGTCAAAAGGGACATCCACAAAATGTGTAAAAACCAGAAAGGCAAGACAGGCCCTGGAGAACAGGGAGCCTTGTTATGCTGATGGGCGGGATGTAAGCTGCCAACTGCCTCCCTGGAGGAGTGCATTGTGTTCCCTAAAACAAGTAAACAACAGAGCTACAGAGCCAAGGGCACTTCCAGTCTAGGGAATATACCTTGGGAAAACTGAAGATCCATAAGACACAGCCACCCCCAAATTGAGGGCTGCACTGCTTACAAGAACCTCAACCTGGGTACACCTGAAATATCCCAGGAAATATAAAAATGGTTCAAAACATTGTGGAACTTACGTACGATGGTATATCCCTCAGCCATGAAATCAATGTCATAAGACCAGTAGCAGCAAAATGAGTGGATTCAGGTACGATGATTCTAAGGGAAAGAAGTCACACAGGAAAAGAAACTTATCATAAGATATCACTTAGGAAGATCCTGTAAACATGGCAACACATGAACTGAGTTAGGAAAGAGAACAGAGTCTCACATTTAGAAAACACTCTTATGCCTGCTTAAGGGGGAAGGAGAGGTGGGGTGATGCATCAAACCAGAGTTTGATATAAGCACAGGTACTGTTCCAAAAACCAACTATGGAATAGACAAGACCTACACCTTCCTCAGTGAAAGGGACTCAAAACCCCATATTTCCCGCAGAGGAATAGATCTGACTAGTAAGAATCTTAAAACCTATGTATTGATATGTCTCCGTAAGGGAATCAAGTGTGTCTAGACTGGCATAAACATGGCAGCGAGAATCAGCTCAAACCCACTCTAAAAAGGAATTTCAAAAACAGAACAAAGAAACAGGGAAATTCTTTACAATTCCTTCAGGGTCTCTGATGCAACCTGGAATGACCCTATCTACGATGACAGCTGGATGTGGCATGAGGCTGGACACTTGGGACTGAGAGGATTGGTGAGATTGGGTGAGCAAATGCAGACCCTTTAAAGCAATAATGCATGGCAACCATTCCATGGGTCCCACCTCTCCAGGTTGAAGGGAATATTACTACAGCTATAACATGTACGGGAAACCTAGAGAATGGACACACTGTGAATACGAAAGGTTTCTAAAACTCAACGAAGAGTCCCTCTCCTGGTGCTCCGGTTTGACTTTCCAACAGCTTTACTATCAATCTCCCAACTTGGAGAGATAGCCCCTTTAAGCTCCTGGTTCACACAGGTTGCCCATTTGGCAGAGGAGGAAAGGGAAGAGGGAGAACCAATGAGAGAGTAGCTGTTAGGCATTTGGATGGGCACATGTCACTGTAATTTCGCGGCAGGAAGAAGAATTAACCAAAGTCTCAGCCACCCACCGGGAACCAGTATAGGTCCTGAACCAAAAGTTTGGACTTGCGTTCAGCTCACAAAAAACGAGTTGAAAAATGGAGCTCAGGGGCACAGCAATTCACAAACTGGCAGAGTAATCAAGGCCAACTATCGTCCAAAAATCTGTTGAGGGAAGGCAACGAGGCGGACTTGAATGCGAGGCAGAATAGCAGGAAACAGATTTCAAGAGGTACGTTAGAATTGCCTGTAAAGCACAGGAAGAGGGGCACAACTTCGACAATGATGCACTTGGCCAAAAAGGGCGTATGCGTTTTCTCCTGAATATATTCAGGAGAAAACGCATACGCCCTTTTTGGCCAAGCAAGCAAGCGGGCAATGCAAATCTGCACTACAAAGAAGTATCACTTCCCACCGGTCAAAAGGGACATCCACAAAATGTGTAAAAACCAGAAAGGCAAGACAGGCCCTGGAGAACAGGGAGCCTTGTTATGCTGATGGGCGGGATGTAAGTTGCCAACTGCCTCCCTGGAGGAGTGCATTGTGTTCCCTAAAACAAGTAAACAACAGAGCTACAGAGCCAAGGGCACTTCCAGTCTAGGGAATATACCTTGGGAAAACTGAAAATCCATAAGACAGAGCCACCCCCAAATTGAGGGCTGCACTGCTTACAAGAACCTCAACCTGGGTACACCTGAAATATCCCAGGAAATATAAAAATGGTTCAAAACATTGTGGAACTTACGTACGATGGAATATCCCTCAGCCATGAAATCAATGTCATAAGACCAGTAGCAGCAAAATGAGTGGATTCAGGTACGATGATTCTAAGTGAAAGAAGTCACACAGAAAAAGAAACTTATCATAAGATATCACTTAGGAAGATCCTGTAAACATGGCAACACATGAACTGAGTTAGGAAAGAGAACAGAGTCTCACATTTAGAAAACACTCTTATGCCTGCTTAAGGGGGAAGGAGAGGTGGGGTGATGCATCAAACCAGAGTTTGATATAAGCACAGGTACTGTTCCAAAAACCAACTATGGAATAGACAAGACCTACACCTTCCTCAGTGAAAGGGACTCAAAACCCCATATTTCCCGCAGAGGAATAGATCTGACTAGTAAGAATCTTAAAACCTATGTATTGATATGTCTCCGTAAGGGAATCAAGTGTGTCTAGACTGGCATAAACATGGCAGCGAGAATCAGCTCAAACCCACTCTAAAAAGGAATTTCAAAAACAGAACAAAGAAACAGGGAAATTCTTTACAATTCCTTCAGGGTCTCTGATGCAACCTGGAATGACCCTATCTACGATGACAGCTGGATGTGGCATGAGGCTGGACACTTGGGACTGAGAGGATTGGTGAGATTGGGTGAGCAAATGCAGACCCTTTAAAGCAATAATGCATGGCAACCATTCCATGGGTCCCACCTCTCCAGGTTGAAGGGAATATTACTACAGCTATAACATGTACGGGAAACCTAGAGAATGGACACACTGTGAATACGAAAGGTTTCTAAAACTCAACGAAGAGTCCCTCTCCTGGTGCTCCGGTTTGACTTTCCAACAGCTTTACTATCAATCTCCCAACTTGGAGAGACAGCCCCTTTAAGCTCCTGGTTCACACAGGTTGCCCATTTGGCAGAGGAGGAAAGGGAAGAGGGAGAACCAATGAGAGAGTAGCTGTTAGGCATTTGGATGGGCACATGTCACTCTAATTTCCCGGCAGGAAGAAGAATTCACCAAAGTCTCAGCCACCCACCGGGAACCAGTATAGGTCCTGAACCAAATGTTTGGACTTGCGTTCAGCTCACAAAAAAACGAGTTGAAAAATGGAGCTCAGGGGCACAGCAATTCACAAACTGGCAGAGTAATCAAGGCCAACTATCGTCCAAAAATCTGTTGAGGGAAGGCAACGAGGCGGACTTGAATGCGAGGCAGAATAGCAGGAAACAGATTTCAAGAGGTACGTTAGAATCGCCTGTAAAGCACAGGAAGAGGGGCACAACTTCGACAATGATGCACTTGGCCAAAAAGGGCGTATGCGTTTTCTCCTGAATATATTCAGGAGAAAACGCATACGCCCTTTTTGGCCAAGCAAGCAAGCGGGCAATGCAAATCTGCACTACAAAGTAGTATCACTTCCCAACGGTCAAAAGGGACATCCACAAAATGTGTAAAAACCAGAAAGGCAAGACAGGCCCTGGAGAACAGGGAGCCTTGTTATGCTGATGGGCGGGATGTAAGCTGCCAACTGCCTCCCTGGAGGAGTGCATTGTGTTCCCTAAAACAAGTAAACAACAGAGCTACAGAGCCAAGGGCACTTCCAGTCTAGGGAATATACCTTGGGAAAACTGAAGATCCATAAGACACAGCCACCCCCAAATTGAGGGCTGCACTGCTTACAAGAACCTCAACCTGGGTACACCTGAAATATCCCAGGAAATATAAAAATGGTTCAAAACATTGTGGAACTTACGTACGATGGAATATCCCTCAGCCATGAAATCAATGTCATAAGACCAGTAGCAGCAAAATGAGTGGATTCAGGTACGATGATTCTAAGGGAAAGAAGTCACACAGGAAAAGAAACTTATCATAAGATATCACTTAGGAAGATCCTGTAAACATGGCAACACATGAACTGAGTTAGGAAAGAGAACAGAGTCTCACATTTAGAAAACACTCTTATGCCTGCTTAAGGGGGAAGGAGAGGTGGGGTGATGCATCAAACCAGAGTTTGATATAAGCACAGGTACTGTTCCAAAAACCAACTATGGAATAGACAAGACCTACACCTTCCTCAGTGAAAGGGACTCAAAACCCCATATTTCCCGCAGAGGAATAGATCTGACTAGTAAGAATCTTAAAACCTATGTATTGATATGTCTCCGTAAGGGAATCAAGTGTGTCTAGACTGGCATAAACATGGCAGCGAGAATCAGCTCAAACCCACTCTAAAAAGGAATTTCAAAAACAGAACAAAGAAACAGGGAAATTCTTTACAATTCCTTCAGGGTCTCTGATGCAACCTGGAATGACCCTATCTACGATGACAGCTGGATGTGGCATGAGGCTGGACACTTGGGACTGAGAGGATTGGTGAGATTGGGTGAGCAAATGCAGACCCTTTAAAGCAATAATGCATGGCAACCATTCCATGGGTCCCACCTCTCCAGGTTGAAGGGAATATTACTACAGCTATAACATGTACGGGAAACCTAGAGAATGGACACACTGTGAATACGAAAGGTTTCTAAAACTCAACGAAGAGTCCCTCTCCTGGTGCTCCGGTTTGACTTTCCAACAGCTTTACTATCAATCTCCCAACTTGGAGAGACAGCCCCTTTAAGCTCCTGGTTCACACAGGTTGCCCATTTGGCAGAGGAGGAAAGGGAAGAGGGAGAACCAATGAGAGAGTAGCTGTTAGGCATTTGGATGGGCACATGTCACTGTAATTTCCCGGCAGGAAGAAGAATTCACCAAAGTCTCAGCCACCCACTGGGAACCAGTATAGGTCCTGAACCAAATGTTTGGACTTGCGTTCAGCTCACAAAAAAACGAGTTGAAAAATGGAGCTCAGGGGCACAGCAATTCACAAACTGGCAGAGTAATCAAGGCCAACTATCGTCCAAAAATCTGTTGAGGGAAGGCAACGAGGCGGACTTGAATGCGAGGCAGAATAGCAGGAAACAGATTTCAAGAGGTACGTTAGAATCGCCTGTAAAGCACAGGAAGAGGGGCACAACTTCGACAATGATGCACTAGGCCAAAAAGGGCGTATGCGTTTTCTCCTGAATATATTCAGGAGAAAACGCATACGCCCTTTTTGGCCAAGCAAGCAAGCGGGCAATGCAAATCTGCACTACAAAGTAGTATCACTTCCCAACGGTCAAAAGGGACATCCACAAAATGTGTAAAAACCAGAAAGGCAAGACAGGCCCTGGAGAACAGGGAGCCTTGTTATGCTGATGGGCGGGATGTAAGCTGCCAACTGCCTCCCTGGAGGAGTGCATTGTGTTCCCTAAAACAAGTAAACAACAGAGCTACAGAGCCAAGGGCACTTCCAGTCTAGGGAATATACCTTGGGAAAACTGAAGATCCATAAGACAGAGCCACCCCCAAATTGAGGGCTGCACTGCTTACAAGAACCTCAACCTGGGTACACCTGAAATATCCCAGGAAATATAAAAATGGTTCAAAACATTGTGGAACTTACGTACGATGGAATATCCCTCAGCCATGAAATCAATGTCATAAGACCAGTAGCAGCAAAATGAGTGGATTCAGGTACGATGATTCTAAGTGAAAGAAGTCACACAGAAAAAGAAACTTATCATAAGATATCACTTAGGAAGATCCTGTAAACATGGCAACACATGAACTGAGTTAGGAAAGAGAACAGAGTCTCACATTTAGAAAACACTCTTATGCCTGCTTAAGGGGGAAGGAGAGGTGGGGTGATGCATCAAACCAGAGTTTGATATAAGCACAGGTACTGTTCCAAAAACCAACTATGGAATAGACAAGACCTACACCTTCCTCAGTGAAAGGGACTCAAAACCCCATATTTCCCGCAGAGGAATAGATCTGACTAGTAAGAATCTTAAAACCTATGTATTGATATGTCTCCGTAAGGGAATCAAGTGTGTCTAGACTGGCATAAACATGGCAGCGAGAATCAGCTCAAACCCACTCTAAAAAGGAATTTCAAAAACAGAACAAAGAAACAGGGAAATTCTTTACAATTCCTTCAGGGTCTCTGATGCAACCTGGAATGACCCTATCTACGATGACAGCTGGATGTGGCATGAGGCTGGACACTTGGGACTGAGAGGATTGGTGAGATTGGGTGAGCAAATGCAGACCCTTTAAAGCAATAATGCATGGCCACCATTCCATGGGTCCCACCTCTCCAGGTTGAAGGGAATATTACTACAGCTATAACATGTACGGGAAACCTAGAGAATGGACACACTGTGAATACGAAAGGTTTCTAAAACTCAACGAAGAGTCCCTCTCCTGGTGCTCCGGTTTGACTTTCCAACAGCTTTACTATCAATCTCCCAACTTGGAGAGACAGCCCCTTTAAGCTCCTGGTTCACACAGTTGCCCATTTGGCAGAGGAGGAAAGGGAAGAGGGAGAACCAATGAGAGAGTAGCTGTTAGGCATTTGGATGGGCACATGTCACTCTAATTTCCCGGCAGGAAGAAGAATTCACCAAAGTCTCAGCCACCCACCGGGAACCAGTATAGGTCCTGAACCAAATGTTTGGACTTGCGTACAGCTCACAAAAAAACGAGTTGAAAAATGGAGCTCAGGGGCACAGCAATTCACAAACTGGCAGAGTAATCAAGGCCAACTATCGTCCAAAAATCTGTTGAGGGAAGGCAACGAGGCGGACTTGAATGCGAGGCAGAATAGCAGGAAACAGATTTCAAGAGGTACGTTAGAATCGCCTGTAAAGCACAGGAAGAGGGGCACAACTTCGACAATGATGCACTTGGCCAAAAAGGGCGTATGCGTTTTCTCCTGAATATATTCAGGAGAAAACGCATACGCCCTTTTTGGCCAAGCAAGCAAGCGGGCAATGCAAATCTGCACTACAAAGTAGTATCACTTCCCAACGGTCAAAAGGGACATCCACAAAATGTGTAAAAACCAGAAAGGCAAGACAGGCCCTGGAGAACAGGGAGCCTTGTTATGCTGATGGGCGGGATGTAAGCTGCCAACTGCCTCCCTGGAGGAGTGCATTGTGTTCCCTAAAACAAGTAAACAACAGAGCTACAGAGCCAAGGGCACTTCCAGTCTAGGGAATATACCTTGGGAAAACTGAAAATCCATAAGACAGAGCCACCCCCAAATTGAGGGCTGCACTGCTTACAAGAACCTCAACCTGGGTACACCTGAAATATCCCAGGAAATGTAAAAATGGTTCAAAACATTGTGGAACTTACGTACGATGGAATATCCCTCAGC
Source organism: Mesoplodon mirus (assembly GCF_964341445.2). Lineage (NCBI taxonomy): Eukaryota > Metazoa > Chordata > Mammalia > Artiodactyla > Ziphiidae > Mesoplodon > Mesoplodon mirus. Next base: position 1,631,118 of record NW_028295729.1, read on the forward strand.
CATGAAATCAATGTCATAAGACCAGTAGCAGCAAAATGAGTGGATTCAGGTACGATGATTCTAAGTGAAAGAAGTCACACAGAAAAAGAAACTTATCATAAGATATCACTTAGGAAGATCCTGTAAACATGGCAACACATGAACTGAGTTAGGAAAGAGAACAGAGTCTCACATTTAGAAAACACTCTTATGCCTGCTTAAGGGGGAAGGAGAGGTGGGGTGATGCATCAAACCAGAGTTTGATATAAGCACAGGTACTGTTCCAAAAACCAACTATGGAATAGACAAGACCTACACCTTCCTCAGTGAAAGGGACTCAAAACCCCATATTTCCCGCAGAGGAATAGATCTGACTAGTAAGAATCTTAAAACCTATGTATTGATATGTCTCCGTAAGGGAATCAAGTGTGTCTAGACTGGCATAAACATGGCAGCGAGAATCAGCTCAAACCCACTCTAAAAAGGAATTTCAAAAACAGAACAAAGAAACAGGGAAATTCTTTACAATTCCTTCAGGGTCTCTGATGCAACCTGGAATGACCCTATCTACGATGACAGCTGGATGTGGCATGAGGCTGGACACTTGGGACTGAGAGGATTGGTGAGATTGGGTGAGCAAATGCAGACCCTTTAAAGCAATAATGCATGGCAACCATTCCATGGGTCCCACCTCTCCAGGTTGAAGGGAATATTACTACAGCTATAACATGTACGGGAACCCTAGAGAATGGACACACTGTGAATACGAAAGGTTTCTAAAACTCAACGAAGAGTCCCTCTCCTGGTGCTCCGGTTTGACTTTCCAACAGCTTTACTATCAATCTCCCAACTTGGAGAGACAGCCCCTTTAAGCTCCTGGTTCACACAGGTTGCCCATTTGGCAGAGGAGGAAAGGGAAGAGGGAGAACCAATGAGAGAGTAGCTGTTAGGCATTTGGATGGGCACATGTCACTCTAATTTCCCGGCAGGAAGAAGAATTCACCAGAGTCTCAGCCACCCACCGGGAACCAGTATAGGTCCTGAACCAAATGTTTGGACTTGCGTTCAGCTCACAAAAAACGAGTTGAAAAATGGAGCTCAGGGGCACAGCAATTCACAAACTGGCAGAGTAATCAAGGCCAACTATCGTCCAAAAATCTGTTGAGGGAAGGCAACGAGGCGGACTTGAATGCGAGGCAGAATAGCAGGAAACAGATTTCAAGAGGTACGTTAGAATTGCCTGTAAAGCACAGGAAGAGGGGCACAACTTCGACAATGATGCACTTGGCCAAAAAGGGCGTATGCGTTTTCTCCTGAATATATTCAGGAGAAAATGCATACGCCCTTTTTGGCCAAGCAAGCAAGCGGGCAATGCAAATCTGCACTACAAAGAAGTATCACTTCCCAACGGTCAAAAGGGACATCCACAAAATGTGTAAAAACCAGAAAGGCAAGACAGGCCCTGGAGAACAGGGAGCCTTGTTATGCTGATGGGCGGGATGTAAGTTGCCAACTGCCTCACTGGAGGAGTGCATTGTGTTCCGTAAAACAAGTAAACAACAGAGCTACAGAGCCAAGGGCACTTCCAGTCTAGGGAATATACCTTGGGAAAACTGAAAATCCATAAGACAGAGCCACCCCCAAATTGAGGGCTGCACTGCTTACAAGAACCTCAACCTGGGTACACCTGAAATATCCCAGGAAATATAAAAATGGTTCAAATCATTGTGGAACTTACGTACGATGGAATATCCCTCAGCCATGAAATCAATGTCATAAGACCAGTAGCAGCAAAATGAGTGGATTCAGGTACGATGATTCTAAGTGAAAGAAGTCACACAGAAAAAGAAACTTATCATAAGATATCACTTAGGAAGATCCTGTAAACATGGCAACACATGAACTGAGTTAGGAAAGAGAACAGAGTCTCACATTTAGAAAACACTCTTATGCCTGCTTAAGGGGGAAGGAGAGGTGGGGTGATGCATCAAACCAGAGTTTGATATAAGCACAGGTACAGTTCCAAAAACCAACTATGGAATAGACAAGACCTACACCTTCCTCAGTGAAAGGGACTCAAAACCCCATATTTCCCGCAGAGGAATAGATCTGACTAGTAAGAATCTTAAAACCTATGTATTGATATGTCTCCGTAAGGGAATCAAGTGTGTCTAGACTGGCATAAACATGGCAGCGAGAATCAGCTCAAACCCACTCTAAAAAGGAATTTCAAAAACAGAACAAAGAAACAGGGAAATTCTTTACAATTCCTTCAGGGTCTCTGATGCAACCTGGAATGACCCTATCTACGATGACAGCTGGATGTGGCATGAGGCTGGACACTTGGGACTGAGAGGATTGGTGAGATTGGGTGAGCAAATGCAGACCCTTTAAAGCAATAATGCATGGCCACCATTCCATGGGTCCCACCTCTCCAGGTTGAAGGGAATATTACTACAGCTATAACATGTACGGGAAACCTAGAGAATGGACACACTGTGAATACGAAAGGTTTCTAAAACTCAACGAAGAGTCCCTCTCCTGGTGCTCCGGTTTGACTTTCCAACAGCTTTACTATCAATCTCCCAACTTGGAGAGACAGCCCCTTTAAGCTCCTGGTTCACACAGGTTGCCCATTTGGCAGAGGAGGAAAGGGAAGAGGGAGAACCAATGAGAGAGTAGCTGTTAGGCATTTGGATGGGCACATGTCACTCTAATTTCCCGGCAGGAAGAAGAATTCACCAAAGTCTCAGCCACCCACCGGGAACCAGTATAGGTCCTGAACCAAATGTTTGGACTTGCGTTCAGCTCACAAAAAACGAGTTGAAAAATGGAGCTCAGGGGCACAGCAATTCACAAACTGGCAGAGAAATCAAGGCCAACTATCGTCCAAAAATCTGTTGAGGGAAGGCAACGAGGCGGACTTGAATGCGAGGCAGAATAGCAGGAAACAGATTTCAAGAGGTACGTTAGAATCGCCTGTAAAGCACAGGAAGAGGGGCACAACTTCGACAATGATGCACTTGGCCAAAAAGGGCGTATGCGTTTTCTCCTGAATATATTCAGGAGAAAACGCATACGCCCTTTTTGGCCAAGCAAGCAAGCGGGCAATGCAAATCTGCACTACAAAGAAGTATCACTTCCCAACGGTCAAAAGGGACATCCACAAAATGTGTAAAAACCAGAAAGGCAAGACAGGCCCTGGAGAACAGGGAGCCTTGTTATGCTGATGGGCGGGATGTAAGTTGCCAACTGCCTCACTGGAGGAGTGCATTATGTTCTCTAAAACAAGTAAACAACAGAGCTACAGAGCCAAGGGCACTTCCAGTCTAGGGAATATACCTTGGGAAAACTGAAAATCCATAAGACAGAGCCACCCCCAAATTGAGGGCTGCACTGCTTACAAGAACCTCAACCTGGGTACACCTGAAATATCCCAGGAAATGTAAAAATGGTTCAAAACATTGTGGAACTTACGTACGATGGAATATCCCTCAGCCATGAAATCAATGTCATAAGACCAGTAGCAGCAAAATGAGTGGATTCAGGTACGATGATTCTAAGTGAAAGAAGTCACACAGAAAAAGAAACTTATCATAAGATATCACTTAGGAAGATCCTGTAAACATGGCAACACATGAACTGAGTTAGGAAAGAGAACAGAGTCTCACATTTAGAAAACACTCTTATGCCTGCTTAAGGGGGAAGGAGAGGTGGGGTGATGCATCAAACCAGAGTTTGATATAAGCACAGGTACTGTTCCAAAAACCAACTATGGAATAGACAAGACCTACACCTTCCTCAGTGAAAGGGACTCAAAACCCCATATTTCCCGCAGAGGAATAGATCTGACTAGTAAGAATCTTAAAACCTATGTATTGATATGTCTCCGTAAGGGAATCAAGTGTGTCTAGACTGGCATAAACATGGCAGCGAGAATCAGCTCAAACCCACTCTAAAAAGGAATTTCAAAAACAGAACAAAGAAACAGGGAAATTCTTTACAATTCCTTCAGGGTCTCTGATGCAACCTGGAATGACCCTATCTACGATGACAGCTGGATGTGGCATGAGGCTGGACACTTGGGACTGAGAGGATTGGTGAGATTGGGTGAGCAAATGCAGACCCTTTAAAGCAATAATGCATGGCAACCATTCCATGGGTCCCACCTCTCCAGGTTGAAGGGAATATTACTACAGCTATAACATGTACGGGAAACCTAGAGAATGGACACACTGTGAATACGAAAGGTTTCTAAAACTCAACGAAGAGTCCCTCTCCTGGTGCTCCGGTTTGACTTTCCAACAGCTTTACTATCAATCTCCCAACTTGGAGAGACAGCCCCTTTAAGCTCCTGGTTCACACAGGTTGCCCATTTGGCAGCGGAGGAAAGGGAAGAGGGAGAACCAATGAGAGAGTAGCTGTTAGGCATTTGGATGGGCACATGTCACTCTAATTTCCCGGCAGGAAGAAGAATTCACCAAAGTCTCAGCCACCCACCGGGAACCAGTATAGGTCCTGAACCAAATGTTTGGACTTGCGTTCAGCTCACAAAAAACGAGTTGAAAAATGGAGCTCAGGGGCACAGCAATTCACAAACTGGCAGAGTAATCAAGGCCAACTATCGTCCAAAAATCTGTTGAGGGAAGGCAACGAGGCGGACTTGAATGCGAGGCAGAATAGCAGGAAACAGATTTCAAGAGGTACGTTAGAATCGCCTGTAAAGCACAGGAAGAGGGGCACAACTTCGACAATGATGCACTTGGCCAAAAAGGGCGTATGCGTTTTCTCCTGAATATATTCAGGAGAAAACGCATACGCCCTTTTTGGCCAAGCAAGCAAGCGGGCAATGCAAATCTGCACTACAAAGAAGTATCACTTCCCAACGGTCAAAAGGGACATCCACAAAATGTGTAAAAACCAGAAAGGCAAGACAGGCCCTGGAGAACAGGGAGCCTTGTTATGCTGATGGGCGGGATGTAAGCTGCCAACTGCCTCACTGGAGGAGTGCATTGTGTTCCCTAAAACAAGTAAACAACAGAGCTACAGAGCCAAGGGCACTTCCAGTCTAGGGAATATACCTTGGGAAAACTGAAGATCCATAAGACACAGCCACCCCCAAATTGAGGGCTGCACTGCTTACAAGAACCTCAACCTGGGTACACCTGAAATATCCCAGGAAATATAAAAATGGTTCAAAACATTGTGGAACTTACATACGATGGAATATCCCTCAGCCATGAAATCAATGTCATAAGACCAGTAGCAGCAAAATGAGTGGATTCAGGTACGATGATTCTAAGTGAAAGAAGTCACACAGAAAAAGAAACTTATCATAAGATATCACTTAGGAAGATCCTGTAAACATGGCAACACATGAACTGAGTTAGGAAAGAGAACAGAGTCTCACATTTAGAAAACACTCTTATGCCTGCTTAAGGGGGAAGGAGAGGTGGGGTGATGCATCAAACCAGAGTTTGATATAAGCACAGGTACTGTTCCAAAAACCAACTATGGAATAGACAAGACCTACACCTTCCTCAGTGAAAGGGACTCAAAACCCCATATTTCCCGCAGAGGAATAGATCTGACTAGTAAGAATCTTAAAACCTATGTATTGATATGTCTCCGTAAGGGAATCAAGTGTGTCTAGACTGGCATAAACATGGCAGCGAGAATCAGCTCAAACCCACTCTAAAAAGGAATTTCAAAAACAGAACAAAGAAACAGGGAAATTCTTTACAATTCCTTCAGGGTCTCTGATGCAACCTGGAATGACCCTATCTACGATGACAGCTGGATGTGGCATGAGGCTGGACACTTGGGACTGAGAGGATTGGTGAGATTGGGTGAGCAAATGCAGACCCTTTAAAGCAATAATGCATGGCCACCATTCCATGGGTCCCACCTCTCCAGGTTGAAGGGAATATTACTACAGCTATAACATGTACGGGAAACCTAGAGAATGGACACACTGTGAATACGAAAGGTTTCTAAAACTCAACGAAGAGTCCCTCTCCTGGTGCTCCGGTTTGACTTTCCAACAGCTTTACTATCAATCTCCCAACTTGGAGAGACAGCCCCTTTAAGCTCCTGGTTCACACAGGTTGCCCATTTGGCAGAGGAGGAAAGGGAAGAGGGAGAACCAATGAGAGAGTAGCTGTTAGGCATTTGGATGGGCACATGTCACTCTAATTTCCCGGCAGGAAGAAGAATTCACCAAAGTCTCAGCCACCCACCGGGAACCAGTATAGGTCCTGAACCAAATGTTTGGACTTGCGTTCAGCTCACAAAAAACGAGTTGAAAAATGGAGCTCAGGGGCACAGCAATTCACAAACTGGCAGAGTAATCAAGGCCAACTATCGTCCAAAAATCTGTTGAGGGAAGGCAACGAGGCGGACTTGAATGCGAGGCAGAATAGCAGGAAACAGATTTCAAGAGGTACGTTAGAATCGCCTGTAAAGCACAGGAAGAGGGGCACAACTTCGACAATGATGCACTTGGCCAAAAAGGGCGTATGTGTTTTCTCCTGAATATATTCAGGAGAAAACGCATACGCCCTTTTTGGCCAAGCAAGCAAGCGGGCAATGCAAATCTGCACTACAAAGTAGTATCACTTCCCAACGGTCAAAAGGGACATCCACAAAATGTGTAAAAACCAGAAAGGCAAGACAGGCCCTGGAGAACAGGGAGCCTTGTTATGCTGATGGGCGGGATGTAAGTTGCCAACTGCCTCACTGGAGGAGTGCATTGTGTTCCCTAAAACAAGTAAACAACAGAGCTACAGAGCCAAGGGCACTTCCAGTCTAGGGAATATACCTTGGGAAAACTGAAAATCCATAAGACACAGCCACCCCCAAATTGAGGGCTGCACTGCTTACAAGAACCTCAACCTGGGTACACCTGAAATATCCCAGGAAATATAAAAATGGTTCAAATCATTGTGGAACTTACGTACGATGGAATATCCCTCAGCTATGAAATCAATGTCATAAGACCAGTAGCAGCAAAATGAGTGGATTCAGGTACGATGATTCTAAGTGAAAGAAGTCACACAGAAAAAGAAACTTATCATAAGATATCACTTAGGAAGATCCTGTAAACATGGCAACACATGAACTGAGTTAGGAAAGAGAACAGAGTCTCACATTTAGAAAACACTCTTATGCCTGCTTAAGGGGGAAGGAGAGGTGGGGTGATGCATCAAACCAGAGTTTGATATAAGCACAGGTACTGTTCCAAAAACCAACTATGGAATAGACAAGACCTACACCTTCCTCAGTGAAAGGGACTCAAAACCCCATATTTCCCGCAGAGGAATAGATCTGACTAGTAAGAGTCTTAAAACCTATGTATTGATATGTCTCTGTAAGGGAATCAAGTGTGTCTAGACTGGCATAAACATGGCAGCGAGAATCAGCTCAAACCCACTCTAAAAAGGAATTTCAAAAACAGAACAAAGAAACAGGGAAATTCTTTACAATTCCTTCAGGGTCTCTGATGCAACCTGGAATGACCCTATCTACGATGACAGCTGGATGTGGCATGAGGCTGGACACTTGGGACTGAGAGGATTGGTGAGATTGGGTGAGCAAATGCAGACCCTTTAAAGCAATAATGCATGGCAACCATTCCATGGGTCCCACCTCTCCAGGTTGAAGGGAATATTACTACAGCTATAACATGTACGGGAAACCTAGAGAATGGACACACTGTGAATACGAAAGGTTTCTAAAACTCAACGAAGAGTCCCTCTCCTGGTGCTCCGGTTTGACTTTCCAACAGCTTTACTATCAATCTCCCAACTTGGAGAGACAGCCCCTTTAAGCTCCTGGTTCACACAGGTTGCCCATTTGGCAGAGGAGGAAAGGGAAGAGGGAGAACCAATGAGAGAGTAGCTGTTAGGCATTTGGATGGGCACATGTCACTCTAATTTCCTGGCAGGAAGAAGAATTCACCAAAGTCTCAGCCACCCACCGGGAACCAGTATAGGTCCTGAACCAAATGTTTGGACTTGCGTTCAGCTCACAAAAAACGAGTTGAAAAATGGAGCTCAGGGGCACAGCAATTCACAAACTGGCAGAGTAATCAAGGCCAACTATCGTCCAAAAATCTGTTGAGGGAAGGCAACGAGGCGGACTTGAATGCGAGGCAGAATAGCAGGAAACAGATTTCAAGAGGTACGTTAGAATCGCCTGTAAAGCACAGGAAGAGGGGCACAACTTCGACAATGATGCACTTGGCCAAAAAGGGCGTATGCGTTTTCTCCTGAATATATTCAGGAGAAAACGCATACGCCCTTTTTGGCCAAGCAAGCAAGCGGGCAATGCAAATCTGCACTACAAAGAAGTATCACTTCCCAACGGTCAAAAGGGACATCCACAAAATGTGTAAAAACCAGAAAGGCAAGACAGGCCCTGGAGAACAGGGAGCCTTGTTATGCTGATGGGCGGGATATAAGCTGCCAACTGCCTCCCTGGAGGAGTGCATTGTGTTCCCTAAAACAAGTAAACAACAGAGCTACAGAGCCAAGGGCACTTCCAGTCTAGGGAATATACCTTGGGAAAACTGAAGATCCATAAGACACAGCCACCCCCAAATTGAGGGCTGCACTGCTTACAAGAACCTCAACCTGGGTACACCTGAAATATCCCAGGAAATATAAAAATGGTTCCAAACATTGTGGAACTTACGTACGATGGAATATCCCTCAGCCATGAAATCAATGTCATAAGACCAGTAGCAGCAAAATGAGTGGATTCAGGTACGATGATTCTAAGTGAAAGAAGTCACACAGAAAAAGAAACTTATCATAAGATATCACTTAGGAAGATCCTGTAAACATGGCAACACATGAACTGAGTTAGGAAAGAGAACAGAGTCTCACATTTAGAAAACACTCTTATGCCTGCTTAAGGGGGAAGGAGAGGTGGGGTGATGCATCAAACCAGAGTTTGATATAAGCACAGGTACTGTTCCAAAAACCAACTATGGAATAGACAAGACCTACACCTTCCTCAGTGAAAGGGACTCAAAACCCCATATTTCCCGCAGAGGAACAGATCTGACTAGTAAGAATCTTAAAACCTATGTATTGATATGTCTCCGTAAGGGAATCAAGTGTGTCTAGACTGGCATAAACATGGCAGCGAGAATCAGCTCAAACCCACTCTAAAAAGGAATTTCAAAAACAGAACAAAGAAACAGGGAAATTCTTTACAATTCCTTCAGGGTCTCTGATGCAACCTGGAATGACCCTATCTACGATGACAGCTGGATGTGGCATGAGGCTGGACACTTGGGACTGAGAGGATTGGTGAGATTGGGTGAGCAAATGCAGACCCTTTAAAGCAATAATGCATGGCCACCATTCCATGGGTCCCACCTCTCCAGGTTGAAGGGAATATTACTACAGCTATAACATGTACGGGAAACCTAGAGAATGGACACACTGTGAATACGAAAGGTTTCTAAAACTCAACGAAGAGTCCCTCTCCTGGTGCTCCGGTTTGACTTTCCAACAGCTTTACTATCAATCTCCCAACTTGGAGAGACAGCCCCTTTAAGCTCCTGGTTCACACAGGTTGCCCATTTGGCAGAGGAGGAAAGGGAAGAGGGAGAACCAATGAGAGAGTCGCTGTTAGGCATTTGGATGGGCACATGTCACTCTAATTTCCCGGCAGGAAGAAGAATTCACCAAAGTCTCAGCCACCCACCGGGAACCAGTATAGGTCCTGAACCAAATGTTTGGACTTGCGTTCAGCTCACAAAAAACGAGTTGAAAAATGGAGCTCAGGGGCACAGCAATTCACAAACTGGCAGAGTAATCAAGGCCAACTATCGTCCAAAAATCTGTTGAGGGAAGGCAACGAGGCGGACTTGAATGCGAGGCAGAATAGCAGGAAACAGATTTCAAGAGGTACGTTAGAATCGCCTGTAAAGCACAGGAAGAGGGGCACAACTTCGACAATGATGCACTTGGCCAAAAAGGGCGTATGCATTTTCTCCTGAATATATTCAGGAGAAAACGCATACGCCCTTTTTGGCCAAGCAAGCAAGCGGGCAATGCAAATCTGCACTACAAAGAAGTATCACTTCCCACCGGTCAAAAGGGACATCCACAAAATGTGTAAAAACCAGAAAGGCAAGACAGGCCCTGGAGAACAGGGAGCCTTGTTATGCTGATGGGCGGGATGTAAGCTGCCAACTGCCTCCCTGGAGGAGTGCATTGTGTTCCCTAAAACAAGTAAACAACAGAGCTACAGAGCCAAGGGCACTTCCAGTCTAGGGAATATACCTTGGGAAAACTGAAGATCCATAAGACACAGCCACCCCCAAATTGAGGGCTGCACTGCTTACAAGAACCTCAACCTGGGTACACCTGAAATATCCCAGGAAATATAAAAATGGTTCAAAACATTGTGGAACTTACGTACGATGGAATATCCCTCAGCCATGAAATCAATGTCATAAGACCAGTAGCAGCAAAATGAGTGGATTCAGGTACGATGATTCTAAGTGAAAGAAGTCACACAGAAAAAGAAACTTATCATAAGATATCACTTAGGAAGATCCTGTAAACATGGCAACACATGAACTGAGTTAGGAAAGAGAACAGAGTCTCACATTTAGAAAACACTCTTATGCCTGCTTAAGGGGGAAGGAGAGGTGGGGTGATGCATCAAACCAGAGTTTGATATAAGCACAGGTACTGTTCCAAAAACCAACTATGGAATAGACAAGACCTACACCTTCCTCAGTGAAAGGGACTCAAAACCCCATATTTCCCGCAGAGGAGTAGATCTGACTAGTAAGAATCTTAAAACCTATGTATTGATATGTCTCCGTAAGGGAATCAAGTGTGTCTAGACTGGCATAAACATGGCAGCGAGAATCAGCTCAAACCCACTCTAAAAAGGAATTTCAAAAACAGAACAAAGAAACAGGGAAATTCTTTACAATTCCTTCAGGGTCTCTGATGCAACCTGGAATGACCCTATCTACGATGACAGCTGGATGTGGCATGAGGCTGGACACTTGGGACTGAGAGGATTGGTGAGATTGGGTGAGCAAATGCAGACCCTTTAAAGCAATAATGCATGGCAACCATTCCATGGGTCCCACCTCTCCAGGTTGAAGGGAATATTACTACAGCTATAACATGTACGGGAAACCTAGAGAATGGACACACTGTGAATACGAAAGGTTTCTAAAACTCAACGAAGAGTCCCTCTCCTGGTGCTCCGGTTTGACTTTCCAACAGCTTTACTATCAATCTCCCAACTTGGAGAGACAGCCCCTTTAAGCTCCTGGTTCACACAGGTTGCCCATTTGGCAGAGGAGGAAAGGGAAGAGGGAGAACCAATGAGAGAGTAGCTGTTAGGCATTTGGATGGGCACATGTCACTCTAATTTCCCGGCAGGAAGAAGAATTCACCAAAGTCTCAGCCACCCACCGGGAACCAGTATAGGTCCTGAACCAAATGTTTGGACTTGCGTTCAGCTCACAAAAAACGAGTTGAAAAATGGAGCTCAGGGGCACAGCAATTCACAAACTGGCAGAGTAATCAAGGCCAACTATCGTCCAAAAATCTGTTGAGGGAAGGCAACGAGGCGGACTTGAATGCGAGGCAGAATAGCAGGAAACAGATTTCAAGAGGTACGTTAGAATCGCCTGTAAAGCACAGGAAGAGGGGCACAACTTCGACAATGATGCACTTGGCCAAAAAGGGCGTATGCGTTTTCTCCTGAATATATTCAGGAGAAAACGCATACGCCCTTTTTGGCCAAGCAAGCAAGCGGGCAATGCAAATCTGCACTACAAAGAAGTATCACTTCCCACCGGTCAAAAGGGACATCCACAAAATGTGTAAAAACCAGAAAGGCAAGACAGGCCCTGGAGAACAGGGAGCCTTGTTATGCTGATGGGCGGGATGTAAGCTGCCAACTGCCTCCCTGGAGGAGTGCATTGTGTTCCCTAAAACAAGTAAACAACAGAGCTACAGAGCCAAGGGCACTTCCAGTCTAGGGAATATACCTTGGGAAAACTGAAGATCCATAAGACACAGCCACCCCCAAATTGAGGGCTGCACTGCTTACAAGAACCTCAACCTGGGTACACCTGAAATATCCCAGGAAATATAAAAATGGTTCAAAACATTGTGGAACATACGTACGATGGAATATCCCTCAGCCATGAAATCAATGTCATAAGACCAGTAGCAGCAAAATGAGTGGATTCAGGTACGATGATTCTAAGTGAAAGAAGTCACACAGAAAAAGAAACTTATCATAAGATATCACTTAGGAAGATCCTGTAAACATGGCAACACATGAACTGAGTTAGGAAAGAGAACAGAGTCTCACATTTAGAAAACACTCTTATGCCTGCTTAAGGGGGAAGGAGAGGTGGGGTGATGCATCAAACCAGAGTTTGATATAAGCACAGGTACTGTTCCAAAAACCAACTATGGAATAGACAAGACCTACACCTTCCTCAGTGAAAGGGACTCAAAACCCCATATTTCCCGCAGAGGAATAGATCTGACTAGTAAGAATCTTAAAACCTATGTATTGATATGTCTCCGTAAGGGAATCAAGTGTGTCTAGACTGGCATAAACATGGCAGCGAGAATCAGCTCAAACCCACTCTGAAAAGGAATTTCAAAAACAGAACAAAGAAACAGGGAAATTCTTTACAATTCCTTCAGGGTCTCTGATGCAACCTGGAATGACCCTATCTACGATGACAGCTGGATGTGGCATGAGGCTGGACACTTGGGACTGAGAGGATTGGTGAGATTGGGTGAGCAAATGCAGACCCTTTAAAGCAATAATGCATGGCAACCATTCCATGGGTCCCACCTCTCCAGGTTGAAGGGAATATTACTACAGCTATAACATGTACGGGAAACCTAGAGAATGGACACACTGTGAATACGAAAGGTTTCTAAAACTCAACGAAGAGTCCCTCTCCTGGTGCTCCGGTTTGACTTTCCAACAGCTTTACTATCAATCTCCCAACTTGGAGAGACAGCCCCTTTAAGCTCCTGGTTCACACACGTTGCCCATTTGGCAGAGGAGGAAAGGGAAGAGGGAGAACCAATGAGAGAGTAGCTGTTAGGCATTTGGATGGGCACATGTCACTCTAATTTCCCGGCAGGAAGAAGAATTCACCAAAGTCTCAGCCACCCACCGGGAACCAGTATAGGTCCTGAACCAAATGTTTGGACTTGCGTTCAGCTCACAAAAAACGAGTTGAAAAATGGAGCTCAGGGGCACAGCAATTCACAAACTGGCAGAGTAATCAAGGCCAACTATCGTCCAAAAATCTGTTGAGGGAAGGCAACGAGGCGGACTTGAATGCGAGGCAGAATAGCAGGAAACAGATTTCAAGAGGTACGTTAGAATCGCCTGTAAAGCACAGGAAGAGGGGCACAACTTCGACAATGATGCACTTGGCCAAAAAGGGCGTATGCGTTTTCTCCTGAATATATTCAGGAGAAAACGCATACGCCCTTTTTGGCCAAGCAAGCAAGCGGGCAATGCAAATCTGCACTACAAAGAAGTATCACTTCCCACCGGTCAAAAGGGACATCCACAAAATGTGTAAAAACCAGAAAGGCAAGACAGGCCCTGGAGAACAGGGAGCCTTGTTATGCTGATGGGCGGGATGTAAGCTGCCAACTGCCTCCCTGGAGGAGTGCATTGTGTTCCCTAAAACAAGTAAACAACAGAGCTACAGAGCCAAGGGCACTTCCAGTCTAGGGAATATACCTTGGGAAAACTGAAGATCCATAAGACACAGCCACCCCCAAATTGAGGGCTGCACTGCTTACAAGAACCTCAACCTGGGTACACCTGAAATATCCCAGGAAATATAAAAATGGTTCAAAACATTGTGGAACTTACGTACGATGGAATATCCCTCAGCCATGAAATCAATGTCATAAGACCAGTAGCAGCAAAATGAGTGGATTCAGGTACGATGATTCTAAGTGAAAGAAGTCACACAGAAAAAGAAACTTATCATAAGATATCACTTAGGAAGATCCTGTAAACATGGCAACACATGAACTGAGTTAGGAAAGAGAACAGAGTCTCACATTTAGAAAACACTCTTATGCCTGCTTAAGGGGGAAGGAGAGGTGGGGTGATGCATCAAACCAGAGTTTGATATAAGCACAGGTACTGTTCCAAAAACCAACTATGGAATAGACAAGACCTACACCTTCCTCAGTGAAAGGGACTCAAAACCCCATATTTCCCGCAGAGGAGTAGATCTGACTAGTAAGAATCTTAAAACCTATGTATTGATATGTCTCCGTAAGGGAATCAAGTGTGTCTAGACTGGCATAAACATGGCAGCGAGAATCAGCTCAAACCCACTCTAAAAAGGAATTTCAAAAACAGAACAAAGAAACAGGGAAATTCTTTACAATTCCTTCAGGGTCTCTGATGCAACCTGGAATGACCCTATCTACGATGACAGCTGGATGTGGCATGAGGCTGGACACTTGGGACTGAGAGGATTGGTGAGATTGGGTGAGCAAATGCAGACCCTTTAAAGCAATAATGCATGGCCACCATTCCATGGGTCCCACCTCTCCAGGTTGAAGGGAATATTACTACAGCTATAACATGTACGGGAAACCTAGAGAATGGACACACTGTGAATACGAAAGGTTTCTAAAACTCAACGAAGAGTCCCTCTCCTGGTGCTCCGGTTTGACTTTCCAACAGCTTTACTATCAATCTCCCAACTTGGAGAGACAGCCCCTTTAAGCTCCTGGTTCACACACGTTGCCCATTTGGCAGAGGAGGAAAGGGAAGAGGGAGAACCAATGAGAGAGTAGCTGTTAGGCATTTGGATGGGCACATGTCACTCTAATTTCCCGGCAGGAAGAAGAATTCACCAAAGTCTCAGCCACCCACCGGGAACCAGTATAGGTCCTGAACCAAATGTTTGGACTTGCGTTCAGCTCACAAAAAACGAGTTGAAAAATGGAGCTCAGGGGCACAGCAATTCACAAACTGGCAGAGTAATCAAGGCCAACTATCGTCCAAAAATCTGTTGAGGGAAGGCAACGAGGCGGACTTGAATGCGAGGCAGAATAGCAGGAAACAGATTTCAAGAGGTACGTTAGAATCGCCTGTAAAGCACAGGAAGAGGGGCACAACTTCGACAATGATGCACTTGGCCAAAAAGGGCGTATGCGTTTTCTCCTGAATACATTCAGGAGAAAACGCATACGCCCTTTTTGGCCAAGCAAGCAAGCGGGCAATGCAAATCTGCACTACAAAGAAGTATCACTTCCCACCGGTCAAAAAGGACATCCACAAAATGTGTAAAAACCAGAAAGGCAAGACAGGCCCTGGAGAACAGGGAGCCTTGTTATGCTGATGGGCGGGATGTAAGCTGCCAACTGCCTCCCTGGAGGAGTGCATTGTGTTCCCTAAAACAAGTAAACAACAGAGCTCCAGAGCCAAGGGCACTTCCAGTCTAGGGAATATACCTTGGGAAAACTGAAGATCCATAAGACACAGCCACCCCCAAATTGAGGGCTGCACTGCTTACAAGAACCTCAACCTGGGTACACCTGAAATATCCCAGGAAATATAAAAATGGTTCAAAACATTGTGGAACTTACGTACGATGGAATATCCCTCAGCCATGAAATCAATGTCATAAGACCAGTAGCAGCAAAATGAGTGGATTCAGGTACGATGATTCTAAGTGAAAGAAGTCACACAGAAAAAGAAACTTATCATAAGATATCACTTAGGAAGATCCTGTAAACATGGCAACACATGAACTGAGTTAGGAAAGAGAACAGAGTCTCACATTTAGAAAACACTCTTATGCCTGCTTAAGGGGGAAGGAGAGGTGGGGTGATGCATCAAACCAGAGTTTGATATAAGCACAGGTACTGTTCCAAAAACCAACTATGGAATAGACAAGACCTACACCTTCCTCAGTGAAAGGGACTCAAAACCCCATATTTCCCGCAGAGGAATAGATCTGACTAGTAAGAATCTTAAAACCTATGTATTGATATGTCTCCGTAAGGGAATCAAGTGTGTCTAGACTGGCATAAACATGGCAGCGAGAATCAGCTCAAACCCACTCTAAAAAGGAATTTCAAAAACAGAACAAAGAAACAGGGAAATTCTTTACAATTCCTTCAGGGTCTCTGATGCAACCTGGAATGACCCTATCTACGATGACAGCTGGATGTGGCATGAGGCTGGACACTTGGGACTGAGAGGATTGGTGAGATTGGGTGAGCAAATGCAGACCCTTTAAAGCAATAATGCATGGCAACCATTCCATGGGTCCCACCTCTCCAGGTTGAAGGGAATATTACTACAGCTATAACATGTACGGGAAACCTAGAGAATGGACACACTGTGAATACGAAAGGTTTCTAAAACTCAACGAAGAGTCCCTCTCCTGGTGCTCCGGTTTGACTTTCCAACAGCTTTACTATCAATCTCCCAACTTGGAGAGACAGCCCCTTTAAGCTCCTGGTTCACACAGGTTGCCCATTTGGCAGAGGAGGAAAGGGAAGAGGGAGAACCAATGAGAGAGTAGCTGTTAGGCATTTGGATGGGCACATGTCACTCTAATTTCCCGGCAGGAAGAAGAATTCACCAAAGTCTCAGCCACCCACCGGGAACCAGTATAGGTCCTGAACCAAATGTTTGGACTTGCGTTCAGCTCACAAAAAACGAGTTGAAAAATGGAGCTCAGGGGCACAGCAATTCACAAACTGGCAGAGTAATCAAGGCCAACTATCGTCCAAAAATCTGTTGAGGGAAGGCAACGAGGCGGACTTGAATGCGAGGCAGAATAGCAGGAAACAGATTTCAAGAGGTACGTTAGAATCGCCTGTAAAGCACAGGAAGAGGGGCACAACTTCGACAATGATGCACTTGGCCAAAAAGGGCGTATGCGTTTTCTCCTGAATATATTCAGGAGAAAACGCATACGCCCTTTTTGGCCAAGCAAGCAAGCGGGCAATGCAAATCTGCACTACAAAGAAGTATCACTTCCCACCGGTCAAAAGGGACATCCACAAAATGTGTAAAAACCAGAAAGGCAAGACAGGCCCTGGAGAACAGGGAGCCTTGTTATGCTGATGGGCGGGATGTAAGCTGCCAACTGCCTCCCTGGAGGAGTGCATTGTGTTCCCTAAAACAAGTAAACAACAGAGCTACAGAGCCAAGGGCACTTCCAGTCTAGGGAATATACCTTGGGAAAACTGAAGATCCATAAGACAGAGCCACCCCCAAATTGAGGGCTGCACTGCTTACAAGAACCTCAACCTGGGTACACCTGAAATATCCCAGGAAATATAAAAATGGTTCAAAACATTGTGGAACTTACGTACGATGGAATATCCCTCAGCCATGAAATCAATGTCATAAGACCAGTAGCAGCAAAATGAGTGGATTCAGGTACGATGATTCTAAGTGAAAGAAGTCACACAGAAAAAGAAACTTATCATAAGATATCACTTAGGAAGATCCTGTAAACATGGCAACACATGAACTGAGTTAGGAAAGAGAACAGAGTCTCACATTTAGAAAACACTCTTATGCCTGCTTAAGGGGGAAGGAGAGGTGGGGTGATGCATCAAACCAGAGTTTGATATAAGCACAGGTACTGTTCCAAAAACCAACTATGGAATAGACAAGACCTACACCTTCCTCAGTGAAAGGGACTCAAAACCCCATATTTCCCGCAGAGGAATAGATCTGACTAGTAAGAATCTTAAAACCTATGTATTGATATGTCTCCGTAAGGGAATCAAGTGTGTCTAGACTGGCATAAACATGGCAGCGAGAATCAGCTCAAACCCACTCTGAAAAGGAATTTCAAAAACAGAACAAAGAAACAGGGAAATTCTTTACAATTCCTTCAGGGTCTCTGATGCAACCTGGAATGACCCTATCTACGATGACAGCTGGATGTGGCATGAGGCTGGACACTTGGGACTGAGAGGATTGGTGAGATTGGGTGAGCAAATGCAGACCCTTTAAAGCAATAATGCATGGCAACCATTCCATGGGTCCCACCTCTCCAGGTTGAAGGGAATATTACTACAGCTATAACATGTACGGGAAACCTAGAGAATGGACACACTGTGAATACGAAAGGTTTCTAAAACTCAACGAAGAGTCCCTCTCCTGGTGCTCCGGTTTGACTTTCCAACAGCTTTACTATCAATCTCCCAACTTGGAGAGACAGCCCCTTTAAGCTCCTGGTTCACACAGGTTGCCCATTTGGCAGAGGAGGAAAGGGAAGAGGGAGAACCAATGAGAGAGTAGCTGTTAGGCATTTGGATGGGCACATGTCACTCTAATTTCCCGGCAGGAAGAAGAATTCACCAAAGTCTCAGCCACCCACCGGGAACCAGTATAGGTCCTGAACCAAATGTTTGGACTTGCGTTCAGCTCACAAAAAACGAGTTGAAAAATGGAGCTCAGGGGCACAGCAATTCACAAACTGGCAGAGTAATCAAGGCCAACTATCGTCCAAAAATCTGTTGAGGGAAGGCAACGAGGCGGACTTGAATGCGAGGCAGAATAGCAGGAAACAGATTTCAAGAGGTACGTTAGAATCGCCTGTAAAGCACAGGAAGAGGGGCACAACTTCGACAATGATGCACTTGGCCAAAAAGGGCGTATGCGTTTTCTCCTGAATATATTCAGGAGAAAACGCATACGCCCTTTTTGGCCAAGCAAGCAAGCGGGCAATGCAAATCTGCACTACAAAGAAGTATCACTTCCCAACGGTCAAAAGGGACATCCACAAAATGTGTAAAAACCAGAAAGGCAAGACAGGCCCTGGAGAACAGGGAGCCTTGTTATGCTGATGGGCGGGATGTAAGCTGCCAACTGCCTCCCTGGAGGAGTGCATTGTGTTCCCTAAAACAAGTAAACAACAGAGCTCCAGAGCCAAGGGCACTTCCAGTCTAGGGAATATACCTTGGGAAAACTGAAGATCCATAAGACACAGCCACCCCCAAATTGAGGGCTGCACTGCTTACAAGAACCTCAACCTGGGTACACCTGAAATATCCCAGGAAATATAAAAATGGTTCAAAACATTGTGGAACTTACGTACGATGGAATATCCCTCAGCCATGAAATCAATGTCATAAGACCAGTAGCAGCAAAATGAGTGGATTCAGGTACGATGATTCTAAGTGAAAGAAGTCACACAGAAAAAGAAACTTATCATAAGATATCACTTAGGAAGATCCTGTAAACATGGCAACACATGAACTGAGTTAGGAAAGAGAACAGAGTCTCACATTTAGAAAACACTCTTATGCCTGCTTAAGGGGGAAGGAGAGGTGGGGTGATGCATCAAACCAGAGTTTGATATAAGCACAGGTACTGTTCCAAAAACCAACTATGGAATAGACAAGACCTACACCTTCCTCAGTGAAAGGGACTCAAAACCCCATATTTCCCGCAGAGGAATAGATCTGACTAGTAAGAATCTTAAAACCTATGTATTGATATGTCTCCGTAAGGGAATCAAGTGTGTCTAGACTGGCATAAACATGGCAGCGAGAATCAGCTCAAACCCACTCTAAAAAGGAATTTCAAAAACAGAACAAAGAAACAGGGAAATTCTTTACAATTCCTTCAGGGTCTCTGATGCAACCTGGAATGACCCTATCTACGATGACAGCTGGATGTGGCATGAGGCTGGACACTTGGGACTGAGAGGATTGGTGAGATTGGGTGAGCAAATGCAGACCCTTTAAAGCAATAATGCATGGCAACCATTCCATGGGTCCCACCTCTCCAGGTTGAAGGGAATATTACTACAGCTATAACATGTACGGGAAACCTAGAGAATGGACACACTGTGAATACGAAAGGTTTCTAAAACTCAACGAAGAGTCCCTCTCCTGGTGCTCCGGTTTGACTTTCCAACAGCTTTACTATCAATCTCCCAACTTGGAGAGACAGCCCCTTTAAGCTCCTGGTTCACACACGTTGCCCATTTGGCAGAGGAGGAAAGGGAAGAGGGAGAACCAATGAGAGAGTAGCTGTTAGGCATTTGGATGGGCACATGTCACTCTAATTTCCGGGCAGGAAGAAGAATTCACCAAAGTCTCAGCCACCCACCGGGAACCAGTATAGGTCCTGAACCAAATGTTTGGACTTGCGTTCAGCTCACAAAAAACGAGTTGAAAAATGGAGCTCAGGGGCACAGCAATTCACAAACTGGCAGAGTAATCAAGGCCAACTATCGTCCAAAAATCTGTTGAGGGAAGGCAACGAGGCGGACTTGAATGCGAGGCAGAATAGCAGGAAACAGATTTCAAGAGGTACGTTAGAATCGCCTGTAAAGCACAGGAAGAGGGGCACAACTTCGACAATGATGCACTTGGCCAAAAAGGGCGTATGCGTTTTCTCCTGAATATATTCAGGAGAAAACGCATACGCCCTTTTTGGCCAAGCAAGCAAGCGGGCAATGCAAATCTGCACTACAAAGAAGTATCACTTCCCACCGGTCAAAAGGGACATCCACAAAATGTGTAAAAACCAGAAAGGCAAGACAGGCCCTGGAGAACAGGGAGCCTTGTTATGCTGATGGGCGGGATGTAAGCTGCCAACTGCCTCCCTGGAGGAGTGCATTGTGTTCCCTAAAACAAGTAAACAACAGAGCTACAGAGCCAAGGGCACTTCCAGTCTAGGGAATATACCTTGGGAAAACTGAAGATCCATAAGACACAGCCACCCCCAAATTGAGGGCTGCACTGCTTACAAGAACCTCAACCTGGGTACACCTGAAATATCCCAGGAAATATAAAAATGGTTCAAAACATTGTGGAACTTACGTACGATGGAATATCCCTCAGCCATGAAATCAATGTCATAAGACCAGTAGCAGCAAAATGAGTGGATTCAGGTACGATGATTCTAAGTGAAAGAAGTCACACAGAAAAAGAAACTTATCATAAGATATCACTTAGGAAGATCCTGTAAACATGGCAACACATGAACTGAGTTAGGAAAGAGAACAGAGTCTCACATTTAGAAAACACTCTTATGCCTGCTTAAGGGGGAAGGAGAGGTGGGGTGATGCATCAAACCAGAGTTTGATATAAGCACAGGTACTGTTCCAAAAACCAACTATGGAATAGACAAGACCTACACCTTCCTCAGTGAAAGGGACTCAAAACCCCATATTTCCCGCAGAGGAGTAGATCTGACTAGTAAGAATCTTAAAACCTATGTATTGATATGTCTCCGTAAGGGAATCAAGTGTGTCTAGACTGGCATAAACATGGCAGCGAGAATCAGCTCAAACCCACTCTAAAAAGGAATTTCAAAAACAGAACAAAGAAACAGGGAAATTCTTTACAATTCCTTCAGGGTCTCTGATGCAACCTGGAATGACCCTATCTACGATGACAGCTGGATGTGGCATGAGGCTGGACACTTGGGACTGAGAGGATTGGTGAGATTGGGTGAGCAAATGCAGACCCTTTAAAGCAATAATGCATGGCCACCATTCCATGGGTCCCACCTCTCCAGGTTGAAGGGAATATTACTACAGCTATAACATGTACGGGAAACCTAGAGAATGGACACACTGTGAATACGAAAGGTTTCTAAAACTCAACGAAGAGTCCCTCTCCTGGTGCTCCGGTTTGACTTTCCAACAGCTTTACTATCAATCTCCCAACTTGGAGAGACAGCCCCTTTAAGCTCCTGGTTCACACAGGTTGCCCATTTGGCAGAGGAGGAAAGGGAAGAGGGAGAACCAATGAGAGAGTAGCTGTTAGGCATTTGGATGGGCACATGTCACTCTAATTTCCCGGCAGGAAGAAGAATTCACCAAAGTCTCAGCCACCCACCGGGAACCAGTATAGGTCCTGAACCAAATGTTTGGACTTGCGTTCATCTCACAAAAAACGAGTTGAAAAATGGAGCTCAGGGGCACAGCAATTCACAAACTGGCAGAGTAATCAAGGCCAACTATCGTCCAAAAATCTGTTGAGGGAAGGCAACGAGGCGGACTTGAATGCGAGGCAGAATAGCAGGAAACAGATTTCAAGAGGTACGTTAGAATCGCCTGTAAAGCACAGGAAGAGGGGCACAACTTCGACAATGATGCACTTGGCCAAAAAGGGCGTATGCGTTTTCTCCTGAATACATTCAGGAGAAAACGCATACGCCCTTTTTGGCCAAGCAAGCAAGCGGGCAATGCAAATCTGCACTACAAAGAAGTATCACTTCCCAACGGTCAAAAGGGACATCCACAAAATGTGTAAAAACCAGAAAGGCAAGACAGGCCCTGGAGAACAGGGAGCCTTGTTATGCTGATGGGCGGGATGTAAGCTGCCAACTGCCTCCCTGGAGGAGTGCATTGTGTTCCCTAAAACAAGTAAACAACAGAGCTACAGAGCCAAGGGCACTTCCAGTCTAGGGAATATACCTTGGGAAAACTGAAGATCCATAAGACACAGCCACCCCCAAATTGAGGGCTGCACTGCTTACAAGAACCTCAACCTGGGTACACCTGAAATATCCCAGGAAATATAAAAATGGTTCAAAACATTGTGGAACTTACGTACGATGGAATATCCCTCAGCCATGAAATCAATGTCATAAGACCAGTAGCAGCAAAATGAGTGGATTCAGGTACGATGATTCTAAGTGAAAGAAGTCACACAGAAAAAGAAACTTATCATAAGATATCACTTAGGAAGATCCTGTAAACATGGCAACACATGAACTGAGTTAGGAAAGAGAACAGAGTCTCACATTTAGAAAACACTCTTATGCCTGCTTAAGGGGGAAGGAGAGGTGGGGTGATGCATCAAACCAGAGTTTGATATAAGCACAGGTACTGTTCCAAAAACCAACTATGGAATAGACAAGACCTACACCTTCCTCAGTGAAAGGGACTCAAAACCCCATATTTCCCGCAGAGGAATAGATCTGACTAGTAAGAATCTTAAAACCTATGTATTGATATGTCTCCGTAAGGGAATCAAGTGTGTCTAGACTGGCATAAACATGGCAGCGAGAATCAGCTCAAACCCACTCTAAAAAGGAATTTCAAAAACAGAACAAAGAAACAGGGAAATTCTTTACAATTCCTTCAGGGTCTCTGATGCAACCTGGAATGACCCTATCTACGATGACAGCTGGATGTGGCATGAGGCTGGACACTTGGGACTGAGAGGATTGGTGAGATTGGGTGAGCAAATGCAGACCCTTTAAAGCAATAATGCATGGCCACCATTCCATGGGTCCCACCTCTCCAGGTTGAAGGGAATATTACTACAGCTATAACATGTACGGGAAACCTAGAGAATGGACACACTGTGAATACGAAAGGTTTCTAAAACTCAACGAAGAGTCCCTCTCCTGGTGCTCCGGTTTGACTTTCCAACAGCTTTACTATCAATCTCCCAACTTGGAGAGACAGCCCCTTTAAGCTCCTGGTTCACACAGGTTGCCCATTTGGCAGAGGAGGAAAGGGAAGAGGGAGAACCAATGAGAGAGTAGCTGTTAGGCATTTGGATGGGCACATGTCACTCTAATTTCCCGGCAGGAAGAAGAATTCACCAAAGTCTCAGCCACCCACCGGGAACCAGTATAGGTCCTGAACCAAATGTTTGGACTTGCGTTCAGCTCACAAAAAACGAGTTGAAAAATGGAGCTCAGGGGCACAGCAATTCACAAACTGGCAGAGTAATCAAGGCCAACTATCGTCCAAAAATCTGTTGAGGGAAGGCAACGAGGCGGACTTGAATGCGAGGCAGAATAGCAGGAAACAGATTTCAAGAGGTACGTTAGAATCGCCTGTAAAGCACAGGAAGAGGGGCACAACTTCGACAATGATGCACTTGGCCAAAAAGGGCGTATGCGTTTTCTCCTGAATACATTCAGGAGAAAACGCATACGCCCTTTTTGGCCAAGCAAGCAAGCGGGCAATGCAAATCTGCACTACAAAGAAGTATCACTTCCCACCGGTCAAAAGGGACATCCACAAAATGTGTAAAAACCAGAAAGGCAAGACAGGCCCTGGAGAACAGGGAGCCTTGTTATGCTGATGGGCGGGATGTAAGCTGCCAACTGCCTCCCTGGAGGAGTGCATTGTGTTCCCTAAAACAAGTAAACAACAGAGCTACAGAGCCAAGGGCACTTCCAGTCTAGGGAATATACCTTGGGAAAACTGAAGATCCATAAGACACAGCCACCCCCAAATTGAGGGCTGCACTGCTTACAAGAACCTCAACCTGGGTACACCTGAAATATCCCAGGAAATATAAAAATGGTTCAAAACATTGTGGAACTTACGTACGATGGAATATCCCTCAGCCATGAAATCAATGTCATAAGACCAGTAGCAGCAAAATGAGTGGATTCAGGTACGATGATTCTAAGTGAAAGAAGTCACACAGAAAAAGAAACTTATCATAAGATATCACTTAGGAAGATCCTGTAAACATGGCAACACATGAACTGAGTTAGGAAAGAGAACAGAGTCTCACATTTAGAAAACACTCTTATGCCTGCTTAAGGGGGAAGGAGAGGTGGGGTGATGCATCAAACCAGAGTTTGATATAAGCACAGGTACTGTTCCAAAAACCAACTATGGAATAGACAAGACCTACACCTTCCTCAGTGACAGGGACTCAAAACCCCATATTTCCCGCAGAGGAATAGATCTGACTAGTAAGAATCTTAAAACCTATGTATTGATATGTCTCCGTAAGGGAATCAAGTGTGTCTAGACTGGCATAAACATGGCAGCGAGAATCAGCTCAAACCCACTCTAAAAAGGAATTTCAAAAACAGAACAAAGAAACAGGGAAATTCTTTACAATTCCTTCAGGGTCTCTGATGCAACCTGGAATGACCCTATCTACGATGACAGCTGGATGTGGCATGAGGCTGGACACTTGGGACTGAGAGGATTGGTGAGATTGGGTGAGCAAATGCAGACCCTTTAAAGCAATAATGCATGGCAACCATTCCATGGGTCCCACCTCTCCAGGTTGAAGGGAATATTACTACAGCTATAACATGTACGGGAAACCTAGAGAATGGACACACTGTGAATACGAAAGGTTTCTAAAACTCAACGAAGAGTCCCTCTCCTGGTGCTCCGGTTTGACTTTCCAACAGCTTTACTATCAATCTCCCAACTTGGAGAGACAGCCCCTTTAAGCTCCTGGTTCACACAGGTTGCCCATTTGGCAGAGGAGGAAAGGGAAGAGGGAGAACCAATGAGAGAGTAGCTGTTAGGCATTTGGATGGGCACATGTCACTCTAATTTCCCGGCAGGAAGAAGAATTCACCAAAGTCTCAGCCACCCACCGGGAACCAGTATAGGTCCTGAACCAAATGTTTGGACTTGCGTTCAGCTCACAAAAAACGAGTTGAAAAATGGAGCTCAGGGGCACAGCAATTCACAAACTGGCAGAGTAATCAAGGCCAACTATCGTCCAAAAATCTGTTGAGGTAAGGCAACGAGGCGGACTTGAATGCGAGGCAGAATAGCAGGAAACAGATTTCAAGAGGTACGTTAGAATCGCCTGTAAAGCACAGGAAGAGGGGCACAACTTCGACAATGATGCACTTGGCCAAAAAGGGCGTATGCGTTTTCTCCTGAATATATTCAGGAGAAAACGCATACGCCCTTTTTGGCCAAGCAAGCAAGCGGGCAATGCAAATCTGCACTACAAAGAAGTATCACTTCCCACCGGTCAAAAGGGACATCCACAAAATGTGTAAAAACCAGAAAGGCAAGACAGGCCCTGGAGAACAGGGAGCCTTGTTATGCTGATGGGCGGGATGTAAGTTGCCAACTGCCTCACTGGAGGAGTGCATTGTGTTCCCTAAAACAAGTAAACAACAGAGCTACAGAGCCAAGGGCACTTCCAGTCTAGGGAATATACCTTGGGAAAACTGAAAATCCATAAGACAGAGCCACCCCCAAATTGAGGGCTGCACTGCTTACAAGAACCTCAACCTGGGTACACCTGAAATATCCCAGGAAATATAAAAATGGTTCAAAACATTGTGGAACTTACGTACGATGGAATATCCCTCAGCCACGAAATCAATGTCATAAGACCAGTAGCAGAAAAATGAGTGGATTCAGGTACGATGATTCTAAGGGAAAGAAGTCACACAGGAAAAGAAACTTATCATAAGATATCACTTAGGAAGATCCTGTAAACATGGCTACACATGAACTGAGTTAGGAAAGAGAACAGAGTCTCACATTTAGAAAACACTCTTATGCCTGCTTAAGGGGGAAGGAGAGGTGGGGTGATGCATCAAACCAGAGTTTGATATAAGCACAGGTACTGTTCCAAAAACCAACTATGGAATAGACAAGACCTACACCTTCCTCAGTGAAAGGGACTCAAAACCCCATATTTCCCGCAGAGGAATAGATCTGACTAGTAAGAATCTTAAAACCTATGTATTGATATGTCTGCGTAAGGGAATCAAGTGTGTCTAGACTGGCATAAACATGGCAGCGAGAATCAGCTCAAACCCACTCTAAAAAGGAATTTCAAAAACAGAACAAAGAAACAGGGAAATTCTTTACAATTCCTTCAGGGTCTCTGATGCAACCTGGAATGACCGTATCTACGATGACAGCTGGATGTGGCATGAGGCTGGACACTTGGGACTGAGAGGATTGGTGAGATTGGGTGAGCAAATGCAGACCCTTTAAAGCAATAATGCATGGCAACCATTCCATGGGTCCCACCTCTCCAGGTTGAAGGGAATATTACTACAGCTATAACATGTACGGGAAACCTAGAGAATGGACACACAGTGAATACGAAAGGTTTCTAAAACTCAACGAAGAGTCCCTCTCCTGGTGCTCCGGTTTGACTTTCCAACAGCTTTACTATCAATCTCCCAACTTGGAGAGACAGCCCCTTTAAGCTCCTGGTTCACACAGGTTGCCCATTTGGCAGAGGAGGAAAGGGAAGAGGGAGAACCAATGAGAGAGTAGCTGTTAGGCATTTGGATGGGCACATGTCACTCTAATTTCCCGGCAGGAAGAAGAATTCACCAAAGTCTCAGCCACCCACCGGGAACCAGTATAGGTCCTGAACCAAATGTTTGGACTTGCGTTCAGCTCACAAAAAACGAGTTGAAAAATGGAGCTCAGGGGCACAGCAATTCACAAACTGGCAGAGTAATCAAGGCCAACTATCGTCCAAAAATCTGTTGAGGGAAGGCAACGAGGCGGACTTGAATGCGAGGCAGAATAGCAGGAAACAGATTTCAAGAGGTACGTTAGAATCGCCTGTAAAGCACAGGAAGAGGGGCACAACTTCGACAATGATGCACTTGGCCAAAAAGGGCGTATGCGTTTTCTCCTGAATATATTCAGGAGAAAACGCATACGCCCTTTTTGGCCAAGCAAGCAAGCGGGCAATGCAAATCTGCACTACAAAGAAGTATCACTTCCCACCGGTCAAAAGGGACATCCACAAAATGTGTAAAAACCAGAAAGGCAAGACAGGCCCTGGAGAACAGGGAGCCTTGTTATGCTGATGGGCGGGATGTAAGTTGCCAACTGCCTCACTGGAGGAGTGCATTGTGTTCCCTAAAACAAGTAAACAACAGAGCTACAGAGCCAAGGGCACTTCCAGTCTAGGGAATATACCTTGGGAAAACTGAAAATCCATAAGACAGAGCCACCCCCAAATTGAGGGCTGCACTGCTTACAAGAACCTCAACCTGGGTACACCTGAAATATCCCAGGAAATATAAAAATGGTTCCAAACATTGTGGAACTTACGTACGATGGAATATCCCTCAGCCACGAAATCAATGTCATAAGACCAGTAGCAGCAAAATGAGTGGATTCAGGTACGATGATTCTAAGGGAAAGAAGTCACACAGGAAAAGAAACTTATCATAAGATATCACTTAGGAAGATCCTGTAAACATGGCTACACATGAACTGAGTTAGGAAAGAGAACAGAGTCTCACATTTAGAAAACACTCTTATGCCTGCTTAAGGGGGAAGGAGAGGTGGGGTGATGCATCAAACCAGAGTTTGATATAAGCACAGGTACTGTTCCAAAAACCAACTATGGAATAGACAAGACCTACACCTTCCTCAGTGAAAGGGACTCAAAACCCCATATTTCCCGCAGAGGAATAGATCTGACTAGTAAGAATCTTAAAACTTATGTATTGATATGTCCCCGTAAGGGAATCAAGTGTGTCTAGACTGGCATAAACATGGCAGCGAGAATCAGCTCAAACCCACTCTAAAAAGGAATTTCAAAAACAGAACAAAGAAACAGGGAAATTCTTTACAATTCCTTCAGGGTCTCTGATGCAACCTGGAATGACCGTATCTACGATGACAGCTGGATGTGGCATGAGGCTGGACACTTGGGACTGAGAGGATTGGTGAGATTGGGTGAGCAAATGCAGACCCTTTAAAGCAATAATGCATGGCAACCATTCCATGGGTCCCACCTCTCCAGGTTGAAGGGAATATTACTACAGCTATAACATGTACGGGAACCCTGTGGAATGGACACACTGTGAATACGAAAGGTTTCTAAAACTCAACGAAGAGTCCCTCTCCTGGTGCTCCGGTTTGACTTTCCAACAGCTTTACTATCAATCTCCCAACTTGGAGAGACAGCCCCTTTAAGCTCCTGGTTCACACAGGTTGCCCATTTGGCAGAGGAGGAAAGGGAAGAGGGAGAACCAATGAGAGAGTAGCTGTTAGGCATTTGGATGGGCACATGTCACTCTAATTTCCCGGCAGGAAGAAGAATTCACCAAAGTCTCAGCCACCCACCGGGAACCAGTATAGGTCCTGAACCAAATGTTTGGACTTGCGTTCAGCTCACAAAAAACGAGTTGAAAAATGGAGCTCAGGGGCACAGCAATTCACAAACTGGCAGAGTAATCAAGGCCAACTATCGTCCAAAAATCTGTTGAGGGAAGGCAACGAGGCGGACTTGAATGCGAGGCAGAATAGCAGGAAACAGATTTCAAGAGGTACGTTAGAATCGCCTGTAAAGCACAGGAAGAGGGGCACAACTTCGACAATGATGCACTTGGCCAAAAAGGGCGTATGCGTTTTCTCCTGAATATATTCAGGAGAAAACGCATACGCCCTTTTTGGCCAAGCAAGCAAGCGGGCAATGCAAATCTGCACTACAAAGAAGTATCACTTCCCACCGGTCAAAAGGGACATCCACAAAATGTGTAAAAACCAGAAAGGCAAGACAGGCCCTGGAGAACAGGGAGCCTTGTTATGCTGATGGGCGGGATGTAAGTTGCCAACTGCCTCACTGGAGGAGTGCATTGTGTTCCCTAAAACAAGTAAACAACAGAGCTACAGAGCCAAGGGCACTTCCAGTCTAGGGAATATACCTTGGGAAAACTGAAAATCCATAAGACAGAGCCACCCCCAAATTGAGGGCTGCACTGCTTACAAGAACCTCAACCTGGGTACACCTGAAATATCCCAGGAAATATAAAAATGGTTCAAAACATTGTGGAACTTACGTACGATGGAATATCCCTCAGCCACGAAATCAATGTCATAAGACCAGTAGCAGCAAAATGAGTGGATTCAGGTACGATGATTCTAAGGGAAAGAAGTCACACAGGAAAAGAAACTTATCATAAGATATCACTTAGGAAGATCCTGTAAACATGGCTACACATGAACTGAGTTAGGAAAGAGAACAGAGTCTCACATTTAGAAAACACTCTTATGCCTGCTTAAGGGGGAAGGAGAGGTGGGGTGATGCATCAAACCAGAGTTTGATATAAGCACAGGTACTGTTCCAAAAACCAACTATGGAATAGACAAGACCTACACCTTCCTCAGTGAAAGGGACTCAAAACCCCATATTTCCCGCA
This sequence comes from Mesoplodon mirus, assembly GCF_964341445.2. NCBI lineage: Eukaryota > Metazoa > Chordata > Mammalia > Artiodactyla > Ziphiidae > Mesoplodon > Mesoplodon mirus. Next base: position 1,661,019 of record NW_028295729.1, read on the forward strand.
GAGGAATAGATCTGACTAGTAAGAATCTTAAAACCTATGTATTGATATGTCTCCGTAAGGGAATCAAGTGTGTCTAGACTGGCATAAACATGGCAGCGAGAATCAGCTCAAACCCACTCTAAAAAGGAATTTCAAAAACAGAACAAAGAAACAGGGAAATTCTTTACAATTCCTTCAGGGTCTCTGATGCAACCTGGAATGACCCTATCTACGATGACAGCTGGATGTGGCATGAGGCTGGACACTTGGGACTGAGAGGATTGGTGAGATTGGGTGAGCAAATGCAGACCCTTTAAAGCAATAATGCATGGCAACCATTCCATGGGTCCCACCTCTCCAGGTTGAAGGGAATATTACTACAGCTATAACATGTACGGGAAACCTAGAGAATGGACACACTGTGAATACGAAAGGTTTCTAAAACTCAACGAAGAGTCCCTCTCCTGGTGCTCCGGTTTGACTTTCCAACAGCTTTACTATCAATCTCCCAACTTGGAGAGACAGCCCCTTTAAGCTGCTGGTTCACACAGGTTGCCCATTTGGCAGAGGAGGAAAGGGAAGAGGGAGAACCAATGAGAGAGTAGCTGTTAGGCATTTGGATGGGCACATGTCACTCTAATTTCCCGGCAGGAAGAAGAATTAACCAAAGTCTCAGCCACCCACCGGGAACCAGTATAGGTCCTGAACCAAATGTTTGGACTTGCGTTCAGCTCACAAAAAACGAGTTGAAAAATGGAGCTCAGGGGCACAGCAATTCACAAACTGGCAGAGTAATCAAGGCCAACTATCGTCCAAAAATCTGTTGAGGGAAGGCAACGAGGCGGACTTGAATGCGAGGCAGAATAGCAGGAAACAGATTTCAAGAGGTACGTTAGAATCGCCTGTAAAGCACAGGAAGAGGGGCACAACTTCGACAATGATGCACTTGGCCAAAAAGGGCGTATGCGTTTTCTCCTGAATATATTCAGGAGAAAACGCATACGCCCTTTTTGGCCAAGCAAGCAAGCGGGCAATGCAAATCTGCACTACAAAGAAGTATCACTTCCCACCGGTCAAAAGGGACATCCACAAAATGTGTAAAAACCAGAAAGGCAAGACAGGCCCTGGAGAACAGGGAGCCTTGTTATGCTGATGGGCGGGATGTAAGCTGCCAACTGCCTCCCTGGAGGAGTGCATTGTGTTCCCTAAAACAAGTAAACAACAGAGCTACAGAGCCAAGGGCACTTCCAGTCTAGGGAATATACCTTGGGAAAACTGAAGATCCATAAGACACAGCCACCCCCAAATTGAGGGCTGCACTGCTTACAAGAACCTCAACCTGGGTACACCTGAAATATCCCAGGAAATATAAAAATGGTTCAAAACATTGTGGAACTTACGTACGATGGAATATCCCTCAGCCATGAAATCAATGTCATAAGACCAGTAGCAGCCAAATGAGTGGATTCAGGTACGATGATTCTAAGTGAAAGAAGTCACACAGAAAAAGAAACTTATCATAAGATATCACTTAGGAAGATCCTGTAAACATGGCAACACATGAACTGAGTTAGGAAAGAGAACAGAGTCTCACATTTAGAAAACACTCTTATGCCTGCTTAAGGGGGAAGGAGAGGTGGGGTGATGCATCAAACCAGAGTTTGATATAAGCACAGGTACTGTTCCAAAAACCAACTATGGAATAGACAAGACCTACACCTTCCTCAGTGAAAGGGACTCAAAACCCCATATTTCCCGCAGAGGAGTAGATCTGACTAGTAAGAATCTTAAAACCTATGTATTGATATGTCTCCGTAAGGGAATCAAGTGTGTCTAGACTGGCATAAACATGGCAGCGAGAATCAGCTCAAACCCACTCTAAAAAGGAATTTCAAAAACAGAACAAAGAAACGGGGAAATTCTTTACAATTCCTTCAGGGTCTCTGATGCAACCTGGAATGACCCTATCTACGATGACAGCTGGATGTGGCATGAGGCTGGACACTTGGGACTGAGAGGATTGGTGAGATTGGGTGAGCAAATGCAGACCCTTTAAAGCAATAATGCATGGCCACCATTCCATGGGTCCCACCTCTCCAGGTTGAAGGGAATATTACTACAGCTATAACATGTACGGGAAACCTAGAGAATGGACACACTGTGAATACGAAAGGTTTCTAAAACTCAACGAAGAGTCCCTCTCCTGGTGCTCCGGTTTGACTTTCCAACAGCTTTACTATCAATCTCCCAACTTGGAGAGACAGCCCCTTTAAGCTCCTGGTTCACACAGGTTGCCCATTTGGCAGAGGAGGAAAGGGAAGAGGGAGAACCAATGAGAGAGTAGCTGTTAGGCATTTGGATGGGCACATGTCACTCTAATTTCCCGGCAGGAAGAAGAATTCACCAAAGTCTCAGCCACCCACCGGGAACCAGTATAGGTCCTGAACCAAATGTTTGGACTTGCGTTCAGCTCACAAAAAACGAGTTGAAAAATGGAGCTCAGGGGCACAGCAATTCACAAACTGGCAGAGTAATCAAGGCCAACTATCGTCCAAAAATCTGTTGAGGGAAGGCAACGAGGCGGACTTGAATGCGAGGCAGAATAGCAGGAAACAGATTTCAAGAGGTACGTTAGAATCGCCTGTAAAGCACAGGAAGAGGGGCACAACTTCGACAATGATGCACTTGGCCAAAAAGGGCGTATGCGTTTTCTCCTGAATACATTCAGGAGAAAACGCATACGCCCTTTTTGGCCAAGCAAGCAAGCGGGCAATGCAAATCTGCACTACAAAGAAGTATCACTTCCCAACGGTCAAAAGGGACATCCACAAAATGTGTAAAAACCAGAAAGGCAAGACAGGCCCTGGAGAACAGGGAGCCTTGTTATGCTGATGGGCGGGATGTAAGCTGCCAACTGCCTCCCTGGAGGAGTGCATTGTGTTCCCTAAAACAAGTAAACAACAGAGCTACAGAGCCAAGGGCACTTCCAGTCTAGGGAATATACCTTGGGAAAACTGAAGATCCATAAGACACAGCCACCCCCAAATTGAGGGCTGCACTGCTTACAAGAACCTCAACCTGGGTACACCTGAAATATCCCAGGAAATATAAAAATGGTTCAAAACATTGTGGAACTTACGTACGATGGAATATCCCTCAGCCATGAAATCAATGTCATAAGACCAGTAGCAGCAAAATGAGTGGATTCAGGTACGATGATTCTAAGTGAAAGAAGTCACACAGAAAAATAAATTTATCATAAGATATCACTTAGGAAGCTCCTGTAAACATGGCAACACATGAACTGAGTTAGGAAAGAGAACAGAGTCTCACATTTAGAAAACACTCTTATGCCTGCTTAAGGGGGAAGGAGAGGTGGGGTGATGCATCAAACCAGAGTTTGATATAAGCACAGGTACTGTTCCAAAAACCAACTATGGAATAGACAAGACCTACACCTTCCTCAGTGAAAGGGACTCAAAACCCCATATTTCCCGCAGAGGAGTAGATCTGACTAGTAAGAATCTTAAAACCTATGTATTGATATGTCTCCGTAAGGGAATCAAGTGTGTCTAGACTGGCATAAACATGGCAGCGAGAATCAGCTCAAACCCACTCTAAAAAGGAATTTCAAAAACAGAACAAAGAAACAGGGAAATTCTTTACAATTCCTTCAGGGTCTCTGATGCAACCTGGAATGACCCTATCTACGATGACAGCTGGATGTGGCATGAGGCTGGACACTTGGGACTGAGAGGATTGGTGAGATTGGGTGAGCAAATGCAGACCCTTTAAAGCAATAATGCATGGCCACCATTCCATGGGTCCCACCTCTCCAGGTTGAAGGGAATATTACTACAGCTATAACATGTACGGGAAACCTAGAGAATGGACACACTGTGAATACGAAAGGTTTCTAAAACTCAACGAAGAGTCCCTCTCCTGGTGCTCCGGTTTGACTTTCCAACAGCTTTACTATCAATCTCCCAACTTGGAGAGACAGCCCCTTTAAGCTCCTGGTTCACACAGGTTGCCCATTTGGCAGAGGAGGAAAGGGAAGAGGGAGAACCAATGAGAGAGTAGCTGTTAGGCATTTGGATGGGCACATGTCACTCTAATTTCCCGGCAGGAAGAAGAATTCACCAAAGTCTCAGCCACCCACCGGGAACCAGTATAGGTCCTGAACCAAATGTTTGGACTTGCGTTCAGCTCACAAAAAACGAGTTGAAAAATGGAGCTCAGGGGCACAGCAATTCACAAACTGGCAGAGTAATCAAGGCCAACTATCGTCCAAAAATCTGTTGAGGGAAGGCAACGAGGCGGACTTGAATGCGAGGCAGAATAGCAGGAAACAGATTTCAAGAGGTACGTTAGAATCGCCTGTAAAGCACAGGAAGAGGGGCACAACTTCGACAATGATGCACTTGGCCAAAAAGGGCGTATGCGTTTTCTCCTGAATACATTCAGGAGAAAACGCATACGCCCTTTTTGGCCAAGCAAGCAAGCGGGCAATGCAAATCTGCACTACAAAGAAGTATCACTTCCCACCGGTCAAAAGGGACATCCACAAAATGTGTAAAAACCAGAAAGGCAAGACAGGCCCTGGAGAACAGGGAGCCTTGTTATGCTGATGGGCGGGATGTAAGCTGCCAACTGCCTCCCTGGAGGAGTGCATTGTGTTCCCTAAAACAAGTAAACAACAGAGCTACAGAGCCAAGGGCACTTCCAGTCTAGGGAATATACCTTGGGAAAACTGAAGATCCATAAGACACAGCCACCCCCAAATTGAGGGCTGCACTGCTTACAAGAACCTCAACCTGGGTACACCTGAAATATCCCAGGAAATATAAAAATGGTTCAAAACATTGTGGAACTTACGTACGATGGAATATCCCTCAGCCATGAAATCAATGTCATAAGACCAGTAGCAGCAAAATGAGTGGATTCAGGTACGATGATTCTAAGTGAAAGAAGTCACACAGAAAAAGAAACTTATCATAAGATATCACTTAGGAAGATCCTGTAAACATGGCAACACATGAACTGAGTTAGGAAAGAGAACAGAGTCTCACATTTAGAAAACACTCTTATGCCTGCTTAAGGGGGAAGGAGAGGTGGGGTGATGCATCAAACCAGAGTTTGATATAAGCACAGGTACTGTTCCAAAAACCAACTATGGAATAGACAAGACCTACACCTTCCTCAGTGAAAGGGACTCAAAACCCCATATTTCCCGCAGAGGAGTAGATCTGACTAGTAAGAATCTTAAAACCTATGTATTGATATGTCTCCGTAAGGGAATCAAGTGTGTCTAGACTGGCATAAACATGGCAGCGAGAATCAGCTCAAACCCACTCTAAAAAGGAATTTCAAAAACAGAACAAAGAAACAGGGAAATTCTTTACAATTCCTTCAGGGTCTCTGATGCAACCTGGAATGACCCTATCTACGATGACAGCTGGATGTGGCATGAGGCTGGACACTTGGGACTGAGAGGATTGGTGAGATTGGGTGAGCAAATGCAGACCCTTTAAAGCAATAATGCATGGCCACCATTCCATGGGTCCCACCTCTCCAGGTTGAAGGGAATATTACTACAGCTATAACATGTACGGGAAACCTAGAGAATGGACACACTGTGAATACGAAAGGTTTCTAAAACTCAACGAAGAGTCCCTCTCCTGGTGCTCCGGTTTGACTTTCCAACAGCTTTACTATCAATCTCCCAACTTGGAGAGACAGCCCCTTTAAGCTCCTGGTTCACACAGGTTGCCCATTTGGCAGAGGAGGAAAGGGAAGAGGGAGAACCAATGAGAGAGTAGCTGTTAGGCATTTGGATGGGCACATGTCACTCTAATTTCCCGGCAGGAAGAAGAATTCACCAAAGTCTCAGCCACCCACCGGGAACCAGTATAGGTCCTGAACCAAATGTTTGGACTTGCGTTCAGCTCACAAAAAACGAGTTGAAAAATGGAGCTCAGGGGCACAGCAATTCACAAACTGGCAGAGTAATCAAGGCCAACTATCGTCCAAAAATCTGTTGAGGGAAGGCAACGAGGCGGACTTGAATGCGAGGCAGAATAGCAGGAAACAGATTTCAAGAGGTACGTTAGAATCGCCTGTAAAGCACAGGAAGAGGGGCACAACTTCGACAATGATGCACTTGGCCAAAAAGGGCGTATGCGTTTTCTCCTGAATACATTCAGGAGAAAACGCATACGCCCTTTTTGGCCAAGCAAGCAAGCGGGCAATGCAAATCTGCACTACAAAGAAGTATCACTTCCCAACGGTCAAAAGGGACATCCACAAAATGTGTAAAAACCAGAAAGGCAAGACAGGCCCTGGAGAACAGGGAGCCTTGTTATGCTGATGGGCGGGATGTAAGCTGCCAACTGCCTCCCTGGAGGAGTGCATTGTGTTCCCTAAAACAAGTAAACAACAGAGCTACAGAGCCAAGGGCACTTCCAGTCTAGGGAATATACCTTGGGAAAACTGAAGATCCATAAGACACAGCCACCCCCAAATTGAGGGCTGCACTGCTTACAAGAACCTCAACCTGGGTACACCTGAAATATCCCAGGAAATATAAAAATGGTTCAAAACATTGTGGAACTTACGTACGATGGAATATCCCTCAGCCATGAAATCAATGTCATAAGACCAGTAGCAGCAAAATGAGTGGATTCAGGTACGATGATTCTAAGTGAAAGAAGTCACACAGAAAAAGAAACTTATCATAAGATATCACTTAGGAAGATCCTGTAAACATGGCAACACATGAACTGAGTTAGGAAAGAGAACAGAGTCTCACATTTAGAAAACACTCTTATGCCTGCTTAAGGGGGAAGGAGAGGTGGGGTGATGCATCAAACCAGAGTTTGATATAAGCACAGGTACTGTTCCAAAAACCAACTATGGAATAGACAAGACCTACACCTTCCTCAGTGACAGGGACTCAAAACCCCATATTTCCCGCAGAGGAATAGATCTGACTAGTAAGAATCTTAAAACCTATGTATTGATATGTCTCCGTAAGGGAATCAAGTGTGTCTAGACTGGCATAAACATGGCAGCGAGAATCAGCTCAAACCCACTCTAAAAAGGAATTTCAAAAACAAAACAAAGAAACAGGGAAATTCTTTACAATTCCTTCAGGGTCTCTGATGCAACCTGGAATGACCCTATCTACGATGACAGCTGGATGTGGCATGAGGCTGGACACTTGGGACTGAGAGGATTGGTGAGATTGGGTGAGCAAATGCAGACCCTTTAAAGCAATAATGCATGGCAACCATTCCATGGGTCCCACCTCTCCAGGTTGAAGGGAATATTACTACAGCTATAACATGTACGGGAAACCTAGAGAATGGACACACTGTGAATACGAAAGGTTTCTAAAACTCAACGAAGAGTCCCTCTCCTGGTGCTCCGGTTTGACTTTCCAACAGCTTTACTATCAATCTCCCAACTTGGAGAGACAGCCCCTTTAAGCTCCTGGTTCACACAGGTTGCCCATTTGGCAGAGGAGGAAAGGGAAGAGGGAGAACCAATGAGAGAGTAGCTGTTAGGCATTTGGATGGGCACATGTCACTCTAATTTCCCGGCAGGAAGAAGAATTCACCAAAGTCTCAGCCACCCACCGGGAACCAGTATAGGTCCTGAACCAAATGTTTGGACTTGCGTTCAGCTCACAAAAAACGAGTTGAAAAATGGAGCTCAGGGGCACAGCAATTCACAAACTGGCAGAGTAATCAAGGCCAACTATCGTCCAAAAATCTGTTGAGGTAAGGCAACGAGGCGGACTTGAATGCGAGGCAGAATAGCAGGAAACAGATTTCAAGAGGTACGTTAGAATCGCCTGTAAAGCACAGGAAGAGGGGCACAACTTCGACAATGATGCACTTGGCCAAAAAGGGCGTATGCGTTTTCTCCTGAATATATTCAGGAGAAAACGCATACGCCCTTTTTGGCCAAGCAAGCAAGCGGGCAATGCAAATCTGCACTACAAAGAAGTATCACTTCCCACCGGTCAAAAGGGACATCCACAAAATGTGTAAAAACCAGAAAGGCAAGACAGGCCCTGGAGAACAGGGAGCCTTGTTATGCTGATGGGCGGGATGTAAGTTGCCAACTGCCTCACTGGAGGAGTGCATTGTGTTCCCTAAAACAAGTAAACAACAGAGCTACAGAGCCAAGGGCACTTCCAGTCTAGGGAATATACCTTGGGAAAACTGAAAATCCATAAGACAGAGCCACCCCCAAATTGAGGGCTGCACTGCTTACAAGAACCTCAACCTGGGTACACCTGAAATATCCCAGGAAATATAAAAATGGTTCAAAACATTGTGGAACTTACGTACGATGGAATATCCCTCAGCCACGAAATCAATGTCATAAGACCAGTAGCAGAAAAATGAGTGGATTCAGGTACGATGATTCTAAGGGAAAGAAGTCACACAGGAAAAGAAACTTATCATAAGATATCACTTAGGAAGATCCTGTAAACATGGCTACACATGAACTGAGTTAGGAAAGAGAACAGAGTCTCACATTTAGAAAACACTCTTATGCCTGCTTAAGGGGGAAGGAGAGGTGGGGTGATGCATCAAACCAGAGTTTGATATAAGCACAGGTACTGTTCCAAAAACCAACTATGGAATAGACAAGACCTACACCTTCCTCAGTGAAAGGGACTCAAAACCCCATATTTCCCGCAGAGGAATAGATCTGACTAGTAAGAATCTTAAAACCTATGTATTGATATGTCTGCGTAAGGGAATCAAGTGTGTCTAGACTGGCATAAACATGGCAGCGAGAATCAGCTCAAACCCACTCTAAAAAGGAATTTCAAAAACAGAACAAAGAAACAGGGAAATTCTTTACAATTCCTTCAGGGTCTCTGATGCAACCTGGAATGACCGTATCTACGATGACAGCTGGATGTGGCATGAGGCTGGACACTTGGGACTGAGAGGATTGGTGAGATTGGGTGAGCAAATGCAGACCCTTTAAAGCAATAATGCATGGCAACCATTCCATGGGTCCCACCTCTCCAGGTTGAAGGGAATATTACTACAGCTATAACATGTACGGGAAACCTAGAGAATGGACACACAGTGAATACGAAAGGTTTCTAAAACTCAACGAAGAGTCCCTCTCCTGGTGCTCCGGTTTGACTTTCCAACAGCTTTACTATCAATCTCCCAACTTGGAGAGACAGCCCCTTTAAGCTCCTGGTTCACACAGGTTGCCCATTTGGCAGAGGAGGAAAGGGAAGAGGGAGAACCAATGAGAGAGTAGCTGTTAGGCATTTGGATGGGCACATGTCACTCTAATTTCCCGGCAGGAAGAAGAATTCACCAAAGTCTCAGCCACCCACCGGGAACCAGTATAGGTCCTGAACCAAATGTTTGGACTTGCGTTCAGCTCACAAAAAACGAGTTGAAAAATGGAGCTCAGGGGCACAGCAATTCACAAACTGGCAGAGTAATCAAGGCCAACTATCGTCCAAAAATCTGTTGAGGGAAGGCAACGAGGCGGACTTGAATGCGAGGCAGAATAGCAGGAAACAGATTTCAAGAGGTACGTTAGAATCGCCTGTAAAGCACAGGAAGAGGGGCACAACTTCGACAATGATGCACTTGGCCAAAAAGGGCGTATGCGTTTTCTCCTGAATATATTCAGGAGAAAACGCATACGCCCTTTTTGGCCAAGCAAGCAAGCGGGCAATGCAAATCTGCACTACAAAGAAGTATCACTTCCCACCGGTCAAAAGGGACATCCACAAAATGTGTAAAAACCAGAAAGGCAAGACAGGCCCTGGAGAACAGGGAGCCTTGTTATGCTGATGGGCGGGATGTAAGTTGCCAACTGCCTCACTGGAGGAGTGCATTGTGTTCCCTAAAACAAGTAAACAACAGAGCTACAGAGCCAAGGGCACTTCCAGTCTAGGGAATATACCTTGGGAAAACTGAAAATCCATAAGACAGAGCCACCCCCAAATTGAGGGCTGCACTGCTTACAAGAACCTCAACCTGGGTACACCTGAAATATCCCAGGAAATATAAAAATGGTTCCAAACATTGTGGAACTTACGTACGATGGAATATCCCTCAGCCACGAAATCAATGTCATAAGACCAGTAGCAGCAAAATGAGTGGATTCAGGTACGATGATTCTAAGGGAAAGAAGTCACACAGGAAAAGAAACTTATCATAAGATATCACTTAGGAAGATCCTGTAAACATGGCTACACATGAACTGAGTTAGGAAAGAGAACAGAGTCTCACATTTAGAAAACACTCTTATGCCTGCTTAAGGGGGAAGGAGAGGTGGGGTGATGCATCAAACCAGAGTTTGATATAAGCACAGGTACTGTTCCAAAAACCAACTATGGAATAGACAAGACCTACACCTTCCTCAGTGAAAGGGACTCAAAACCCCATATTTCCCGCAGAGGAATAGATCTGACTAGTAAGAATCTTAAAACTTATGTATTGATATGTCCCCGTAAGGGAATCAAGTGTGTCTAGACTGGCATAAACATGGCAGCGAGAATCAGCTCAAACCCACTCTAAAAAGGAATTTCAAAAACAGAACAAAGAAACAGGGAAATTCTTTACAATTCCTTCAGGGTCTCTGATGCAACCTGGAATGACCGTATCTACGATGACAGCTGGATGTGGCATGAGGCTGGACACTTGGGACTGAGAGGATTGGTGAGATTGGGTGAGCAAATGCAGACCCTTTAAAGCAATAATGCATGGCAACCATTCCATGGGTCCCACCTCTCCAGGTTGAAGGGAATATTACTACAGCTATAACATGTACGGGAACCCTGTGGAATGGACACACTGTGAATACGAAAGGTTTCTAAAACTCAACGAAGAGTCCCTCTCCTGGTGCTCCGGTTTGACTTTCCAACAGCTTTACTATCAATCTCCCAACTTGGAGAGACAGCCCCTTTAAGCTCCTGGTTCACACAGGTTGCCCATTTGGCAGAGGAGGAAAGGGAAGAGGGAGAACCAATGAGAGAGTAGCTGTTAGGCATTTGGATGGGCACATGTCACTCTAATTTCCCGGCAGGAAGAAGAATTCACCAAAGTCTCAGCCACCCACCGGGAACCAGTATAGGTCCTGAACCAAATGTTTGGACTTGCGTTCAGCTCACAAAAAACGAGTTGAAAAATGGAGCTCAGGGGCACAGCAATTCACAAACTGGCAGAGTAATCAAGGCCAACTATCGTCCAAAAATCTGTTGAGGGAAGGCAACGAGGCGGACTTGAATGTGAGGCAGAATAGCAGGAAACAGATTTCAAGAGGTACGTTAGAATCGCCTGTAAAGCACAGGAAGAGGGGCACAACTTCGACAATGATGCACTTGGCCAAAAAGGGCGTATGCGTTTTCTCCTGAATATATTCAGGAGAAAACGCATACGCCCTTTTTGGCCAAGCAAGCAAGCGGGCAATGCAAATCTGCACTACAAAGAAGTATCACTTCCCACCGGTCAAAAGGGACATCCACAAAATGTGTAAAAACCAGAAAGGCAAGACAGGCCCTGGAGAACAGGGAGCCTTGTTATGCTGATGGGCGGGATGTAAGTTGCCAACTGCCTCACTGGAGGAGTGCATTGTGTTCCCTAAAACAAGTAAACAACAGAGCTACAGAGCCAAGGGCACTTCCAGTCTAGGGAATATACCTTGGGAAAACTGAAAATCCATAAGACAGAGCCACCCCCAAATTGAGGGCTGCACTGCTTACAAGAACCTCAACCTGGGTACACCTGAAATATCCCAGGAAATATAAAAATGGTTCCAAACATTGTGGAACTTACGTACGATGGAATATCCCTCAGCCACGAAATCAATGTCATAAGACCAGTAGCAGCAAAATGAGTGGATTCAGGTACGATGATTCTAAGGGAAAGAAGTCACACAGGAAAAGAAACTTATCATAAGATATCACTTAGGAAGATCCTGTAAACATGGCTACACATGAACTGAGTTAGGAAAGAGAACAGAGTCTCACATTTAGAAAACACTCTTATGCCTGCTTAAGGGGGAAGGAGAGGTGGGGTGATGCATCAAACCAGAGTTTGATATAAGCACAGGTACTGTTCCAAAAACCAACTATGGAATAGACAAGACCTACACCTTCCTCAGTGAAAGGGACTCAAAACCCCATATTTCCCGCAGAGGAATAGATCTGACTAGTAAGAATCTTAAAACCTATGTATTGATATGTCTCCGTAAGGGAATCAAGTGTGTCTAGACTGGCATAAACATGGCAGCGAGAATCAGCTCAAACCCACTCTAAAAAGGAATTTCAAAAACAGAACAAAGAAACAGGGAAATTCTTTACAATTCCTTCAGGGTCTCTGATGCAACCTGGAATGACCCTATCTACGATGACAGCTGGATGTGGCATGAGGCTGGACACTTGGGACTGAGAGGATTGGTGAGATTGGGTGAGCAAATGCAGACCCTTTAAAGCAATAATGCATGGCAACCATTCCATGGGTCCCACCTCTCCAGGTTGAAGGGAATATTACTACAGCTATAACATGTACGGGAAACCTAGAGAATGGACACACTGTGAATACGAAAGGTTTCTAAAACTCAACGAAGAGTCCCTCTCCTGGTGCTCCGGTTTGACTTTCCAACAGCTTTACTATCAATCTCCCAACTTGGAGAGACAGCCCCTTTAAGCTGCTGGTTCACACAGGTTGCCCATTTGGCAGAGGAGGAAAGGGAAGAGGGAGAACCAATGAGAGAGTAGCTGTTAGGCATTTGGATGGGCACATGTCACTCTAATTTCCCGGCAGGAAGAAGAATTAACCAAAGTCTCAGCCACCCACCGGGAACCAGTATAGGTCCTGAACCAAATGTTTGGACTTGCGTTCAGCTCACAAAAAACGAGTTGAAAAATGGAGCTCAGGGGCACAGCAATTCACAAACTGGCAGAGTAATCAAGGCCAACTATCGTCCAAAAATCTGTTGAGGGAAGGCAACGAGGCGGACTTGAATGCGAGGCAGAATAGCAGGAAACAGATTTCAAGAGGTACGTTAGAATCGCCTGTAAAGCACAGGAAGAGGGGCACAACTTCGACAATGATGCACTTGGCCAAAAAGGGCATATGCGTTTTCTCCTGAATATATTCAGGAGAAAACGCATACGCCCTTTTTGGCCAAGCAAGCAAGCGGGCAATGCAAATCTGCACTACAAAGAAGTATCACTTCCCAACGGTCAAAAGGGACATCCACAAAATGTGTAAAAACCAGAAAGGCAAGACAGGCCCTGGAGAACAGGGAGCCTTGTTATGCTGATGGGCGGGATGTAAGTTGCCAACTGCCTCACTGGAGGAGTGCATTGTGTTCCCTAAAACAAGTAAACAACAGAGCTACAGAGCCAAGGGCACTTCCAGTCTAGGGAATATACCTTGGGAAAACTGAAAATCCATAAGACAGAGCCACCCCCAAATTGAGGGCTGCACTGCTTACAGGAACCTCAACCTGGGTACACCTGAAATATCCCAGGAAATATAAAAATGGTTCCAAACATTGTGGAACTTACGTACGATGGAATATCCCTCAGCCATGAAATCAATGTCATAAGACCAGTAGCAGCAAAATGAGTGGATTCAGGTACGATGATTCTAAGTGAAAGAAGTCACACAGAAAAAGAAACTTATCATAAGATATCACTTAGGAAGATCCTGTAAACATGGCAACACATGAACTGAGTTAGGAAAGAGAACAGAGTCTCACATTTAGAAAACACTCTTATGCCTGCTTAAGGGGGAAGGAGAGGTGGGGTGATGCATCAAACCAGAGTTTGATATAAGCACAGGTACTGTTCCAAAAACCAACTATGGAATAGACAAGACCTACACCTTCCTCAGTGAAAGGGACTCAAAACCCCATATTTCCCGCAGAGGAATAGATCTGACTAGTAAGAATCTTAAAACCTATGTATTGATATGTCTCCGTAAGGGAATCAGGTGTGTCTAGACTGGCATAAACATGGCAGCGAGAATCAGCTCAAACCCACTCTAAAAAGGAATTTCAAAAACAGAACAAAGAAACAGGGAAATTCTTTACAATTCCTTCAGGGTCTCTGATGCAACCTGGAATGACCCTATCTACGATGACAGCTGGATGTGGCATGAGGCTGGACACTTGGGACTGAGAGGATTGGTGAGATTGGGTGAGCAAATGCAGACCCTTTAAAGCAATAATGCATGGCAACCATTCCATGGGTCCCACCTCTCCAGGTTGAAGGGAATATTACTACAGCTATAACATGTACGGGAACCCTAGAGAATGGACACACTGTGAATACGAAAGGTTTCTAAAACTCAACGAAGAGTCCCTCTCCTGGTGCTCCGGTTTGACTTTCCAACAGCTTTACTATCAATCTCCCAACTTGGAGAGACAGCCCCTTTAAGCTCCTGGTTCACACAGGTTGCCCATTTGGCAGAGGAGGAAAGGGAAGAGGGAGAACCAATGAGAGAGTAGCTGTTAGGCATTTGGATGGGCACATGTCACTCTAATTTCCCGGCAGGAAGAAGAATTCACCAAAGTCTCAGCCACCCACCGGGAACCAGTATAGGTCCTGAACCAAATGTTTGGACTTGCGTTCAGCTCACAAAAAACGAGTTGAAAAATGGAGCTCAGGGGCACAGCAATTCACAAACTGGCAGAGTAATCAAGGCCAACTATCGTCCAAAAATCTGTTGAGGGAAGGCAACGAGGCGGACTTGAATGCGAGGCAGAATAGCAGGAAACAGATTTCAAGAGGTACGTTAGAATCGCCTGTAAAGCACAGGAAGAGGGGCACAACTTCGACAATGATGCACTTGGCCAAAAAGGGCGTATGCGTTTTCTCCTGAATATATTCAGGAGAAAACGCATACGCCCTTTTTGGCCAAGCAAGCAAGCGGGCAATGCAAATCTGCACTACAAAGAAGTATCACTTCCCAACGGTCAAAAGGGACATCCACAAAATGTGTAAAAACCAGAAAGGCAAGACAGGCCCTGGAGAACAGGGAGCCTTGTTATGCTGATGGGCGGGATGTAAGTTGCCAACTGCCTCACTGGAGGAGTGCATTGTGTTCCCTAAAACAAGTAAACAACAGAGCTACAGAGCCAAGGGCACTTCCAGTCTAGGGAATATACCTTGGGAAAACTGAAAATCCACAAGACAGAGCCACCCCTAAATTGAGGGCTGCACTGCTTACAAGAACCTCAACCTGGGTACACCTGAAATATCCCAGGAAATATAAAAATGGTTCCAAACATTGTGGAACTTACGTACGATGGAATATCCCTCAGCCACGAAATCAATGTCATAAGACCAGTAGCAGCAAATTGAGTGGATTCAGGTACGATGATTCTAAGGGAAAGAAGTCACACAGGAAAAGAAAC
Source organism: Mesoplodon mirus (assembly GCF_964341445.2). Taxonomy (NCBI): domain Eukaryota; kingdom Metazoa; phylum Chordata; class Mammalia; order Artiodactyla; family Ziphiidae; genus Mesoplodon; species Mesoplodon mirus. The sequence goes on from NW_028295729.1 coordinate 1,676,424, forward strand.
TTATCATAAGATATCACTTAGGAAGATCCTGTAAACATGGCTACACATGAACTGAGTTAGGAAAGAGAACAGAGTCTCACATTTAGAAAACACTCTTATGCCTGCTTAAGGGGGAAGGAGAGGTGGGGTGATGCATCAAACCAGAGTTTGATATAAGCACAGGTACTGTTCCAAAAACCAACTATGGAATAGACAAGACCTACACCTTCCTCAGTGAAAGGGACTCAAAACCCCATATTTCCCGCAGAGGAATAGATCTGACTAGTAAGAATCTTAAAACCTATGTATTGATATGTCTCCGTAAGGGAATCAAGTGTGTCTAGACTGGCATAAACATGGCAGCGAGAATCAGCTCAAACCCACTCTAAAAAGGAATTTCAAAAACAGAACAAAGAAACAGGGAAATTCTTTACAATTCCTTCAGGGTCTCTGATGCAACCTGGAATGACCCTATCTACGATGACAGCTGGATGTGGCATGAGGCTGGACACTTGGGACTGAGAGGATTGGTGAGATTGGGTGAGCAAATGCAGACCCTTTAAAGCAATAATGCATGGCAACCATTCCATGGGTCCCACCTCTCCAGGTTGAAGGGAATATTACTACAGCTATAACATGTACGGGAAACCTAGAGAATGGACACACTGTGAATACGAAAGGTTTCTAAAACTCAACGAAGAGTCCCTCTCCTGGTGCTCCGGTTTGACTTTCCAACAGCTTTACTATCAATCTCCCAACTTGGAGAGACAGCCCCTTTAAGCTCCTGGTTCACACAGGTTGCCCATTTGGCAGAGGAGGAAAGGGAAGAGGGAGAACCAATGAGAGAGTAGCTGTTAGGCATTTGGATGGGCACATGTCACTCTAATTTCCCGGCAGGAAGAAGAATTCACCAAAGTCTCAGCCACCCACCGGGAACCAGTATAGGTCCTGAACCAAATGTTTGGACTTGCGTTCAGCTCACAAAAAACGAGTTGAAAAATGGAGCTCAGGGGCACAGCAATTCACAAACTGGCAGAGTAATCAAGGCCAACTATCGTCCAAAAATCTGTTGAGGGAAGGCAACGAGGCGGACTTGAATGCGAGGCAGAATAGCAGGAAACAGATTTCAAGAGGTACGTTAGAATCGCCTGTAAAGCACAGGAAGAGGGGCACAACTTCGACAATGATGCACTTGGCCAAAAAGGGCGTATGCGTTTTCTCCTGAATATATTCAGGAGAAAACGCATACGCCCTTTTTGGCCAAGCAAGCAAGCGGGCAATGCAAATCTGCACTACAAAGAAGTATCACTTCCCAACGGTCAAAAGGGACATCCACAAAATGTGTAAAAACCAGAAAGGCAAGACAGGCCCTGGAGAACAGGGAGCCTTGTTATGCTGATGGGCGGGATGTAAGTTGCCAACTGCCTCACTGGAGGAGTGCATTGTGTTCCCTAAAACAAGTAAACAACAGAGCTACAGAGCCAAGGACACTTCCAGTCTAGGGAATATACCTTGGGAAAACTGAAAATCCACAAGACAGAGCCACCCCCAAATTGAGGGCTGCACTGCTTACAAGAACCTCAACCTGGGTACACCTGAAATATCCCAGGAAATATAAAAATGGTTCCAAACATTGTGGAAATTACGTACGATGGAATATCCCTCAGCCACGAAATCAATGTCATAAGACCAGTAGCAGCAAAATGAGTGGATTCAGGTACGATGATTCTAAGGGAAAGAAGTCACACAGGAAAAGAAACTTATCATAAGATATCACTTAGGAAGATCCTGTAAACATGGCAACACATGAACTGAGTTAGGAAAGAGAACAGAGTCTCACATTTAGAAAACACTCTTATGCCTGCTTAAGGGGGAAGGAGAGGTGGGGTGATGCATCAAACCAGAGTTTGATATAAGCACAGGTACTGTTCCAAAAACCAACTATGGAATAGACAAGACCTACACCTTCCTCAGTGAAAGGGACTCAAAACCCCATATTTCCCGCAGAGGAATAGATCTGACTAGTAAGAATCTTAAAACCTATGTATTGATATGTCTCCGTAAGGGAATCAAGTGTGTCTAGACTGGCATAAACATGGCAGCGAGAATCAGCTCAAACCCACTCTAAAAAGGAATTTCAAAAACAGAACAAAGAAACAGGGAAATTCTTTACAATTCCTTCAGGGTCTCTGATGCAACCTGGAATGACCCTATCTACGATGACAGCTGGATGTGGCATGAGGCTGGACACTTGGGACTGAGAGGATTGGTGAGATTGGGTGAGCAAATGCAGACCCTTTAAAGCAATAATGCATGGCAACCATTCCATGGGTCCCACCTCTCCAGGTTGAAGGGAATATTACTACAGCTATAACATGTACGGGAAACCTAGAGAATGGACACACTGTGAATACGAAAGGTTTCTAAAACTCAACGAAGAGTCCCTCTCCTGGTGCTCCGGTTTGACTTTCCAACAGCTTTACTATCAATCTCCCAACTTGGAGAGACAGCCCCTTTAAGCTCCTGGTTCACACAGGTTGCCCATTTGGCAGAGGAGGAAAGGGAAGAGGGAGAACCAATGAGAGAGTAGCTGTTAGGCATTTGGATGGGCACATGTCACTCTAATTTCCCGGCAGGAAGAAGAATTCACCAAAGTCTCAGCCACCCACCGGGAACCAGTATAGGTCCTGAACCAAATGTTTGGACTTGCGTTCAGCTCACAAAAAACGAGTTGAAAAATGGAGCTCAGGGGCACAGCAATTCACAAACTGGCAGAGTAATCAAGGCCAACTATCGTCCAAAAATCTGTTGAGGGAAGGCAACGAGGCGGACTTGAATGCGAGGCAGAATAGCAGGAAACAGATTTCAAGAGGTACGTTAGAATCGCCTGTAAAGCACAGGAAGAGGGGCACAACTTCGACAATGATGCACTTGGCCAAAAAGGGCGTATGCGTTTTCTCCTGAATATATTCAGGAGAAAACGCATACGCCCTTTTTGGCCAAGCAAGCAAGCGGGCAATGCAAATCTGCACTACAAAGAAGTATCACTTCCCAACGGTCAAAAGGGACATCCACAAAATGTGTAAAAACCAGAAAGGCAAGACAGGCCCTGGAGAACAGGGAGCCTTATTTTGCTGATGGGCGGGATGTAAGTTGCCAACTGCCTCACTGGAGGAGTGCATTGTGTTCCCTAAAACAAGTAAACAACAGAGCTACAGAGCCAAGGGCACTTCCAGTCTAGGGAATATACCTTGGGAAAACTGAAAATCCATAAGACAGAGCCACCCCCAAATTGAGGGCTGCACTGCTTACAAGAACCTCAACCTGGGTACACCTGAAATATCCCAGGAAATATAAAAATGGTTCCAAACATTGTGGAACTTACGTACGATGGAATATCCCTCAGCCACGAAATCAATGTCATAAGACCAGTAGCAGCAAAATGAGTGGATTCAGGTATGATGATTCTAAGGGAAAGAAGTCACACAGGAAAAGAAACTTATCATAAGATATCACTTAGGAAGATCCTGTAAACATGGCTACACATGAACTGAGTTAGGAAAGAGAACAGAGTCTCACATTTAGAAAACACTCTTATGCCTGCTTAAGGGGGAAGGAGAGGTGGGGTGATGCATCAAACCAGAGTTTGATATAAGCACAGGTACTGTTCCAAAAACCAACTATGGAATAGACAAGACCTACACCTTCCTCAGTGAAAGGGACTCAAAACCCCATATTTCCCGCAGAGGAATAGATCTGACTAGTAAGAATCTTAAAACCTATGTATTGATATGTCTCCGTAAGGGAATCAAGTGTGTCTAGACTGGCATAAACATGGCAGCGAGAATCAGCTCAAACCCACTCTAAAAAGGAATTTCAAAAACAGAACAAAGAAACAGGGAAATTCTTTACAATTCCTTCAGGGTCTCTGATGCAACCTGGAATGACCCTATCTACGATGACAGCTGGATGTGGCATGAGGCTGGACACTTGGGACTGAGAGGATTGGTGAGATTGGGTGAGCAAATGCAGACCCTTTAAAGCAATAATGCATGGCAACCATTCCATGGGTCCCACCTCTCCAGGTTGAAGGGAATATTACTACAGCTATAACATGTACGGGAACCCTAGAGAATGGACACACTGTGAATACGAAAGGTTTCTAAAACTCAACGAAGAGTCCCTCTCCTGGTGCTCCGGTTTGACTTTCCAACAGCTTTACTATCAATCTCCCAACTTGGAGAGACAGCCCCTTTAAGCTCCTGGTTCACACAGGTTGCCCATTTGGCAGAGGAGGAAAGGGAAGAGGGAGAACCAATGAGAGAGTAGCTGTTAGGCATTTGGATGGGCACATGTCACTCTAATTTCCCGGCAGGAAGAAGAATTCACCAAAGTCTCAGCCACCCACCGGGAACCAGTATAGGTCCTGAACCAAATGTTTGGACTTGCGTTCAGCTCACAAAAAACGAGTTGAAAAATGGAGCTCAGGGGCACAGCAATTCACAAACTGGCAGAGTAATCAAGGCCAACTATCGTCCAAAAATCTGTTGAGGGAAGGCAACGAGGCGGACTTGAATGCGAGGCAGAATAGCAGGAAACAGATTTCAAGAGGTACGTTAGAATCGCCTGTAAAGCACAGGAAGAGGGGCACAACTTCGACAATGATGCACTTGGCCAAAAAGGGCGTATGCGTTTTCTCCTGAATATATTCAGGAGAAAACGCATACGCCCTTTTTGGCCAAGCAAGCAAGCGGGCAATGCAAATCTGCACTACAAAGAAGTATCACTTCCCAACGGTCAAAAGGGACATCCACAAAATGTGTAAAAACCAGAAAGGCAAGACAGGCCCTGGAGAACAGGGAGCCTTGTTTTGCTGATGGGCGGGATGTAAGTTGCCAACTGCCTCACTGGAGGAGTGCATTGTGTTCCCTAAAACAAGTAAACAACAGAGCTACAGAGCCAAGGGCACTTCCAGTCTAGGGAATATACCTTGGGAAAACTGAAAATCCACAAGACAGAGCCACCCCCAAATTGAGGGCTGCACTGCTTACAAGAACCTCAACCTGGGTACACCTGAAATATCCCAGGAAATATAAAAATGGTTCCAAACATTGTGGAACTTACGTACGATGGAATATCCCTCAGCCACGAAATCAATGTCATAAGACCAGTAGCAGCAAAATGAGTGGATTCAGGTACGATGATTCTAAGGGAAAGAAGTCACACAGGAAAAGAAACTTATCATAAGATATCACTTAGGAAGATCCTGTAAACATGGCAACACATGAACTGAGTTAGGAAAGAGAACAGAGTCTCACATTTAGAAAACACTCTTATGCCTGCTTAAGGGGGAAGGAGAGGTGGGGTGATGCATCAAACCAGAGTTTGATATAAGCACAGGTACTGTTCCAAAAACCAACTATGGAATAGACAAGACCTACACCTTCCTCAGTGAAAGGGACTCAAAACCCCATATTTCCCGCAGAGGAATAGATCTGACTAGTAAGAATCTTAAAACCTATGTATTGATATGTCTCCGTAAGGGAATCAAGTGTGTCTAGACTGGCATAAACATGGCAGCGAGAATCAGCTCAAACCCACTCTAAAAAGGAATTTCAAAAACAGAACAAAGAAACAGGGAAATTCTTTACAATTCCTTCAGGGTCTCTGATGCAACCTGGAATGACCCTATCTACGATGACAGCTGGATGTGGCATGAGGCTGGACACTTGGGACTGAGAGGATTGGTGAGATTGGGTGAGCAAATGCAGACCCTTTAAAGCAATAATGCATGGCAACCATTCCATGGGTCCCACCTCTCCAGGTTGAAGGGAATATTACTACAGCTATAACATGTACGGGAAACCTAGAGAATGGACACACTGTGAATACGAAAGGTTTCTAAAACTCAACGAAGAGTCCCTCTCCTGGTGCTCCGGTTTGACTTTCCAACAGCTTTACTATCAATCTCCCAACTTGGAGAGACAGCCCCTTTAAGCTCCTGGTTCACACAGGTTGCCCATTTGGCAGAGGAGGAAAGGGAAGAGGGAGAACCAATGAGAGAGTAGCTGTTAGGCATTTGGATGGGCACATGTCACTCTAATTTCCCGGCAGGAAGAAGAATTCACCAAAGTCTCAGCCACCCACCGGGAACCAGTATAGGTCCTGAACCAAATGTTTGGACTTGCGTTCAGCTCACAAAAAACGAGTTGAAAAATGGAGCTCAGGGGCACAGCAATTCACAAACTGGCAGAGTAATCAAGGCCAACTATCGTCCAAAAATCTGTTGAGGGAAGGCAACGAGGCGGACTTGAATGCGAGGCAGAATAGCAGGAAACAGATTTCAAGAGGTACGTTAGAATCGCCTGTAAAGCACAGGAAGAGGGGCACAACTTCGACAATGATGCACTTGGCCAAAAAGGGCGTATGCGTTTTCTCCTGAATATATTCAGGAGAAAACGCATACGCCCTTTTTGGCCAAGCAAGCAAGCGGGCAATGCAAATCTGCACTACAAAGAAGTATCACTTCCCACCGGTCAAAAGGGACATCCACAAAATGTGTAAAAACCAGAAAGGCAAGACAGGCCCTGGAGAACAGGGAGCCTTGTTTTGCTGATGGGCGGGATGTAAGTTGCCAACTGCCTCACTGGAGGAGTGCATTGTGTTCCCTAAAACAAGTAAACAACAGAGCTACAGAGCCAAGGGCACTTCCAGTCTAGGGAATATACCTTGGGAAAACTGAAAATCCACAAGACAGAGCCACCCCCAAATTGAGGGCTGCACTGCTTACAAGAACCTCAACCTGGGTACACCTGAAATATCCCAGGAAATATAAAAATGGTTCCAAACATTGTGGAAATTACGTACGATGGAATATCCCTCAGCCACGAAATCAATGTCATAAGACCAGTAGCAGCAAAATGAGTGGATTCAGGTACGATGATTCTAAGGGAAAGAAGTCACACAGGAAAAGAAACTTATCATAAGATATCACTTAGGAAGATCCTGTAAACATGGCAACACATGAACTGAGTTAGGAAAGAGAACAGAGTCTCACATTTAGAAAACACTCTTATGCCTGCTTAAGGGGGAAGGAGAGGTGGGGTGATGCATCAAACCAGAGTTTGATATAAGCACAGGTACTGTTCCAAAAACCAACTATGGAATAGACAAGACCTACACCTTCCTCAGTGAAAGGGACTCAAAACCCCATATTTCCCGCAGAGGAATAGATCTGACTAGTAAGAATCTTAAAACCTATGTATTGATATGTCTCCGTAAGGGAATCAAGTGTGTCTAGACTGGCATAAACATGGCAGCGAGAATCAGCTCAAACCCACTCTAAAAAGGAATTTCAAAAACAGAACAAAGAAACAGGGAAATTCTTTACAATTCCTTCAGGGTCTCTGATGCAACCTGGAATGACCCTATCTACGATGACAGCTGGATGTGGCATGAGGCTGGACACTTGGGACTGAGAGGATTGGTGAGATTGGGTGAGCAAATGCAGACCCTTTAAAGCAATAATGCATGGCAACCATTCCATGGGTCCCAACTCTCCAGGTTGAAGGGAATATTACTACAGCTATAACATGTACGGGAAACCTAGAGAATGGACACACTGTGAATACGAAAGGTTTCTAAAACTCAACGAAGAGTCCCTCTCCTGGTGCTCCGGTTTGACTTTCCAACAGCTTTACTATCAATCTCCCAACTTGGAGAGACAGCCCCTTTAAGCTCCTGGTTCACACAGGTTGCCCATTTGGCAGAGGAGGAAAGGGAAGAGGGAGAACCAATGAGAGAGTAGCTGTTAGGCATTTGGATGGGCACATGTCACTCTAATTTCCCGGCAGGAAGAAGAATTCACCAAAGTCTCAGCCACCCACCGGGAACCAGTATAGGTCCTGAACCAAATGTTTGGACTTGCGTTCAGCTCACAAAAAACGAGTTGAAAAATGGAGCTCAGGGGCACAGCAATTCACAAACTGGCAGAGTAATCAAGGCCAACTATCGTCCAAAAATCTGTTGAGGGAAGGCAACGAGGCGGACTTGAATGCGAGGCAGAATAGCAGGAAACAGATTTCAAGAGGTACGTTAGAATCGCCTGTAAAGCACAGGAAGAGGGGCACAACTTCGACAATGATGCACTTGGCCAAAAAGGGCGTATGCGTTTTCTCCTGAATATATTCAGGAGAAAACGCATACGCCCTTTTTGGCCAAGCAAGCAAGCGGGCAATGCAAATCTGCACTACAAAGAAGTATCACTTCCCAACGGTCAAAAGGGACATCCACAAAATGTGTAAAAACCAGAAAGGCAAGACAGGCCCTGGAGAACAGGGAGCCTTGTTATGCTGATGGGCGGGATGTAAGTTGCCAACTGCCTCACTGGAGGAGTGCATTGTGTTCCCTAAAACAAGTAAACAACAGAGCTACAGAGCCAAGGGCACTTCCAGTCTAGGGAATATACCTTGGGAAAACTGAAAATCCATAAGACAGAGCCACCCCCAAATTGAGGGCTGCACTGCTTACAAGAACCTCAACCTGGGTACACCTGAAATATCCCAGGAAATATAAAAATGGTTCCAAACATTGTGGAACTTACGTACGATGGAATATCCCTCAGCCACGAAATCAATGTCATAAGACCAGTAGCAGCAAATTGAGTGGATTCAGGTACGATGATTCTAAGGGAAAGAAGTCACACAGGAAAAGAAACTTATCATAAGATATCACTTAGGAAGATCCTGTAAACATGGCTACACATGAACTGAGTTAGGCAAGAGAACAGAGTCTCACATTTAGAAAACACTCTTATGCCTGCTTAAGGGGGAAGGAGAGGTGGGGTGATGCATCAAACCCGAGTTTGATATAAGCACAGGTACTGTTCCAAAAACCAACTATGGAATAGACAAGACCTACACCTTCCTCAGTGAAAGGGACTCAAAACCCCATATTTCCCGCAGAGGAATAGATCTGACTAGTAAGAATCTTAAAACCTATGTATTGATATGTCTCCGTAAGGGAATCAAGTGTGTCTAGACTGGCATAAACATGGCAGCGAGAATCAGCTCAAACCCACTCTAAAAAGGAATTTCAAAAACAGAACAAAGAAACAGGGAAATTCTTTACAATTCCTTCAGGGTCTCTGATGCAACCTGGAATGACCCTATCTACGATGACAGCTGGATGTGGCATGAGGCTGGACACTTGGGACTGAGAGGATTGGTGAGATTGGGTGAGCAAATGCAGACCCTTTAAAGCAATAATGCATGGCAACCATTCCATGGGTCCCACCTCTCCAGGTTGAAGGGAATATTACTACAGCTATAACATGTACGGGAAACCTAGAGAATGGACACACTGTGAATACGAAAGGTTTCTAAAACTCAACGAAGAGTCCCTCTCCTGGTGCTCCGGTTTGACTTTCCAACAGCTTTACTATCAATCTCCCAACTTGGAGAGACAGCCCCTTTAAGCTCCTGGTTCACACAGGTTGCCCATTTGGCAGAGGAGGAAAGGGAAGAGGGAGAACCAATGAGAGAGTAGCTGTTAGGCATTTGGATGGGCACATGTCACTCTAATTTCCCGGCAGGAAGAAGAATTCACCAAAGTCTCAGCCACCCACCGGGAACCAGTATAGGTCCTGAACCAAATGTTTGGACTTGCGTTCAGCTCACAAAAAACGAGTTGAAAAATGGAGCTCAGGGGCACAGCAATTCACAAACTGGCAGAGTAATCAAGGCCAACTATCGTCCAAAAATCTGTTGAGGGAAGGCAACGAGGCGGACTTGAATGCGAGGCAGAATAGCAGGAAACAGATTTCAAGAGGTACGTTAGAATCGCCTGTAAAGCACAGGAAGAGGGGCACAACTTCGACAATGATGCACTTGGCCAAAAAGGGCGTATGCGTTTTCTCCTGAATATATTCAGGAGAAAACGCATACGCCCTTTTTGGCCAAGCAAGCAAGCGGGCAATGCAAATCTGCACTACAAAGAAGTATCACTTCCCACCGGTCAAAAGGGACATCCACAAAATGTGTAAAAACCAGAAAGGCAAGACAGGCCCTGGAGAACAGGGAGCCTTGTTATGCTGATGGGCGGGATGTAAGTTGCCAACTGCCTCACTGGAGGAGTGCATTGTGTTCCCTAAAACAAGTAAACAACAGAGCTACAGAGCCAAGGGCACTTCCAGTCTAGGGAATATACCTTGGGAAAACTGAAAATCCACAAGACAGAGCCACCCCCAAATTGAGGGCTGCACTGCTTACAAGAACCTCAACCTGGGTACACCTGAAATATCCCAGGAAATATAAAAATGGTTCCAAACATTGTGGAACTTACGTACGATGGAATATCCCTCAGCCACGAAATCAATGTCATAAGACCAGTAGCAGCAAATTGAGTGGATTCAGGTACGATGATTCTAAGGGAAAGAAGTCACACAGGAAAAGAAACTTATCATAAGATATCACTTAGGAAGATCCTGTAAACATGGCTACACATGAACTGAGTTAGGAAAGAGAACAGAGTCTCACATTTAGAAAACACTCTTATGCCTGCTTAAGGGGGAAGGAGAGGTGGGGTGATGCATCAAACCAGAGTTTGATATAAGCACAGGTACTGTTCCAAAAACCAACTATGGAATAGACAAGACCTACACCTTCCTCAGTGAAAGGGACTCAAAACCCCATATTTCCCGCAGAGGAATAGATCTGACTAGTAAGAATCTTAAAACCTATGTATTGATATGTCTCCGTAAGGGAATCAGGTGTGTCTAGACTGGCATAAACATGGCAGCGAGAATCAGCTCAAACCCACTCTAAAAAGGAATTTCAAAAACAGAACAAAGAAACAGGGAAATTCTTTACAATTCCTTCAGGGTCTCTGATGCAACCTGGAATGACCCTATCTACGATGACAGCTGGATGTGGCATGAGGCTGGACACTTGGGACTGAGAGGATTGGTGAGATTGGGTGAGCAAATGCAGACCCTTTAAAGCAATAATGCATGGCAACCATTCCATGGGTCCCACCTCTCCAGGTTGAAGGGAATATTACTACAGCTATAACATGTACGGGAACCCTAGAGAATGGACACACTGTGAATACGAAAGGTTTCTAAAACTCAACGAAGAGTCCCTCTCCTGGTGCTCCGGTTTGACTTTCCAACAGCTTTACTATCAATCTCCCAACTTGGAGAGACAGCCCCTTTAAGCTCCTGGTTCACACAGGTTGCCCATTTGGCAGAGGAGGAAAGGGAAGAGGGAGAACCAATGAGAGAGTAGCTGTTAGGCATTTGGATGGGCACATGTCACTCTAATTTCCCGGCAGGAAGAAGAATTCACCAAAGTCTCAGCCACCCACCGGGAACCAGTATAGGTCCTGAACCAAATGTTTGGACTTGCGTTCAGCTCACAAAAAACGAGTTGAAAAATGGAGCTCAGGGGCACAGCAATTCACAAACTGGCAGAGTAATCAAGGCCAACTATCGTCCAAAAATCTGTTGAGGGAAGGCAACGAGGCGGACTTGAATGCGAGGCAGAATAGCAGGAAACAGATTTCAAGAGGTACGTTAGAATCGCCTGTAAAGCACAGGAAGAGGGGCACAACTTCGACAATGATGCACTTGGCCAAAAAGGGCGTATGCGTTTTCTCCTGAATATATTCAGGAGAAAACGCATACGCCCTTTTTGGCCAAGCAAGCAAGCGGGCAATGCAAATCTGCACTACAAAGAAGTATCACTTCCCACCGGTCAAAAGGGACATCCACAAAATGTGTAAAAACCAGAAAGGCAAGACAGGCCCTGGAGAACAGGGAGCCTTGTTATGCTGATGGGCGGGATGTAAGTTGCCAACTGCCTCACTGGAGGAGTGCATTGTGTTCCCTAAAACAAGTAAACAACAGAGCTACAGAGCCAAGGGCACTTCCAGTCTAGGGAATATACCTTGGGAAAACTGAAAATCCACAAGACAGAGCCACCCCTAAATTGAGGGCTGCACTGCTTACAAGAACCTCAACCTGGGTACACCTGAAATATCCCAGGAAATATAAAAATGGTTCCAAACATTGTGGAACTTACGTACGATGGAATATCCCTCAGCCACGAAATCAATGTCATAAGACCAGTAGCAGCAAATTGAGTGGATTCAGGTACGATGATTCTAAGGGAAAGAAGTCACACAGGAAAAGAAACTTATCATAAGATATCACTTAGGAAGATCCTGTAAACATGGCTACACATGAACTGAGTTAGGAAAGAGAACAGAGTCTCACATTTAGAAAACACTCTTATGCCTGCTTAAGGGGGAAGGAGAGGTGGGGTGATGCATCAAACCAGAGTTTGATATAAGCACAGGTACTGTTCCAAAAACCAACTATGGAATAGACAAGACCTACACCTTCCTCAGTGAAAGGGACTCAAAACCCCATATTTCCCGCAGAGGAATAGATCTGACTAGTAAGAATCTTAAAACCTATGTATTGATATGTCTCCGTAAGGGAATCAAGTGTGTCTAGACTGGCATAAACATGGCAGCGAGAATCAGCTCAAACCCACTCTAAAAAGGAATTTCAAAAACAGAACAAAGAAACAGGGAAATTCTTTACAATTCCTTCAGGGTCTCTGATGCAACCTGGAATGACCCTATCTACGATGACAGCTGGATGTGGCATGAGGCTGGACACTTGGGACTGAGAGGATTGGTGAGATTGGGTGAGCAAATGCAGACCCTTTAAAGCAATAATGCATGGCAACCATTCCATGGGTCCCACCTCTCCAGGTTGAAGGGAATATTACTACAGCTATAACATGTACGGGAAACCTAGAGAATGGACACACTGTGAATACGAAAGGTTTCTAAAACTCAACGAAGAGTCCCTCTCCTGGTGCTCCGGTTTGACTTTCCAACAGCTTTACTATCAATCTCCCAACTTGGAGAGACAGCCCCTTTAAGCTCCTGGTTCACACACGTTGCCCATTTGGCAGAGGAGGAAAGGGAAGAGGGAGAACCAATGAGAGAGTAGCTGTTAGGCATTTGGATGGGCACATGTCACTCTAATTTCCCGGCAGGAAGAAGAATTCACCAAAGTCTCAGCCACCCACCGGGAACCAGTATAGGTCCTGAACCAAATGTGTGGACTTGCGTTCAGCTCACAAAAAACGAGTTGAAAAATGGAGCTCAGGGGCACAGCAATTCACAAACTGGCAGAGTAATCAAGGCCAACTATCGTCCAAAAATCTGTTGAGGGAAGGCAACGAGGCGGACTTGAATGCGAGGCAGAATAGCAGGAAACAGATTTCAAGAGGTACGTTAGAATCGCCTGTAAAGCACAGGAAGAGGGGCACAACTTCGACAATGATGCACTTGGCCAAAAAGGGCGTATGCGTTTTCTCCTGAATATATTCAGGAGAAAACGCATACGCCCTTTTTGGCCAAGCAAGCAAGCGGGCAATGCAAATCTGCACTACAAAGAAGTATCACTTCCCAACGGTCAAAAGGGACATCCACAAAATGTGTAAAAACCAGAAAGGCAAGACAGGCCCTGGAGAACAGGGAGCCTTGTTATGCTGATGGGCGGGATGTAAGTTGCCAACTGCCTCACTGGAGGAGTGCATTGTGTTCCCTAAAACAAGTAAACAACAGAGCTACAGAGCCAAGGACACTTCCAGTCTAGGGAATATACCTTGGGAAAACTGAAAATCCACAAGACAGAGCCACCCCCAAATTGAGGGCTGCACTGCTTACAGGAACCTCAACCTGGGTACACCTGAAATATCCCAGGAAATATAAAAATGGTTCCAAACATTGTGGAAATTACGTACGATGGAATATCCCTCAGCCACGAAATCAATGTCATAAGACCAGTAGCAGCAAAATGAGTGGATTCAGGTACGATGATTCTAAGGGAAAGAAGTCACACAGGAAAAGAAACTTATCATAAGATATCACTTAGGAAGATCCTGTAAACATGGCAACACATGAACTGAGTTAGGAAAGAGAACAGAGTCTCACATTTAGAAAACACTCTTATGCCTGCTTAAGGGGGAAGGAGAGGTGGGGTGATGCATCAAACCAGAGTTTGATATAAGCACAGGTACTGTTCCAAAAACCAACTATGGAATAGACAAGACCTACACCTTCCTCAGTGAAAGGGACTCAAAACCCCATATTTCCCGCAGAGGAATAGATCTGACTAGTAAGAATCTTAAAACCTATGTATTGATATGTCTCCGTAAGGGAATCAAGTGTGTCTAGACTGGCATAAACATGGCAGCGAGAATCAGCTCAAACCCACTCTAAAAAGGAATTTCAAAAACAGAACAAAGAAACAGGGAAATTCTTTACAATTCCTTCAGGGTCTCTGATGCAACCTGGAATGACCCTATCTACGATGACAGCTGGATGTGGCATGAGGCTGGACACTTGGGACTGAGAGGATTGGTGAGATTGGGTGAGCAAATGCAGACCCTTTAAAGCAATAATGCATGGCAACCATTCCATGGGTCCCACCTCTCCAGGTTGAAGGGAATATTACTACAGCTATAACATGTACGGGAAACCTAGAGAATGGACACACTGTGAATACGAAAGGTTTCTAAAACTCAACGAAGAGTCCCTCTCCTGGTGCTCCGGTTTGACTTTCCAACAGCTTTACTATCAATCTCCCAACTTGGAGAGACAGCCCCTTTAAGCTCCTGGTTCACACAGGTTGCCCATTTGGCAGAGGAGGAAAGGGAAGAGGGAGAACCAATGAGAGAGTAGCTGTTAGGCATTTGGATGGGCACATGTCACTCTAATTTCCCGGCAGGAAGAAGAATTCACCAAAGTCTCAGCCACCCACCGGGAACCAGTATAGGTCCTGAACCAAATGTTTGGACTTGCGTTCAGCTCACAAAAAACGAGTTGAAAAATGGAGCTCAGGGGCACAGCAATTCACAAACTGGCAGAGTAATCAAGGCCAACTATCGTCCAAAAATCTGTTGAGGGAAGGCAACGAGGCGGACTTGAATGCGAGGCAGAATAGCAGGAAACAGATTTCAAGAGGTACGTTAGAATCGCCTGTAAAGCACAGGAAGAGGGGCACAACTTCGACAATGATGCACTTGGCCAAAAAGGGCGTATGCGTTTTCTCCTGAATATATTCAGGAGAAAACGCATACGCCCTTTTTGGCCAAGCAAGCAAGCGGGCAATGCAAATCTGCACTACAAAGAAGTATCACTTCCCAACGGTCAAAAGGGACATCCACAAAATGTGTAAAAACCAGAAAGGCAAGACAGGCCCTGGAGAACAGGGAGCCTTATTTTGCTGATGGGCGGGATGTAAGTTGCCAACTGCCTCACTGGAGGAGTGCATTGTGTTCCCTAAAACAAGTAAACAACAGAGCTACAGAGCCAAGGGCACTTCCAGTCTAGGGAATATACCTTGGGAAAACTGAAAATCCATAAGACAGAGCCACCCCCAAATTGAGGGCTGCACTGCTTACAAGAACCTCAACCTGGGTACACCTGAAATATCCCAGGAAATATAAAAATGGTTCCAAACATTGTGGAACTTACGTACGATGGAATATCCCTCAGCCACGAAATCAATGTCATAAGACCAGTAGCAGCAAAATGAGTGGATTCAGGTATGATGATTCTAAGGGAAAGAAGTCACACAGGAAAAGAAACTTATCATAAGATATCACTTAGGAAGATCCTGTAAACATGGCTACACATGAACTGAGTTAGGAAAGAGAACAGAGTCTCACATTTAGAAAACACTCTTATGCCTGCTTAAGGGGGAAGGAGAGGTGGGGTGATGCATCAAACCAGAGTTTGATATAAGCACAGGTACTGTTCCAAAAACCAACTATGGAATAGACAAGACCTACACCTTCCTCAGTGAAAGGGACTCAAAACCCCATATTTCCCGCAGAGGAATAGATCTGACTAGTAAGAATCTTAAAACCTATGTATTGATATGTCTCCGTAAGGGAATCAAGTGTGTCTAGACTGGCATAAACATGGCAGCGAGAATCAGCTCAAACCCACTCTAAAAAGGAATTTCAAAAACAGAACAAAGAAACAGGGAAATTCTTTACAATTCCTTCAGGGTCTCTGATGCAACCTGGAATGACCCTATCTACGATGACAGCTGGATGTGGCATGAGGCTGGACACTTGGGACTGAGAGGATTGGTGAGATTGGGTGAGCAAATGCAGACCCTTTAAAGCAATAATGCATGGCAACCATTCCATGGGTCCCACCTCTCCAGGTTGAAGGGAATATTACTACAGCTATAACATGTACGGGAACCCTAGAGAATGGACACACTGTGAATACGAAAGGTTTCTAAAACTCAACGAAGAGTCCCTCTCCTGGTGCTCCGGTTTGACTTTCCAACAGCTTTACTATCAATCTCCCAACTTGGAGAGACAGCCCCTTTAAGCTCCTGGTTCACACAGGTTGCCCATTTGGCAGAGGAGGAAAGGGAAGAGGGAGAACCAATGAGAGAGTAGCTGTTAGGCATTTGGATGGGCACATGTCACTCTAATTTCCCGGCAGGAAGAAGAATTCACCAAAGTCTCAGCCACCCACCGGGAACCAGTATAGGTCCTGAACCAAATGTTTGGACTTGCGTTCAGCTCACAAAAAACGAGTTGAAAAATGGAGCTCAGGGGCACAGCAATTCACAAACTGGCAGAGTAATCAAGGCCAACTATCGTCCAAAAATCTGTTGAGGGAAGGCAACGAGGCGGACTTGAATGCGAGGCAGAATAGCAGGAAACAGATTTCAAGAGGTACGTTAGAATCGCCTGTAAAGCACAGGAAGAGGGGCACAACTTCGACAATGATGCACTTGGCCAAAAAGGGCGTATGCGTTTTCTCCTGAATATATTCAGGAGAAAACGCATACGCCCTTTTTGGCCAAGCAAGCAAGCGGGCAATGCAAATCTGCACTACAAAGAAGTATCACTTCCCACCGGTCAAAAGGGACATCCACAAAATGTGTAAAAACCAGAAAGGCAAGACAGGCCCTGGAGAACAGGGAGCCTTGTTTTGCTGATGGGCGGGATGTAAGTTGCCAACTGCCTCACTGGAGGAGTGCATTGTGTTCCCTAAAACAAGTAAACAACAGAGCTACAGAGCCAAGGGCACTTCCAGTCTAGGGAATATACCTTGGGAAAACTGAAAATCCACAAGACAGAGCCACCCCCAAATTGAGGGCTGCACTGCTTACAAGAACCTCAACCTGGGTACACCTGAAATATCCCAGGAAATATAAAAATGGTTCCAAACATTGTGGAAATTACGTACGATGGAATATCCCTCAGCCACGAAATCAATGTCATAAGACCAGTAGCAGCAAAATGAGTGGATTCAGGTACGATGATTCTAAGGGAAAGAAGTCACACAGGAAAAGAAACTTATCATAAGATATCACTTAGGAAGATCCTGTAAACATGGCAACACATGAACTGAGTTAGGAAAGAGAACAGAGTCTCACATTTAGAAAACACTCTTATGCCTGCTTAAGGGGGAAGGAGAGGTGGGGTGATGCATCAAACCAGAGTTTGATATAAGCACAGGTACTGTTCCAAAAACCAACTATGGAATAGACAAGACCTACACCTTCCTCAGTGAAAGGGACTCAAAACCCCATATTTCCCGCAGAGGAATAGATCTGACTAGTAAGAATCTTAAAACCTATGTATTGATATGTCTCCGTAAGGGAATCAAGTGTGTCTAGACTGGCATAAACATGGCAGCGAGAATCAGCTCAAACCCACTCTAAAAAGGAATTTCAAAAACAGAACAAAGAAACAGGGAAATTCTTTACAATTCCTTCAGGGTCTCTGATGCAACCTGGAATGACCCTATCTACGATGACAGCTGGATGTGGCATGAGGCTGGACACTTGGGACTGAGAGGATTGGTGAGATTGGGTGAGCAAATGCAGACCCTTTAAAGCAATAATGCATGGCAACCATTCCATGGGTCCCACCTCTCCAGGTTGAAGGGAATATTACTACAGCTATAACATGTACGGGAACCCTAGAGAATGGACACACTGTGAATACGAAAGGTTTCTAAAACTCAACGAAGAGTCCCTCTCCTGGTGCTCCGGTTTGACTTTCCAACAGCTTTACTATCAATCTCCCAACTTGGAGAGACAGCCCCTTTAAGCTCCTGGTTCACACAGGTTGCCCATTTGGCAGAGGAGGAAAGGGAAGAGGGAGAACCAATGAGAGAGTAGCTGTTAGGCATTTGGATGGGCACATGTCACTCTAATTTCCCGGCAGGAAGAAGAATTCACCAAAGTCTCAGCCACCCACCGGGAACCAGTATAGGTCCTGAACCAAATGTTTGGACTTGCGTTCAGCTCACAAAAAACGAGTTGAAAAATGGAGCTCAGGGGCACAGCAATTCACAAACTGGCAGAGTAATCAAGGCCAACTATCGTCCAAAAATCTGTTGAGGGAAGGCAACGAGGCGGACTTGAATGCGAGGCAGAATAGCAGGAAACAGATTTCAAGAGGTACGTTAGAATCGCCTGTAAAGCACAGGAAGAGGGGCACAACTTCGACAGTGATGGACTTGGCCAAAAAGGGCGTATGCGTTTTCTCCTGAATATATTCAGGAGAAAACGCATACGCCCTTTTTGGCCAAGCAAGCAAGCGGGCAATGCAAATCTGCACTACAAAGAAGTATCACTTCCCAACGGTCAAAAGGGACATCCACAAAATGTGTAAAAACCAGAAAGGCAAGACAGGCCCTGGAGAACAGGGAGCCTTGTTTTGCTGATGGGCGGGATGTAAGTTGCCAACTGCCTCACTGGAGGAGTGCATTGTGTTCCCTAAAACAAGTAAACAACAGAGCTACAGAGCCAAGGGCACTTCCAGTCTAGGGAATATACCTTGGGAAAACTGAAAATCCACAAGACAGAGCCACCCACAAATTGAGGGCTGCACTGCTTACAAGAACCTCAACCTGGGTACACCTGAAATATCCCAGGAAATATAAAAATGGTTCCAAACATTGTGGAAATTACGTACGATGGAATATCCCTCAGCCACGAAATCAATGTCATAAGACCAGTAGCAGCAAAATGAGTGGATTCAGGTACGATGATTCTAAGGGAAAGAAGTCACACAGGAAAAGAAACTTATCATAAGATATCACTTAGGAAGATCCTGTAAACATGGCAACACATGAACTGAGTTAGGAAAGAGAACAGAGTCTCACATTTAGAAAACACTCTTATGCCTGCTTAAGGGGGAAGGAGAGGTGGGGTGATGCATCAAACCAGAGTTTGATATAAGCACAGGTACTGTTCCAAAAACCAACTATGGAATAGACAAGACCTACACCTTCCTCAGTGAAAGGGACTCAAAACCCCATATTTCCCGCAGAGGAATAGATCTGACTAGTAAGAATCTTAAAACCTATGTATTGATATGTCTCCGTAAGGGAATCAAGTGTGTCTAGACTGGCATAAACATGGCAGCGAGAATCAGCTCAAACCCACTCTAAAAAGGAATTTCAAAAACAGAACAAAGAAACAGGGAAATTCTTTACAATTCCTTCAGGGTCTCTGATGCAACCTGGAATGACCCTATCTACGATGACAGCTGGATGTGGCATGAGGCTGGACACTTGGGACTGAGAGGATTGGTGAGATTGGGTGAGCAAATGCAGACCCTTTAAAGCAATAATGCATGGCAACCATTCCATGGGTCCCACCTCTCCAGGTTGAAGGGAATATTACTACAGCTATAACATGTACGGGAAACCTAGAGAATGGACACACTGTGAATACGAAAGGTTTCTAAAACTCAACGAAGAGTCCCTCTCCTGGTGCTCCGGTTTGACTTTCCAACAGCTTTACTATCAATCTCCCAACTTGGAGAGACAGCCCCTTTAAGCTCCTGGTTCACACACGTTGCCCATTTGGCAGAGGAGGAAAGGGAAGAGGGAGAACCAATGAGAGAGTAGCTGTTAGGCATTTGGATGGGCACATGTCACTCTAATTTCCCGGCAGGAAGAAGAATTCACCAAAGTCTCAGCCACCCACCGGGAACCAGTATAGGTCCTGAACCAAATGTTTGGACTTGCGTTCAGCTCACAAAAAACGAGTTGAAAAATGGAGCTCAGGGGCACAGCAATTCACAAACTGGCAGAGTAATCAAGGCCAACTATCGTCCAAAAATCTGTTGAGGGAAGGCAACGAGGCGGACTTGAATGCGAGGCAGAATAGCAGGAAACAGATTTCAAGAGGTACGTTAGAATCGCCTGTAAAGCACAGGAAGAGGGGCACAACTTCGACAATGATGCACTTGGCCAAAAAGGGCGTATGCGTTTTCTCCTGAATATATTCAGGAGAAAACGCATACGCCCTTTTTGGCCAAGCAAGCAAGCGGGCAATGCAAATCTGCACTACAAAGAAGTATCACTTCCCACCGGTCAAAAGGGACATCCACAAAATGTGTAAAAACCAGAAAGGCAAGACAGGCCCTGGAGAACAGGGAGCCTTGTTTTGCTGATGGGCGGGATGTAAGTTGCCAACTGCCTCACTGGAGGAGTGCATTGTGTTCCCTAAAACAAGTAAACAACAGAGCTACAGAGCCAAGGGCACTTCCAGTCTAGGGAATATACCTTGGGAAAACTGAAAATCCATAAGACAGAGCCACCCCCAAATTGAGGGCTGCACTGCTTACAAGAACCTCAACCTGGGTACACCTGAAATATCCCAGGAAATATAAAAATGGTTCCAAACATTGTGGAACTTACGTACGATGGAATATCCCTCAGCCACGAAATCAATGTCATAAGACCAGTAGCAGCAAAATGAGTGGATTCAGGTACGATGATTCTAAGGGAAAGAAGTCACACAGGAAAAGAAACTTATCATAAGATATCACTTAGGAAGATCCTGTAAACATGGCTACACATGAACTGAGTTAGGAAAGAGAACAGAGTCTCACATTTAGAAAACACTCTTATGCCTGCTTAAGGGGGAAGGAGAGGTGGGGTGATGCATCAAACCAGAGTTTGATATAAGCACAGGTACTGTTCCAAAAACCAACTATGGAATAGACAAGACCTACACCTTCCTCAGTGAAAGGGACTCAAAACCCCATATTTCCCGCAGAGGAATAGATCTGACTAGTAAGAATCTTAAAACCTATGTATTGATATGTCTCCGTAAGGGAATCAAGTGTGTCTAGACTGGCATAAACATGGCAGCGAGAATCAGCTCAAACCCACTCTAAAAAGGAATTTCAAAAACAGAACAAAGAAACAGGGAAATTCTTTACAATTCCTTCAGGGTCTCTGATGCAACCTGGAATGACCCTATCTACGATGACAGCTGGATGTGGCATGAGGCTGGACACTTGGGACTGAGAGGATTGGTGAGATTGGGTGAGCAAATGCAGACCCTTTAAAGCAATAATGCATGGCAACCATTCCATGGGTCCCACCTCTCCAGGTTGAAGGGAATATTACTACAGCTATAACATGTACGGGAAACCTAGAGAATGGACACACTGTGAATACGAAAGGTTTCTAAAACTCAATGAAGAGTCCCTCTCCTGGTGCTCCGGTTTGACTTTCCAACAGCTTTACTATCAATCTCCCAACTTGGAGAGACAGCCCCTTTAAGCTCCTGGTTCACACAGGTTGCCCATTTGGCAGAGGAGGAAAGGGAAGAGGGAGAACCAATGAGAGAGTAGCTGTTAGGCATTTGGATGGGCACATGTCACTCTAATTTCCCGGCAGGAAGAAGAATTCACCAAAGTCTCAGCCACCCACCGGGAACCAGTATAGGTCCTGAACCAAATGTTTGGACTTGCGTTCAGCTCACAAAAAACGAGTTGAAAAATGGAGCTCAAGGGCACAGCAATTTACAAACTGGCAGAGTAATCAAGGCCAACTATCGTCCAAAAATCTGTTGAGGGAAGGCAACGAGGCGGACTTGAATGCGAGGCAGAATAGCAGGAAACAGATTTCAAGAGGTACATTAGAATCGCCTGTAAAGCACAGGAAGAGGGGCACAACTTCGACAATGTTGCACTTGGCCAAAAAGGGCGTATGCGTTTTCTCTTGAATATATTCAGGAGAAAACGCATACGCCCTTTTTGGCCAAGCAAGCAAGCGGGCAATGCAAATCTGCACTACAAAGAAGTATCACTTCCCACCGGTCAAAAGGGACATCCACAAAATGTGTAAAAACCAGAAAGGCAAGACAGGCCCTGGAGAACAGGGAGCCTTGTTTTGCTGATGGGCGGGATGTAAGTTGCCAACTGCCTCACTGGAGGAGTGCATTGTGTTCCCTAAAACAAGTAAACAACAGAGCTACAGAGCCAAGGGCACTTCCAGTCTAGGGAATATACCTTGGGAAAACTGAAAATCCATAAGACAGAGCCACCCCCAAATTGAGGGCTGCACTGCTTACAAGAACCTCAACCTGGGTACACCTGAAATATCCCAGGAAATATAAAAATGGTTCCAAACATTGTGGAACTTACGTACGATGGAATATCCCTCAGCCACGAAATCAATGTCATAAGACCAGTAGCAGCAAATTGAGTGGATTCAGGTACGATGATTCTAAGTGAAAGAAGTCACACAGGAAAAGAAACTTATCATAAGATATCACTTAGGAAGATCCTGTAAACATGGCTACACATGAACTGAGTTAGGAAAGAGAACAGAGTCTCACATTTAGAAAACACTCTTATGCCTGCTTAAGGGGGAAGGAGAGGTGGGGTGATGCATCAAACCAGAGTTTGATATAAGCACAGGTACTGTTCCAAAAACCAACTATGGAATAGACAAGACCTACACCTTCCTCAGTGAAAGGGACTCAAAACCCCATATTTCCCGCAGAGGAATAGATCTGACTAGTAAGAATCTTAAAACCTATGTATTGATATGTCTCCGTAAGGGAATCAAGTGTGTCTAGACTGGCATAAACATGGCAGCGAGAATCAGCTCAAACCCACTCTAAAAAGGAATTTCAAAAACAGAACAAAGAAACAGGGAAATTCTTTACAATTCCTTCAGGGTCTCTGATGCAACCTGGAATGACCCTATCTACGATGACAGCTGGATGTGGCATGAGGCTGGACACTTGGGACTGAGAGGATTGGTGAGATTGGGTGAGCAAATGCAGACCCTTTAAAGCAATAATGCATGGCAACCATTCCATGGGTCCCACCTCTCCAGGTTGAAGGGAATATTACTACAGCTATAACATGTACGGGAAACCTAGAGAATGGACACACTGTGAATACGAAAGGTTTCTAAAACTCAACGAAGAGTCCCTCTCCTGGTGCTCCGGTTTGACTTTCCAACAGCTTTACTATCAATCTCCCAACTTGGAGAGACAGCCCCTTTAAGCTCCTGGTTCACACACGTTGCCCATTTGGCAGAGGAGGAAAGGGAAGAGGGAGAACCAATGAGAGAGTAGCTGTTAGGCATTTGGATGGGCACATGTCACTCTAATTTCCCGGCAGGAAGAAGAATTCACCAAAGTCTCAGCCACCCACCGGGAACCAGTATAGGTCCTGAACCAAATGTTTGGACTTGTGTTCAGCTCACAAAAAACGAGTTGAAAAATGGAGCTCAGGGGCACAGCAATTCACAAACTGGCAGAGTAATCAAGGCCAACTATCGTCCAAAAATCTGTTGAGGGAAGGCAACGAGGCGGACTTGAATGCGAGGCAGAATAGCAGGAAACAGATTTCAAGAGGTACGTTAGAATCGCCTGTAAAGCACAGGAAGAGGGGCACAACTTCGACAATGATGCACTTGGCCAAAAAGGGCATATGCGTTTTCTCCTGAATATATTCAGGAGAAAACGCATACGCCCTTTTTGGCCAAGCAAGCAAGCGGGCAATGCAAATCTGCACTACAAAGAAGTATCACTTCCCACCGGTCAAAAGGGACATCCACAAAATGTGTAAAAACCAGAAAGGCAAGACAGGCCCTGGAGAACAGGGAGCCTTGTTATGCTGATGGGCGGGATGTAAGTTGCCAACTGCCTCACTGGAGGAGTGCATTGTGTTCCCTAAAACAAGTAAACAACAGAGCTACAGAGCCAAGGGCACTTCCAGTCTAGGGAATATACCTTGGGAAAACTGAAAATCCATAAGACAGAGCCACCCCCAAATTGAGGGCTGCACTGCTTACAAGAACCTCAACCTGGGTAGACCTTAAATATCCCAGGAAATATAAAAATGGTTCCAAACATTGTGGAAATTACGTACGATGGAATATCCCTCAGCCACGAAATCAATGTCATAAGACCAGTAGCAGCAAAATGAGTGGATTCAGGTACGATGATTCTAAGGGAAAGAAGTCACACAGGAAAAGAAACTTATCATAAGATATCACTTAGGAAGATCCTGTAAACATGGCTACACATGAACTGAGTTAGGAAAGAGAACAGAGTCTCACATTTAGAAAACACTCTTATGCCTGCTTAAGGGGGAAGGAGAGGTGGGGTGATGCATCAAACCAGAGTTTGATATAAGCACAGGTACTGTTCCAAAAACCAACTATGGAATAGACAAGACCTACACCTTCCTCAGTGAAAGGGACTCAAAACCCCATATTTCCCGCAGAGGAATAGATCTGACTAGTAAGAATCTTAAAACCTATGTATTGATATGTCTCCGTAAGGGAATCAAGTGTGTCTAGACTGGCATAAACATGGCAGCGAGAATCAGCTCAAACCCACTCTAAAAAGGAATTTCAAAAACAGAACAAAGAAACAGGGAAATTCTTTACAATTCCTTCAGGGTCTCTGATGCAACCTGGAATGACCCTATCTACGATGACAGCTGGATGTGGCATGAGGCTGGACACTTGGGACTGAGAGGATTGGTGAGATTGGGTGAGCAAATGCAGACCCTTTAAAGCAATAATGCATGGCAACCATTCCATGGGTCCCACCTCTCCAGGTTGAAGGGAATATTACTACAGCTATAACATGTACGGGAAACCTAGAGAATGGACACACTGTGAATACGAAAGGTTTCTAAAACTCAACGAAGAGTCCCTCTCCTGGTGCTCCGGTTTGACTTTCCAACAGCTTTACTATCAATCTCCCAACTTGGAGAGACAGCCCCTTTAAGCTCCTGGTTCACACACGTTGCCCATTTGGCAGAGGAGGAAAGGGAAGAGGGAGAACCAATGAGAGAGTAGCTGTTAGGCATTTGGATGGGCACATGTCACTCTAATTTCCCGGCAGGAAGAAGAATTCACCAAAGTCTCAGCCACCCACCGGGAACCAGTATAGGTCCTGAACCAAATGTTTGGACTTGCGTTCAGCTCACAAAAAACGAGTTGAAAAATGGAGCTCAGGGGCACAGCAATTCACAAACTGGCAGAGTAATCAAGGCCAACTATCGTCCAAAAATCTGTTGAGGGAAGGCAACGAGGCGGACTTGAATGCGAGGCAGAATAGCAGGAAACAGATTTCAAGAGGTACGTTAGAATCGCCTGTAAAGCACAGGAAGAGGGGCACAACTTCGACAATGATGCACTTGGCCAAAAAGGGCGTATGCGTTTTCTCCTGAATATATTCAGGAGAAAACGCATACGCCCTTTTTGGCCAAGCAAGCAAGCGGGCAATGCAAATCTGCACTACAAAGAAGTATCACTTCCCACCGGTCAAAAGGGACATCCACAAAATGTGTAAAAACCAGAAAGGCAAGACAGGCCCTGGAGAACAGGGAGCCTTGTTATGCTGATGGGCGGGATGTAAGCTGCCAACTGCCTCCCTGGAGGAGTGCATTGTGTTCCCTAAAACAAGTAAACAACAGAGCTACAGAGCCAAGGGCACTTCCAGTCTAGGGAATATACCTTGGGAAAACTGAAGATCCATAAGACAGAGCCACCCCCAAATTGAGGGCTGCACTGCTTACAAGAACCTCAACCTGGGTACACCTGAAATATCCCAGGAAATATAAAAATGGTTCAAAACATTGTGGAACTTACGTACGATGGAATATCCCTCAGCCATGAAATCAATGTCATAAGACCAGTAGCAGCAAAATGAGTGGATTCAGGTACGATGATTCTAAGTGAAAGAAGTCACACAGAAAAAGAAACTTATCATAAGATATCACTTAGGAAGATCCTGTAAACATGGCAACACATGAACTGAGTTAGGAAAGAGAACAGAGTCTCACATTTAGAAAACACTCTTATGCCTGCTTAAGGGGGAAGGAGAGGTGGGGTGATGCATCAAACCAGAGTTTGATATAAGCACAGGTACTGTTCCAAAAACCAACTATGGAATAGACAAGACCTACACCTTCCTCAGTGAAAGGGACTCAAAACCCCATATTTCCCGCAGAGGAATAGATCTGACTAGTAAGAATCTTAAAACCTATGTATTGATATGTCTCCGTAAGGGAATCAAGTGTGTCTAGACTGGCATAAACATGGCAGCGAGAATCAGCTCAAACCCACTCTAAAAAGGAATTTCAAAAACAGAACAAAGAAACAGGGAAATTCTTTACAATTCCTTCAGGGTCTCTGATGCAACCTGGAATGACCCTATCTACGATGACAGCTGGATGTGGCATGAGGCTGGACACTTGGGACTGAGAGGATTGGTGAGATTGGGTGAGCAAATGCAGACCCTTTAAAGCAATAATGCATGGCAACCATTCCATGGGTCCCACCTCTCCAGGTTGAAGGGAATATTACTACAGCTATAACATGTACGGGAAACCTAGAGAATGGACACACTGTGAATACGAAAGGTTTCTAAAACTCAACGAAGAGTCCCTCTCCTGGTGCTCCGGTTTGACTTTCCAACAGCTTTACTATCAATCTCCCAACTTGGAGAGACAGCCCCTTTAAGCTCCTGGTTCACACAGGTTGCCCATTTGGCAGAGGAGGAAAGGGAAGAGGGAGAACCAATGAGAGAGTAGCTGTTAGGCATTTGGATGGGCACATGTCACTCTAATTTCCCGGCAGGAAGAAGAATTCACCAAAGTCTCAGCCACCCACCGGGAACCAGTATAGGTCCTGAACCAAATGTTTGGACTTGCGTTCAGCTCACAAAAAACGAGTTGAAAAATGGAGCTCAGGGGCACAGCAATTCACAAACTGGCAGAGTAATCAAGGCCAACTATCGTCCAAAAATCTGTTGAGGGAAGGCAACGAGGCGGACTTGAATGCGAGGCAGAATAGCAGGAAACAGATTTCAAGAGGTACGTTAGAATCGCCTGTAAAGCACAGGAAGAGGGGCACAACTTCGACAATGATGCACTTGGCCAAAAAGGGCGTATGCGTTTTCTCCTGAATATATTCAGGAGAAAACGCATACGCCCTTTTTGGCCAAGCAAGCAAGCGGGCAATGCAAATCTGCACTACAAAGAAGTATCACTTCCCACCGGTCAAAAGGGACATCCACAAAATGTGTAAAAACCAGAAAGGCAAGACAGGCCCTGGAGAACAGGGAGCCTTGTTATGCTGATGGGCGGGATGTAAGCTGCCAACTGCCTCCCTGGAGGAGTGCATTGTGTTCCCTAAAACAAGTAAACAACAGAGCTACAGAGCCAAGGGCACTTCCAGTCTAGGGAATATACCTTGGGAAAACTGAAAATCCATAAGACAGAGCCACCCCCAAATTGAGGGCTGCACTGCTTACAAGAACCTCAACCTGGGTACACCTGAAATATCCCAGGAAATATAAAAATGGTTCAAAACATTGTGGAACTTACGTACGATGGAATATCCCTCAGCCATGAAATCAATGTCATAAGACCAGTAGCAGCAAAATGAGTGGATTCAGGTACGATGATTCTAAGTGAAAGAAGTCACACAGAAAAAGAAACTTATCATAAGATATCACTTAGGAAGATCCTGTAAACATGGCAACACATGAACTGAGTTAGGAAAGAGAACAGAGTCTCACATTTAGAAAACACTCTTATGCCTGCTTAAGGGGGAAGGAGAGGTGGGGTGATGCATCAAACCAGAGTTTGATATAAGCACAGGTACTGTTCCAAAAACCAACTATGGAATAGACAAGACCTACACCTTCCTCAGTGAAAGGGACTCAAAACCCCATATTTCCCGCAGAGGAATAGATCTGACTAGTAAGAATCTTAAAACCTATGTATTGATATGTCTCCGTAAGGGAATCAAGTGTGTCTAGACTGGCATAAACATGGCAGCGAGAATCAGCTCAAACCCACTCTAAAAAGGAATTTCAAAAACAGAACAAAGAAACAGGGAAATTCTTTACAATTCCTTCAGGGTCTCTGATGCAACCTGGAATGACCCTATCTACGATGACAGCTGGATGTGGCATGAGGCTGGACACTTGGGACTGAGAGGATTGGTGAGATTGGGTGAGCAAATGCAGACCCTTTAAAGCAATAATGCATGGCCACCATTCCATGGGTCCCACCTCTCCAGGTTGAAGGGAATATTACTACAGCTATAACATGTACGGGAAACCTAGAGAATGGACACACTGTGAATACGAAAGGTTTCTAAAACTCAACGAAGAGTCCCTCTCCTGGTGCTCCGGTTTGACTTTCCAACAGCTTTACTATCAATCTCCCAACTTGGAGAGACAGCCCCTTTAAGCTCCTGGTTCACACAGGTTGCCCATTTGGCAGAGGAGGAAAGGGAAGAGGGAGAACCAATGAGAGAGTAGCTGTTAGGCATTTGGATGGGCACATGTCACTCTAATTTCCCGGCAGGAAGAAGAATTCACCAAAGTCTCAGCCACCCACCGGGAACCAGTATAGGTCCTGAACCAAATGTTTGGACTTGCGTTCAGCTCACAAAAAACGAGTTGAAAAATGGAGCTCAGGGGCACAGCAATTCACAAACTGGCAGAGTAATCAAGGCCAACTATCGTCCAAAAATCTGTTGAGGGAAGGCAACGAGGCGGACTTGAATGCGAGGCAGAATAGCAGGAAACAGATTTCAAGAGGTACGTTAGAATCGCCTGTAAAGCACAGGAAGAGGGGCACAACTTCGACAATGATGCACTTGGCCAAAAAGGGCGTATGCGTTTTCTCCTGAATATATTCAGGAGAAAACGCATACGCCCTTTTTGGCCAAGCAAGCAAGCGGGCAATGCAAATCTGCACTACAAAGAAGTATCACTTCCCAACGGTCAAAAGGGACATCCACAAAATGTGTAAAAACCAGAAAGGCAAGACAGGCCCTGGAGAACAGGGAGCCTTGTTATGCTGATGGGCGGGATGTAAGCTGCCAACTGCCTCCCTGGAGGAGTGCATTGTGTTCCCTAAAACAAGTAAACAACAGAGCTACAGAGCCAAGGGCACTTCCAGTCTAGGGAATATACCTTGGGAAAACTGAAAATCCATAAGACAGAGCCACCCCCAAATTGAGGGCTGCACTGCTTACAAGAACCTCAACCTGGGTACACCTGAAATATCCCAGGAAATATAAAAATGGTTCCAAACATTGTGGAAATTACGTACGATGGAATATCCCTCAGCCACGAAATCAATGTCATAAGACCAGTAGCAGCAAAATGAGTGGATTCAGGTACGATGATTCTAAGGGAAAGAAGTCACACAGGAAAAGAAACTTATCATAAGATATCACTTAGGAAGATCCTGTAAACATGGCAACACATGAACTGAGTTAGGAAAGAGAACAGAGTCTCACATTTAGAAAACACTCTTATGCCTGCTTAAGGGGGAAGGAGAGGTGGGGTGATGCATCAAACCAGAGTTTGATATAAGCACAGGTACAGTTCCAAAAACCAACTATGGAATAGACAAGACCTACACCTTCCTCAGTGAAAGGGACTCAAAACCCCATATTTCCCGCAGAGGAATAGATCTGACTAGTAAGAATCTTAAAACCTATGTATTGATATGTCTCCGTAAGGGAATCAAGTGTGTCTAGACTGGCATAAACATGGCAGCGAGAATCAGCTCAAACCCACTCTAAAAAGGAATTTCAAAAACAGAACAAAGAAACAGGGAAATTCTTTACAATTCCTTCAGGGTCTCTGATGCAACCTGGAATGACCCTATCTACGATGACAGCTGGATGTGGCATGAGGCTGGACACTTGGGACTGAGAGGATTGGTGAGATTGGGTGAGCAAATGCAGACCCTTTAAAGCAATAATGCATGGCAACCATTCCATGGGTCCCACCTCTCCAGGTTGAAGGGAATATTACTACAGCTATAACATGTACGGGAAACCTAGAGAATGGACACACTGTGAATACGAAAGGTTTCTAAAACTCAACGAAGAGTCCCTCTCCTGGTGCTCCGGTTTGACTTTCCAACAGCTTTACTATCAATCTCCCAACTTGGAGAGACAGCCCCTTTAAGCTCCTGGTTCACACACGTTGCCCATTTGGCAGAGGAGGAAAGGGAAGAGGGAGAACCAATGAGAGAGTAGCTGTTAGGCATTTGGATGGGCACATGTCACTCTAATTTCCCGGCAGGAAGAAGAATTCACCAAAGTCTCAGCCACCCACCGGGAACCAGTATAGGTCCTGAACCAAAAGTTTGGACTTGCGTTCAGCTCACAAAAAACGAGTTGAAAAATGGAGCTCAGGGGCACAGCAATTCACAAACTGGCAGAGTAATCAAGGCCAACTATCGTCCAAAAATCTGTTGAGGGAAGGCAACGAGGTGGACTTGAATGCGAGGCAGAATAGCAGGAAACAGATTTCAAGAGGTACGTTAGAATCGCCTGTAAAGCACAGGAAGAGGGGCACAACTTCGACAATGATGCACTTGGCCAAAAAGGGCGTATGCGTTTTCTCCTGAATATATTCTGGAGAAAACGCATACGCCCTTTTTGGCCAAGCAAGCAAGCGGGCAATGCAAATCTGCACTACAAAGAAGTATCACTTCCCACCGGTCAAAAGGGACATCCACAAAATGTGTAAAAACCAGAAAGGCAAGACAGGCCCTGGAGAACAGGGAGCCTTGTTATGCTGATGGGCGGGATGTAAGTTGCCAACTGCCTCCCTGGAGGAGTGCATTGTGTTCCCTAAAACAAGTAAACAACAGAGCTACAGAGCCAAGGGCACTTCCAGTCTAGGGAATATACCTTGGGAAAACTGAAGATCCATAAGACAGAGCCACCCCCAAATTGAGGGCTGCACTGCTTACAAGAACCTCAACCTGGGTACACCTGAAATATCCCAGGAAATATAAAAATGGTTCAAAACATTGTGGAACTTACGTATGATGGAATATCCCTCAGCCATGAAATCAATGTCATAAGACCAGTAGCAGCAAAATGAGTGGATTCAGGTACGATGATTCTAAGTGAAAGAAGTCACACAGAAAAAGAAACTTATCATAAGATATCACTTAGGAAGATCCTGTAAACATGGCAACACATGAACTGAGTTAGGAAAGAGAACAGAGTCTCACATTTAGAAAACACTCTTATGCCTGCTTAAGGGGGAAGGAGAGGTGGGGTGATGCATCAAACCAGAGTTTGATATAAGCACAGGTACTGTTCCAAAAACCAACTATGGAATAGACAAGACCTACACCTTCCTCAGTGAAAGGGACTCAAAACCCCATATTTCCCGCAGAGGAATAGATCTGACTAGTAAGAATCTTAAAACCTATGTATTGATATGTCTCCGTAAGGGAATCAAGTGTGTCTAGACTGGCATAAACATGGCAGCGAGAATCAGCTCAAACCCACTCTAAAAAGGAATTTCAAAAACAGAACAAAGAAACAGGGAAATTCTTTACAATTCCTTCAGGGTCTCTGATGCAACCTGGAATGACCCTATCTACGATGACAGCTGGATGTGGCATGAGGCTGGACACTTGGGACTGAGAGGATTGGTGAGATTGGGTGAGCAAATGCAGACCCTTTAAAGCAATAATGCATGGCAACCATTCCATGGGTCCCACCTCTCCAGGTTGAAGGGAATATTACTACAGCTATAACATGTACGGGAAACCTAGAGAATGGACACACTGTGAATACGAAAGGTTTCTAAAACTCAACGAAGAGTCCCTCTCCTGGTGCTCCGGTTTGACTTTCCAACAGCTTTACTATCAATCTCCCAACTTGGAGAGACAGCCCCTTTAAGCTCCTGGTTCACACACGTTGCCCATTTGGCAGAGGAGGAAAGGGAAGAGGGAGAACCAATGAGAGAGTAGCTGTTAGGCATTTGGATGGGCACATGTCACTCTAATTTCCCGGCAGGAAGAAGAATTCACCAAAGTCTCAGCCACCCACCGGGAACCAGTATAGGTCCTGAACCAAAAGTTTGGACTTGCGTTCAGCTCACAAAAAACGAGTTGAAAAATGGAGCTCAGGGGCACAGCAATTCACAAACTGGCAGAGTAATCAAGGCCAACTATCGTCCAAAAATCTGTTGAGGGAAGGCAACGAGGCGGACTTGAATGCGAGGCAGAATAGCAGGAAACAGATTTCAAGAGGTACGTTAGAATCGCCTGTAAAGCACAGGAAGAGGGGCACAACTTCGACAATGATGCACTTGGCCAAAAAGGGCGTATGCGTTTTCTCCTGAATATATTCAGGAGAAAACGCATACGCCCTTTTTGGCCAAGCAAGCAAGCGGGCAATGCAAATCTGCACTACAAAGAAGTATCACTTCCCACCGGCCAAAGGGACATCCACAAAATGTGTAAAAACCAGAAAGGCAAGACAGGCCCTGGAGAACAGGGAGCCTTGTTATGCTGATGGGCGGGATGTAAGCTGCCAACTGCCTCCCTGGAGGAGTGCATTGTGTTCCCTAAAACAAGTAAACAACAGAGCTACAGAGCCAAGGGCACTTCCAGTCTAGGGAATATACCTTGGGAAAACTGAAGATCCATAAGACAGAGCCACCCCCAAACTGAGGGCTGCACTGCTTACAAGAACCTCAACCTGGGTACACCTGAAATATCCCAGGAAATATAAAAATGGTTCAAAACATTGTGGAACTTACGTACGATGGAATATCCCTCAGCCATGAAATCAATGTCATAAGACCAGTAGCAGCAAAATGAGTGGATTCAGGTACGATGATTCTAAGTGAAAGAAGTCACACAGAAAAAGAAACTTATCATAAGATATCACTTAGGAAGATCCTGTAAACATGGCAACACATGAACTGAGTTAGGAAAGAGAACAGAGTCTCACATTTAGAAAACACTCTTATGCCTGCTTAAGGGGGAAGGAGAGGTGGGGTGATGCATCAAACCAGAGTTTGATATAAGCACAGGTACTGTTCCAAAAACCAACTATGGAATAGACAAGACCTACACCTTCCTCAGTGAAAGGGACTCAAAACCCCATATTTCCCGCAGAGGAATAGATCTGACTAG
Source organism: Mesoplodon mirus (assembly GCF_964341445.2). NCBI lineage: Eukaryota > Metazoa > Chordata > Mammalia > Artiodactyla > Ziphiidae > Mesoplodon > Mesoplodon mirus. The sequence goes on from NW_028295729.1 coordinate 1,709,729, forward strand.
TAAGAATCTTAAAACCTATGTATTGATATGTCTCCGTAAGGGAATCAAGTGTGTCTAGACTGGCATAAACATGGCAGCGAGAATCAGCTCAAACCCACTCTAAAAAGGAATTTCAAAAACAGAACAAAGAAACAGGGAAATTCTTTACAATTCCTTCAGGGTCTCTGATGCAACCTGGAATGACCCTATCTACGATGACAGCTGGATGTGGCATGAGGCTGGACACTTGGGACTGAGAGGATTGGTGAGATTGGGTGAGCAAATGCAGACCCTTTAAAGCAATAATGCATGGCAACCATTCCATGGGTCCCACCTCTCCAGGTTGAAGGGAATATTACTACAGCTATAACATGTACGGGAAACCTAGAGAATGGACACACTGTGAATACGAAAGGTTTCTAAAACTCAACGAAGAGTCCCTCTCCTGGTGCTCCGGTTTGACTTTCCAACAGCTTTACTATCAATCTCCCAACTTGGAGAGACAGCCCCTTTAAGCTCCTGGTTCACACACGTTGCCCATTTGGCAGAGGAGGAAAGGGAAGAGGGAGAACCAATGAGAGAGTAGCTGTTAGGCATTTGGATGGGCACATGTCACTCTAATTTCCCGGCAGGAAGAAGAATTCACCAAAGTCTCAGCCACCCACCGGGAACCAGTATAGGTCCTGAACCAAATGTGTGGACTTGCGTTCAGCTCACAAAAAACGAGTTGAAAAATGGAGCTCAGGGGCACAGCAATTCACAAACTGGCAGAGTAATCAAGGCCAACTATCGTCCAAAAATCTGTTGAGGGAAGGCAACGAGGCGGACTTGAATGTGAGGCAGAATAGCAGGAAACAGATTTCAAGAGGTACGTTAGAATCGCCTGTAAAGCACAGGAAGAGGGGCACAACTTCGACAATGATGCACTTGGCCAAAAAGGGCGTATGCGTTTTCTCCTGAATATATTCAGGAGAAAACGCATACGCCCTTTTTGGCCAAGCAAGCAAGCGGGCAATGCAAATCTGCACTACAAAGAAGTATCACTTCCCACCGGTCAAAAGGGACATCCACAAAATGTGTAAAAACCAGAAAGGCAAGACAGGCCCTGGAGAACAGGGAGCCTTGTTATGCTGATGGGCGGGATGTAAGCTGCCAACTGCCTCCCTGGAGGAGTGCATTGTGTTCCCTAAAACAAGTAAACAACAGAGCTACAGAGCCAAGGGCACTTCCAGTCTAGGGAATATACCTTGGGAAAACTGAAAATCCACAAGACAGAGCCACCCCCAAATTGAGGGCTGCACTGCTTACAAGAACCTCAACCTGGGTACACCTGAAATATCCCAGGAAATATAAAAATGGTTCCAAACATTGTGGAAATTACGTACGATGGAATATCCCTCAGCCACAAAATCAATGTCATAAGACCAGTAGCAGCAAAATGAGTGGATTCAGGTACGATGATTCTAAGTGAAAGAAGTCACACAGAAAAAGAAACTTATCATAAGATATCACTTAGGAAGATCCTGTAAACATGGCAACACATGAACTGAGTTAGGAAAGAGAACAGAGTCTCACATTTAGAAAACACTCTTATGCCTGCTTAAGGGGGAAGGAGAGGTGGGGTGATGCATCAAACCAGAGTTTGATATAAGCACAGGTACTGTTCCAAAAACCAACTATGGAATAGACAAGACCTACACCTTCCTCAGTGAAAGGGACTCAAAACCCCATATTTCCCGCAGAGGAATAGATCTGACTAGTAAGAATCTTAAAACCTATGTATTGATATGTCTCCGTAAGGGAATCAAGTGTGTCTAGACTGGCATAAACATGGCAGCGAGAATCAGCTCAAACCCACTCTAAAAAGGAATTTCAAAAACAGAACAAAGAAACAGGGAAATTCTTTACAATTCCTTCAGGGTCTCTGATGCAACCTGGAATGACCCTATCTACGATGACAGCTGGATGTGGCATGAGGCTGGACACTTGGGACTGAGAGGATTGGTGAGATTGGGTGAGCAAATGCAGACCCTTTAAAGCAATAATGCATGGCAACCATTCCATGGGTCCCACCTCTCCAGGTTGAAGGGAATATTACTACAGCTATAACATGTACGGGAAACCTAGAGAATGGACACACTGTGAATACGAAAGGTTTCTAAAACTCAACGAAGAGTCCCTCTCCTGGTGCTCCGGTTTGACTTTCCAACAGCTTTACTATCAATCTCCCAACTTGGAGAGACAGCCCCTTTAAGCTCCTGGTTCACACACGTTGCCCATTTGGCAGAGGAGGAAAGGGAAGAGGGAGAACCAATGAGAGAGTAGCTGTTAGGCATTTGGATGGGCACATGTCACTCTAATTTCCCGGCAGGAAGAAGAATTCACCAAAGTCTCAGCCACCCACCGGGAACCAGTATAGGTCCTGAACCAAATGTGTGGACTTGCGTTCAGCTCACAAAAAACGAGTTGAAAAATGGAGCTCAGGGGCACAGCAATTCACAAACTGGCAGAGTAATCAAGGCCAACTATCGTCCAAAAATCTGTTGAGGGAAGGCAACGAGGCGGACTTGAAATCGAGGCAGAATAGCAGGAAACAGATTTCAAGAGGTACGTTGGAATCGCCTGTAAAGCACAGGAAGAGGGGCACAACTTCGACAATGATGCACTTGGCCAAAAAGGGCGTATGCGTATTCTCCTGAATATATTCAGGAGACCATGCATACGCCCTTTTGGCCAAGCAAGCAAGCGGGCAATGCAAATCTGCACTACAAAGAAGTATCACTTCCCACGGGTCAAAAGGGACATCCACAAAATGTGTAAAAACCAGAAAGGCAAGACAGGCCGTGGCGAAATGGGAGCCTTGTTATGCTGATGGGCAGGATGTAAGTTGCCAACTGCCTCACTGGAGGAGTGCATTGTGCTCCCTAAAACAAGTAAACAACAGAGCTACAGAGCCAAGGGCACTTCCAGTCTAGGGAATATACCTTTGGAAAACTGAAAATCAATAAGACAGAGCCACCCCCAAATTGAGGGCTGCACTGCTTACAAGAACCTCAACCTGGGTACACCGGAAATATCCCAGGAAATATAAAAATGGTTCAAAAAATTGTGGAAATTACATACGATGGAATATCCCTCAGCCATGAAATCAATGTCATAAGACCAGTAGCAGCAAAATGAGTGGATTCAGGTACGATGATTCTAAGTGAAAGAAGTCACACAGAAAAAGAAACTTATCATAAGATATCACTTAGGAAGATCCTGTAAACATGGCTACACATGAACTGAGTTAGGAAAGAGAACAGAGTCTCACATTTAGAAAACACACTTATGCCTGATTAAGGGGGAAGGAGAGGTGGGGTGATGCATCAAACCAGAGTTTGATATAAGCACAGGTACTGTTCCAAAAACCAACTATGGAATAGACAAGACCTACACCTGCCTCAGTGAAAGGGACTCAAAACCCCATATTTCCCACAGAGGAATAGATCTGACTAGTAAGAATCTTAAAACCTATGTATTGATATGTCTCCGTAAGGGAATCAAGTGTGTCTAGACTGGCATAAACATGGCAGCGAGAATCAGCTCAAACCCACTCTAAAAAGGAATTTCAAAAACAGAACAAAGAAACAGGGAAATTCTTTACAATTCCTTCAGGGTCTCTGATGCAACCTGGAATGACCCTATCTACGATGACAGCTGGATGTGGCATGAGGCTGGACACTTGGGACTGAGAGGATTGGTGAGATTGGGTGAGCAAATGCAGACCCTTTAAAGCAATAATGCATGGCAACCATTCCATGGGTCCCACCTCTCCAGGTTGAAGGGAATATTACTACAGCTATAACATGTACGGGAAACCTAGAGAATGGACACACTGTGAATACGAAAGGTTTCTAAAACTCAACGAAGAGTCCCTCTCCTGGTGCTCCGGTTTGACTTTCCAACAGCTTAACTATCAATCTCCCAACTTGGAGAGACAGCCCCTTTAAGCTCCTGGTTCACACAGGTTGCCCATTTGGCAGAGGAGGAAAGGGAAGAGGGAGAACCAATGAGAGAGTAGCTGTTAGGCATTTGGATGGGCACATGTCACTCTAATTTCCCGGCAGGAAGAAGAATTCACCAAAGTCTCAGCCACCCACCGGGAACCAGTATAGGTCCTGAACCAAATGTTTGGACTTGCGTTCAGCTCACAAAAAACGAGTTGAAAAATGGAGCTCAGGGGCACAGCAATTCACAAACTGGCAGAGTAATCAAGGCCAACTATCGTCCAAAAATCTGTTGAGGGAAGGCAACGAGGCGGACTTGAATGCGAGGCAGAATAGCAGGAAACAGATTTCAAGAGGTACGTTAGAATCGCCTGTAAAGCACAGGAAGAGGGGCACAACTTCGACAATGATGCACTTGGCCAAAAAGAGCGTATGCGTTTTCTCCTGAATATATTCAGGAGAAAATGCATACGCCCTTTTTGGCCAAGCAAGCAAGCGGGCAATGCAAATCTGCACTACAAAGAAGTATCACTTCCCAACGGTCAAAAGGGACATCCACAAAATGTGTAAAAACCAGAAAGGCAAGACAGGCCCTGGAGAACAGGGAGCCTTGTTATGCTGATGGGCGGGATGTAAGTTGCCAACTGCCTCACTGGAGGAGTGCATTGTGTTCCCTAAAACAAGTAAACAACAGAGCTACAGAGCCAAGGGCACTTCCAGTCTAGGGAATATACCTTGGGAAACCTGAAAATCCATAAGACAGAGCCACCCCCAAATTGAGGGCTGCACTGCTTACAAGAACCACAACCTGGGTACACCTGAAATATCCCAGGAAATATAAAAATGGTTCCAAACATTGTGGAACTTACGTACGATGGAATATCCCTCAGCCATGAAATCAATGTCATAAGGCCAGTAGCAGCAAAATGAGTGGATTCAGGTACGATGATTCTAAGTGAAAGAAGTCACACAGAAAAAGAAACTTATCATAAGATATCACTTAGGAAGATCCTGTAAACATGGCAACACATGAACTGAGTTAGGAAAGAGAACAGAGTCTCACATTTAGAAAACACTCTTATGCCTGCTTAAGGGGGAAGGAGAGGTGGGGTGATGCATCAAACCAGAGTTTGATATAAGCACAGGTACTGTTCCAAAAACCAACTATGGAATAGACAAGACCTACACCTTCCTCAGTGAAAGGGACTCAAAACCCCATATTTCCCGCAGAGGAATAGATCTGACTAGTAAGAATCTTAAAACCTATGTATTGATATGTCTCCGTAAGGGAATCAAGTGTGTCTAGACTGGCATAAATATGGCAGCGAGAATCAGCTCAAACCCACTCTAAAAAGGAATTTCAAAGACAGAACAAAGAAACAGGGAAATTCTTAACAATTCCTTCAGGGTCTCTGATGCAACCTGGAATGACCCTATCTACGATGACAGCTGGATGCGGCATGAGGCTGGACACTTGGGACTGAGAGGATTGGAGATATTGGGTGAGGAAAGGCAGACCCTTTATAGCAATAATGCATGGCACCCATTCCATGATTCCCAACTCTCCAGGTTGAAGGGAATATTACTACAGCTTTAACATGTACGGGAAACCTAGAGAATGGACACACTGTGAATACGAAAGGTTTCTAAAACTCAACGAAGAGTCCCTCTCCTGGTGCTCTGGTTTGACTTTCCAACTGCTTTACTATCAATCTCCCAACTTGGAGAGACAGCCCCTTTAAGCTCCTGGTTCACACAGGTTGCCCATTTGGCAGAGGAGGAAAGGGAAGAGGGAGAACCAATGAGAGAGTAGCTGTTAGGCATTTGGATGGGCACATGTCACTCTAATTTCCCGGCAGGAAGAAGAATTAACCAAAGTCTCAGCCACCCACCGGGAACCAGTATAGGTCCTGAACCAAAAGTTTGGACTTGCGTTCAGCTCACAAAAAACGAGTTTGAAAATGGAGCTCAGGGGCACAGCAATTCACAAACAGGCAGAGTAATCAAGGCCAACAATCGTCCAAAAATCTGTTGAGGGAAGGCAACGAGGCGGACTTGAAATCGAGGCAGAATAGCAGGAAACAGATTTCAAGAGGTACGTTGGAATCACCTGTAAAGCACAGGAAGAGGGGCACAACTTCGACAATGATGCACTTGGCCAAAAAGGGCGTATGCGTTTTCTCCTGAATATATTCAGGAGAAAACGCATACGCCCTTTTTGGCCAAGCAAGCAAGCGGGCAATGCAAATCTGCACTACAAAGAAGTATCACTTCCCACCGGTCAAAAGGGACATCCACAAAATGTGTAAAAACCAGAAAGGCAAGACAGGCCCTGGAGAACAGGGAGCCTTGTTATGCTGATGGGCGGGATGTAAGTTGCCAACTGCCTCACTGGAGGAGTGCATTGTGTTCCCTAAAACAAGTAAACAACAGAGCTACCGAGCCAAGGGCACTTCCAGTCTAGGGAATATACCTTGGGAAAACTGAAAATCCATAAGACAGAGCCACCCCCAAATTGAGGGCTGCACTGCTTACAAGAACCTCAACCTGGGTACACCTGAAATATCCCAGGAAATATAAAAATGGTTCCAAACATTGTGGAACTTACGTACGATGGAATATCCCTCAGCCATGAAATCAATGTCATAAGACCAGTAGCAGCAAAATGAGTGGATTCAGGTACGATGATTCTAAGTGAAAGAAGTCACACAGAAAAAGAAACTTATCATAAGATATCACTTAGGAAGATCCTGTAAACATGGCAACACATGAACTGAGTTAGGAAAGAGAACAGAGTCTCACATTTAGAAAACACTCTTATGCCTGCTTAAGGGGGAAGGAGAGGTGGGGTGATGCATCAAACCAGAGTTTGATATAAGCACAGGTACTGTTCCAAAAACCAACTATGGAATAGACAAGACCTACACCTTCCTCAGTGAAAGGGACTCAAAACCCCATATTTCCCGCAGAGGAATAGATCTGACTAGTAAGAATCTTAAAACCTATGTATTGATATGTCTCCGTAAGGGAATCAAGTGTGTCTAGACTGGCATAAACATGGCAGCGAGAATCAGCTCAAACCCACTCTAAAAAGGAATTTCAAAAACAGAACAAAGAAACAGGGAAATTCTTTACAATTCCTTCAGGGTCTCTGATGCAACCTGGAATGACCCTATCTACGATGACAGCTGGATGTGGCATGAGGCTGGACACTTGGGACTGAGAGGATTGGTGAGATTGGGTGAGCAAATGCAGACCCTTTAAAGCAATAATGCATGGCAACCATTCCATGGGTCCCAACTCTCCAGGTTGAAGGGAATATTACTACAGCTATAACATGTACGGGAAACCTAGAGAATGGACACACTGTGAATATGAAAGGTTTCTAAAACTCAACGAAGAGTCCCTCTCCTGGTGCTCCGGTTTGACTTTCCAACAGCTTTACTATCAATCTCCCAACTTGGAGAGACAGCCCCTTTAAGCTCCTGGTTCACACAGGTTGCCCATTTGGCAGAGGAGGAAAGGGAAGAGGGAGAACCAATGAGAGAGTAGCTGTTAGGCATTTGGATGGGCACATGTCACTCTAATTTCCCGACAGGAAGAAGAATTCACCAAAGTCTCAGCCACCCACCAGGAACCAGTATAAGTCCTGAACCAAATGTTTGGACTTGCGTTCAGCTCACAAAAAACGAGTTGAAAAATGGAGCTCAGGGGCACAGCAATTCACAAACTGGCAGAGTAATCAAGGCCAACTATCGTCCAAAAATCTGTTGAGGGAAGGCAACGAGGCGGACTTGAATGCGAGGCAGAATAGCAGGAAACAGATTTCAAGAGGTACGTTAGAATCGCCTGTAAAGCACAGGAAGAGGGGCACAACTTCGACAATGATGCACTTGGCCAAAAAGGGCGTATGCGTTTTCTCCTGAATATATTCAGGAGAAAACGCATACGCCCTTTTTGGCCAAGCAAGCAAGCGGGCAATGCAAATCTGCACTACAAAGAAGTATCACTTCCCACCGGTCAAAAGGGACATCCACAAAATGTGTAAAAACCAGAAAGGCAAGACAGGCCCTGGAGAACAGGGAGCCTTGTTATGCTGATGGGCGGGATGTAAGTTGCCAACTGCCTCACTGGAGGAGTGCATTGTGTTCCCTAAAACAAGTAAACAACAGAGCTACAGAGCCAAGGGCACTTCCAGTCTAGGGAATATACCTTGGGAAAACTGAAAATCCACAAGACAGAGCCACCCCCAAATTGAGGGCTGCACTGCTTACAAGAACCTCAACCTGGGTACACCTGAAATATCCCAGGAAATATAAAAATGGTTCCAAACATTGTGGAACTTACGTACGATGGAATATCCCTCAGCCACGAAATCAATGTCATAAGACCAGTAGCAGCAAATTGAGTGGATTCAGGTACGATGATTCTAAGGGAAAGAAGTCACACAGGAAAAGAAACTTATCATAAGATATCACTTAGGAAGATCCTGTAAACATGGCTACACATGAACTGAGTTAGGAAAGAGAACAGAGTCTCACATTTAGAAAACACTCTTATGCCTGCTTAAGGGGGAAGGAGAGGTGGGGTGATGCATCAAACCAGAGTTTGATATAAGCACAGGTACTGTTCCAAAAACCAACTATGGAATAGACAAGACCTACACCTTCCTCAGTGAAAGGGACTCAAAACCCCATATTTCCCGCAGAGGAATAGATCTGACTAGTAAGAATCTTAAAACCTATGTATTGATATGTCTCCGTAAGGGAATCAAGTGTGTCTAGACTGGCATAAACATGGCAGCGAGAATCAGCTCAAACCCACTCTAAAAAGGAATTTCAAAAACAGAACAAAGAAACAGGGAAATTCTTTACAATTCCTTCAGGGTCTCTGATGCAACCTGGAATGACCCTATCTACGATGACAGCTGGATGTGGCATGAGGCTGGACACTTGGGACTGAGAGGATTGGTGAGATTGGGTGAGCAAATGCAGACCCTTTAAAGCAATAATGCATGGCAACCATTCCATGGGTCCCACCTCTCCAGGTTGAAGGGAATATTACTACAGCTATAACATGTACGGGAACCCTAGAGAATGGACACACTGTGAATACGAAAGGTTTCTAAAACTCAACGAAGAGTCCCTCTCCTGGTGCTCCGGTTTGACTTTCCAACAGCTTTACTATCAATCTCCCAACTTGGAGAGACAGCCCCTTTAAGCTCCTGGTTCACACAGGTTGCCCATTTGGCAGAGGAGGAAAGGGAAGAGGGAGAACCAATGAGAGAGTAGCTGTTAGGCATTTGGATGGGCACATGTCACTCTAATTTCCCGGCAGGAAGAAGAATTCACCAAAGTCTCAGCCACCCACCGGGAACCAGTATAGGTCCTGAACCAAATGTTTGGACTTGCGTTCAGCTCACAAAAAACGAGTTGAAAAATGGAGCTCAGGGGCACAGCAATTCACAAACTGGCAGAGTAATCAAGGCCAACTATCGTCCAAAAATCTGTTGAGGGAAGGCAACGAGGCGGACTTGAATGCGAGGCAGAATAGCAGGAAACAGATTTCAAGAGGTACGTTAGAATCGCCTGTAAAGCACAGGAAGAGGGGCACAACTTCGACAATGATGCACTTGGCCAAAAAGGGCGTATGCGTTTTCTCCTGAATATATTCAGGAGAAAACGCATACGCCCTTTTTGGCCAAGCAAGCAAGCGGGCAATGCAAATCTGCACTACAAAGAAGTATCACTTCCCACCGGTCAAAAGGGACATCCACAAAATGTGTAAAAACCAGAAAGGCAAGACAGGCCCTGGAGAACAGGGAGCCTTGTTATGCTGATGGGCGGGATGTAAGTTGCCAACTGCCTCACTGGAGGAGTGCATTGTGTTCCCTAAAACAAGTAAACAACAGAGCTACAGAGCCAAGGGCACTTCCAGTCTAGGGAATATACCTTGGGAAAACTGAAAATCCACAAGACAGAGCCACCCCCAAATTGAGGGCTGCACTGCTTACAAGAACCTCAACCTGGGTACACCTGAAATATCCCAGGAAATATAAAAATGGTTCCAAACATTGTGGAACTTACGTACGATGGAATATCCCTCAGCCACGAAATCAATGTCATAAGACCAGTAGCAGCAAATTGAGTGGATTCAGGTACGATGATTCTAAGGGAAAGAAGTCACACAGGAAAAGAAACTTATCATAAGATATCACTTAGGAAGATCCTGTAAACATGGCTACACATGAACTGAGTTAGGAAAGAGAACAGAGTCTCACATTTAGAAAACACTCTTATGCCTGCTTAAGGGGGAAGGAGAGGTGGGGTGATGCATCAAACCAGAGTTTGATATAAGCACAGGTACTGTTCCAAAAACCAACTATGGAATAGACAAGACCTACACCTTCCTCAGTGAAAGGGACTCAAAACCCCATATTTCCCGCAGAGGAATAGATCTGACTAGTAAGAATCTTAAAACCTATGTATTGATATGTCTCCGTAAGGGAATCAAGTGTGTCTAGACTGGCATAAACATGGCAGCGAGAATCAGCTCAAACCCACTCTAAAAAGGAATTTCAAAAACAGAACAAAGAAACAGGGAAATTCTTTACAATTCCTTCAGGGTCTCTGATGCAACCTGGAATGACCCTATCTACGATGACAGCTGGATGTGGCATGAGGCTGGACACTTGGGACTGAGAGGATTGGTGAGATTGGGTGAGCAAATGCAGACCCTTTAAAGCAATAATGCATGGCAACCATTCCATGGGTCCCACCTCTCCAGGTTGAAGGGAATATTACTACAGCTATAACATGTACGGGAAACCTAGAGAATGGACACACTGTGAATACGAAAGGTTTCTAAAACTCAACGAAGAGTCCCTCTCCTGGTGCTCCGGTTTGACTTTCCAACAGCTTTACTATCAATCTCCCAACTTGGAGAGACAGCCCCTTTAAGCTCCTGGTTCACACAGGTTGCCCATTTGGCAGAGGAGGAAAGGGAAGAGGGAGAACCAATGAGAGAGTAGCTGTTAGGCATTTGGATGGGCACATGTCACTCTAATTTCCCGGCAGGAAGATGAATTCACCAAAGTCTCAGCCACCCACCGGGAACCAGTATAGGTCCTGAACCACATGTTTTGACTTGCGTTCAGCTCACAAAAAACGAGTTGAAAAATGGAGCTCAGGGGCACAGCAATTCACAAACTGGCAGAGTAATCAAGGCCAACTATCGTCCAAAAATCTGTTGAGGGAAGGCAACGAGGCGGACTTGAAAGCGAGGCAGAATAGCAGGAAACAGATTTCAAGAGGTACGTTGGAATCGCCTGTAAAGCACAGGAAGAGGGGCACAACTTCGACAATGATGCACTTGGCCAAAAAGGGCGTATGCGTTTTCTCCTGAATATATTCAGGAGAAAACGCATACGCCCTTTTTGGCCAAGCAAGCAAGCGGGCAATGCAAATCTGCACTACAAAGAAGTATCACTTCCCAACGGTCAAAAGGGACATCCACAAAATGTGTAAAAACCAGAAAGGCAAGACAGGCCCTGGAGAACAGGGAGCCTTGTTATGCTGATGGGCGGGATGTAAGTTGCCAACTGCCTCACTGGAGGAGTGCATTGTGTTCCCTAAAACAAGTAAACAACAGAGCTACAGAGCCAAGGGCACTTCCAGTCTAGGGAATATACCTTGGGAAAACTGAAAATCCACAAGACAGAGCCACCCCCAAATTGAGGGCTGCACTGCTTACAAGAACCTCAACCTGGGTACACCTGAAATATCCCAGGAAATATAAAAAGGGTTCCAAACATTGTGGAACTTACGTACGATGGAATATCCCTCAGCCACGAAATCAATGTCATAAGACCAGTAGCAGTAAAATGAGTTGATTCAGGTACGATGATTCTAAGGGAAAGAAGTCACACAGGAAAAGAAACTTATCATAAGATATCACTTAGGAAGATCCTGTAAACATGGCTACACATGAACTGAGTTAGGAAAGAGAACAGAGTCTCACATTTAGAAAACACTCTTATGCCTGCTTAAGGGGGAAGGAGAGGTGGGGTGATGCATCAAACCAGAGTTTGATATAAGCACAGGTACTGTTCCAAAAACCAACTATGGAATAGACAAGACCTACACCTTCCTCAGTGAAAGGGACTCAAAACCCCATATTTCCCGCAGAGGAATAGATCTGACTAGTAAGAATCTTAAAACCTATGTATTGATATGTCTCCGTAAGGGAATCAAGTGTGTCTAGACTGGCATAAACATGGCAGCGAGAATCAGCTCAAACCCACTCTAAAAAGGAATTTCAAAAACAGAACAAAGAAACAGGGAAATTCTTTACAATTCCTTCAGGGTCTCTGATGCAACCTGGAATGACCCTATCTACGATGACAGCTGGATGTGGCATGAGGCTGGACACTTGGGACTGAGAGGATTGGTGAGATTGGGTGAGCAAATGCAGACCCTTTAAAGCAATAATGCATGGCAACCATTCCATGGGTCCCACCTCTCCAGGTTGAAGGGAATATTACTACAGCTATAACATGTACGGGAAACCTAGAGAATGGACACACTGTGAATACGAAAGGTTTCTAAAACTCAACGAAGAGTCCCTCTCCTGGTGCTCCGGTTTGACTTTCCAACAGCTTTACTATCAATCTCCCAACTTGGAGAGACAGCCCCTTTAAGCTCCTGGTTCACACAGGTTGCCCATTTGGCAGAGGAGGAAAGGGAAGAGGGAGAACCAATGAGAGAGTAGCTGTTAGGCATTTGGATGGGCACATGTCACTCTAATTTCCCGGCAGGAAGATGAATTCACCAAAGTCTCAGCCACCCACCGGGAACCAGTATAGGTCCTGAACCACATGTTTTGACTTGCGTTCAGCTCACAAAAAACGAGTTGAAAAATGGAGCTCAGGGGCACAGCAATTCACAAACTGGCAGAGTAATCAAGGCCAACTATCGTCCAAAAATCTGTTGAGGGAAGGCAACGAGGCGGACTTGAAAGCGAGGCAGAATAGCAGGAAACAGATTTCAAGAGGTACGTTGGAATCGCCTGTAAAGCACAGGAAGAGGGGCACAACTTCGACAATGATGCACTTGGCCAAAAAGGGCGTATGCGTTTTCTCCTGAATATATTCAGGAGAAAACGCATACGCCCTTTTTGGCCAAGCAAGCAAGCGGGCAATGCAAATCTGCACTACAAAGAAGTATCACTTCCCAACGGTCAAAAGGGACATCCACAAAATGTGTAAAAACCAGAAAGGCAAGACAGGCCCTGGAGAACAGGGAGCCTTGTTATGCTGATGGGCGGGATGTAAGTTGCCAACTGCCTCACTGGAGGAGTGCATTGTGTTCCCTAAAACAAGTAAACAACAGAGCTACAGAGCCAAGGGCACTTCCAGTCTAGGGAATATACCTTGGGAAAACTGAAAATCCACAAGACAGAGCCACCCCCAAATTGAGGGCTGCACTGCTTACAAGAACCTCAACCTGGGTACACCTGAAATATCCCAGGAAATATAAAAAGGGTTCCAAACATTGTGGAACTTACGTACGATGGAATATCCCTCAGCCACGAAATCAATGTCATAAGACCAGTAGCAGTAAAATGAGTTGATTCAGGTACGATGATTCTAAGGGAAAGAAGTCACACAGGAAAAGAAACTTATCATAAGATATCACTTAGGAAGATCCTGTAAACATGGCAACACATGAACTGAGTTAGGAAAGAGAACAGAGTCTCACATTTAGAAAACACTCTTATGCCTGCTTAAGGGGGAAGGAGAGGTGGGGTGATGCATCAAACCAGAGTTTGATATAAGCACAGGTACTGTTCCAAAAACCAACTATGGAATAGACAAGACCTACACCTTCCTCAGTGAAAGGGACTCAAAACCCCATATTTCCCGCAGAGGAATAGATCTGACTAGTAAGAATCTTAAAACCTATGTATTGATATGTCTCCGTAAGGGAATCAAGTGTGTCTAGACTGGCATAAACATGGCAGCGAGAATCAGCTCAAACCCACTCTAAAAAGGAATTTCAAAAACAGAACAAAGAAACAGGGAAATTCTTTACAATTCCTTCAGGGTCTCTGATGCAACCTGGAATGACCCTATCTACGATGACAGCTGGATGTGGCATGAGGCTGGACACTTGGGACTGAGAGGATTGGTGAGATTGGGTGAGCAAATGCAGACCCTTTAAAGCAATAATGCATGGCAACCATTCCATGGGTCCCACCTCTCCAGGTTGAAGGGAATATTACTACAGCTATAACATGTACGGGAAACCTAGAGAATGGACACACTGTGAATACGAAAGGTTTCTAAAACTCAACGAAGAGTCCCTCTCCTGGTGCTCCGGTTTGACTTTCCAACAGCTTTACTATCAATCTCCCAACTTGGAGAGACAGCCCCTTTAAGCTCCTGGTTCACACAGGTTGCCCATTTGGCAGAGGAGGAAAGGGAAGAGGGAGAACCAATGAGAGAGTAGCTGTTAGGCATTTGGATGGGCACATGTCACTCTAATTTCCCGGCAGGAAGAAGAATTCACCAAAGTCTCAGCCACCCACCGGGAACCAGTATAGGTCCTGAACCACATGTTTGGACTTGCGTTCAGCTCACAAAAAACGAGTTGAAAAATGGAGCTCAGGGGCACAGCAATTCACAAACTGGCAGAGTAATCAAGGCCAACTATCGTCCAAAAATCTGTTGAGGGAAGGCAACGAGGCGGACTTGAATGCGAGGCAGAATAGCAGGAAACAGATTTCAAGAGGTACGTTAGAATCGCCTGTAAAGCACAGGAAGAGGGGCACAACTTCGACAATGATGCACTTGGCCAAAAAGGGCGTATGCGTTTTCTCCTGAATATATTCAGGAGAAAACGCATACGCCCTTTTTGGCCAAGCAAGCAAGCGGGCAATGCAAATCTGCACTACAAAGAAGTATCACTTCCCAACGGTCAAAAGGGACATCCACAAAATGTGTAAAAACCAGAAAGGCAAGACAGGCCCTGGAGAACAGGGAGCCTTGTTATGCTGATGGGCGGGATGTAAGTTGCCAACTGCCTCACTGGAGGAGTGCATTGTGTTCCCTAAAACAAGTAAACAACAGAGCTACAGAGCCAAGGGCACTTCCAGTCTAGGGAATATACCTTGGGAAAACTGAAAATCCACAAGACAGAGCCACCCCCAAATTGAGGGCTGCACTGCTTACAAGAACCTCAACCTGGGTACACCTGAAATATCCCAGGAAATATAAAAATGGTTCCAAACATTGTGGAACTTACGTACGATGGAATATCCCTCAGCCACGAAATCAATGTCATAAGACCAGTAGCAGCAAATTGAGTGGATTCAGGTACGATGATTCTAAGGGAAAGAAGTCACACAGGAAAAGAAACTTATCATAAGATATCACTTAGGAAGATCCTGTAAACATGGCAACACATGAACTGAGTTAGGAAAGAGAACAGAGTCTCACATTTAGAAAACACTCTTATGCCTGCTTAAGGGGGAAGGAGAGGTGGGGTGATGCATCAAACCAGAGTTTGATATAAGCACAGGTACTGTTCCAAAAACCAACTATGGAATAGACAAGACCTACACCTTCCTCAGTGAAAGGGACTCAAAACCCCATATTTCCCGCAGAGGAATAGATCTGACTAGTAAGAATCTTAAAACCTATGTATTGATATGTCTCCGTAAGGGAATCAAGTGTGTCTAGACTGGCATAAACATGGCAGCGAGAATCAGCTCAAACCCACTCTAAAAAGGAATTTCAAAAACAGAACAAAGAAACAGGGAAATTCTTTACAATTCCTTCAGGGTCTCTGATGCAACCTGGAATGACCCTATCTACGATGACAGCTGGATGTGGCATGAGGCTGGACACTTGGGACTGAGAGGATTGGTGAGATTGGGTGAGCAAATGCAGACCCTTTAAAGCAATAATGCATGGCAACCATTCCATGGGTCCCACCTCTCCAGGTTGAAGGGAATATTACTACAGCTATAACATGTACGGGAACCCTAGAGAATGGACACACTGTGAATACGAAAGGTTTCTAAAACTCAACGAAGAGTCCCTCTCCTGGTGCTCCGGTTTGACTTTCCAACAGCTTTACTATCAATCTCCCAACTTGGAGAGACAGCCCCTTTAAGCTCCTGGTTCACACAGGTTGCCCATTTGGCAGAGGAGGAAAGGGAAGAGGGAGAACCAATGAGAGAGTAGCTGTTAGGCATTTGGATGGGCACATGTCACTCTAATTTCCCGGCAGGAAGAAGAATTCACCAAAGTCTCAGCCACCCACCGGGAACCAGTATAGGTCCTGAACCACATGTTTGGACTTGCGTTCAGCTCACAAAAAACGAGTTGAAAAATGGAGCTCAGGGGCACAGCAATTCACAAACTGGCAGAGTAATCAAGGCCAACTATCGTCCAAAAATCTGTTGAGGGAAGGCAACGAGGCGGACTTGAATGCGAGGCAGAATAGCAGGAAACAGATTTCAAGAGGTACGTTAGAATCGCCTGTAAAGCACAGGAAGAGGGGCACAACTTCGACAATGATGCACTTGGCCAAAAAGGGCGTATGCGTTTTCTCCTGAATATATTCAGGAGAAAACGCATACGCCCTTTTTGGCCAAGCAAGCAAGCGGGCAATGCAAATCTGCACTACAAAGAAGTATCACTTCCCAACGGTCAAAAGGGACATCCACAAAATGTGTAAAAACCAGAAAGGCAAGACAGGCCCTGGAGAACAGGGAGCCTTGTTATGCTGATGGGCGGGATGTAAGTTGCCAACTGCCTCACTGGAGGAGTGCATTGTGTTCCCTAAAACAAGTAAACAACAGAGCTACAGAGCCAAGGGCACTTCCAGTCTAGGGAATATACCTTGGGAAAACTGAAAATCCATAAGACAGAGCCACCCCCAAATTGAGGGCTGCACTGCTTACAAGAACCTCAACCTGGGTACACCTGAAATATCCCAGGAAATATAAAAATGGTTCCAAACATTGTGGAACTTACGTACGATGGAATATCCCTCAGCCACGAAATCAATGTTATAAGACCAGTAGCAGCAAAATGAGTGGATTCAGGTACGATGATTCTAAGGGAAAGAAGTCACACAGGAAAAGAAACTTATCATAAGATATCACTTAGGAAGATCCTGTAAACATGGCTACACATGAACTGAGTTAGGAAAGAGAACAGAGTCTCACATTTAGAAAACACTCTTATGCCTGCTTAAGGGGGAAGGAGAGGTGGGGTGATGCATCAAACCAGAGTTTGATATAAGCACAGGTACTGTTCCAAAAACCAACTATGGAATAGACAAGACCTACACCTTCCTCAGTGAAAGGGACTCAAAACCCCATATTTCCCGCAGAGGAATAGATCTGACTAGTAAGAATCTTAAAACCTATGTATTGATATGTCTCCGTAAGGGAATCAAGTGTGTCTAGACTGGCATAAACATGGCAGCGAGAATCAGCTCAAACCCACTCTAAAAAGGAATTTCAAAAACAGAACAAAGAAACAGGGAAATTCTTTACAATTCCTTCAGGGTCTCTGATGCAACCTGGAATGACCCTATCTACGATGACAGCTGGATGTGGCATGAGGCTGGACACTTGGGACTGAGAGGATTGGTGAGATTGGGTGAGCAAATGCAGACCCTTTAAAGCAATAATGCATGGCAACCATTCCATGGGTCCCACCTCTCCAGGTTGAAGGGAATATTACTACAGCTATAACATGTACGGGAAACCTAGAGAATGGACACACTGTGAATACGAAAGGTTTCTAAAACTCAACGAAGAGTCCCTCTCCTGGTGCTCCGGTTTGACTTTCCAACAGCTTTACTATCAATCTCCCAACTTGGAGAGACAGCCCCTTTAAGCTCCTGGTTCACACAGGTTGCCCATTTGGCAGAGGAGGAAAGGGAAGAGGGAGAACCAATGAGAGAGTAGCTGTTAGGCATTTGGATGGGCACATGTCACTCTAATTTCCCGGCAGGAAGAAGAATTCACCAAAGTCTCAGCCACCCACCGGGAACCAGTATAGGTCCTGAACCAAATGTTTGGACTTGCGTTCAGCTCACAAAAAACGAGTTGAAAAATGGAGCTCAGGGGCACAGAAATTCACAAACTGGCAGAGTAATCAAGGCCAACTATCGTCCAAAAATCTGTTGAGGGAAGGCAACGAGGCGGACTTGAATGCGAGGCAGAATAGCAGGAAACAGATTTCAAGAGGTACGTTAGAATCGCCTGTAAAGCACAGGAAGAGGGGCACAATTTCGACAATGATGCACTTGGCCAAAAAGGGCGTATGCGTTTTCTCCTGAATATATTCAGGAGAAAACGCATACGCCCTTTTTGGCCAAGCAAGCAAGCGGGCAATGCAAATCTGCACTACAAAGAAGTATCACTTCCCACCGGTCAAAAGGGACATCCACAAAATGTGTAAAAACCAGAAAGGCAAGACAGGCCCTGGAGAACAGGGAGCCTTGTTATGCTGATGGGCGGGATGTAAGTTGCCAACTGCCTCACTGGAGGAGTGCATTGTGTTCCCTAAAACAAGTAAACAACAGAGCTACAGAGCCAAGGGCACTTCCAGTCTAGGGAATATACCTTGGGAAAACTGAAAATCCACAAGACAGAGCCACCCCCAAATTGAGGGCTGCACTGCTTACAAGAACCTCAACCTGGGTACACCTGAAATATCCCAGGAAATATAAAAATGGTTCCAAACATTGTGGAACTTACGTACGATGGAATATCCCTCAGCCACGAAATCAATGTCATAAGACCAGTAGCAGCAAAATGAGTGGATTCAGGTACGATGATTCTAAGGGAAAGAAGTCACACAGGAAAAGAAACTTATCATAAGATATCACTTAGGAAGATCCTGTAAACATGGCTACACATGAACTGAGTTAGGAAAGAGAACAGAGTCTCACATTTAGAAAACACTCTTATGCCTGCTTAAGGGGGAAGGAGAGGTGGGGTGATGCATCAAACCAGAGTTTGATATAATCACAGGTACTGTTCCAAAAACCAACTATGGAGTAGACAAGACCTACACCTTCCTCAGTGAAAGGGACTCAAAACCCCATATTTCCCGCAGAGGAATAGATCTGACTAGTAAGAATCTTAAAACCTATGTATTGATATGTCTCCGTAAGGGAATCAAGTGTGTCTAGACTGGCATAAACATGGCAGCGAGAATCAGCTCAAACCCACTCTAAAAAGGAATTTCAAAAACAGAACAAAGAAACAGGGAAATTCTTTACAATTCCTTCAGGGTCTCTGATGCAACCTGGAATGACCCTATCTACGATGACAGCTGGATGTGGCATGAGGCTGGACACTTGGGACTGAGAGGATTGGTGAGATTGGGTGAGCAAATGCAGACCCTTTAAAGCAATAATGCATGGCAACCATTCCATGGGTCCCACCTCTCCAGGTTGAAGGGAATATTACTACAGCTATAACATGTACGGGAAACCTAGAGAATGGACACACTGTGAATACGAAAGGTTTCTAAAACTCAACGAAGAGTCCCTCTCCTGGTGCTCCGGTTTGACTTTCCAACAGCTTTACTATCAATCTCCCAACTTGGAGAGACAGCCCCTTTAAGCTCCTGGTTCACACAGGTTGCCCATTTGGCAGAGGAGGAAAGGGAAGAGGGAGAACCAATGAGAGAGTAGCTGTTAGGCATTTGGATGGGCACATGTCACTCTAATTTCCCGGCAGGAAGAAGAATTCACCAAAGTCTCAGCCACCCACCGGGAACCAGTATAGGTCCTGAACCAAATGTTTGGACTTGCGTTCAGCTCACAAAAAACGAGTTGAAAAATGGAGCTCAGGGGCACAGCAATTCACAAACTGGCAGAGTAATCAAGGCCAACTATCGTCCAAAAATCTGTTGAGGGAAGGCAACGAGGCGGACTTGAATGCGAGGCAGAATAGCAGGAAACAGATTTCAAGAGGTACGTTAGAATCGCCTGTAAAGCACAGGAAGAGGGGCACAACTTCGACAATGATGCACTTGGCCAAAAAGGGCGTATGCGTTTTCTCCTGAATATATTCAGGAGAAAACGCATACACCCTTTTTGGCCAAGCAAGCAAGCGGGCAATGCAAATCTGCACTACAAAGAAGTATCACTTCCCACCGGTCAAAAGGGACATCCACAAAATGTGTAAAAACCAGAAAGGCAAGACAGGCCCTGGAGAACAGGGAGCCTTGTTATGCTGATGGGCGGGATGTAAGTTGCCAACTGCCTCACTGGAGGAGTGCATTGTGTTCCCTAAAACAAGTAAACAACAGAGCTACAGAGCCAAGGGCACTTCCAGTCTAGGGAATATACCTTGGGAAAACTGAAAATCCACAAGACAGAGCCACCCCCAAATTGAGGGCTGCACTGCTTACAAGAACCTCAACCTGGGTACACCTGAAATATCCCAGGAAATATAAAAATGGTTCCAAACATTGTGGAACTTACGTACGATGGAATATCCCTCAGCCACGAAATCAATGTCATAAGACCAGTAGCAGCAAATTGAGTGGATTCAGGTACGATGATTCTAAGGGAAAGAAGTCACACAGGAAAAGAAACTTATCATAAGATATCACTTAGGAAGATCCTGTAAACATGGCTACACATGAACTGAGTTAGGAAAGAGAACAGAGTCTCACATTTAGAAAACACTCTTATGCCTGCTTAAGGGGGAAGGAGAGGTGGGGTGATGCATCAAACCAGAGTTTGATATAAGCACAGGTACTGTTCCAAAAACCAACTATGGAATAGACAAGACCTACACCTTCCTCAGTGAAAGGGACTCAAAACCCCATATTTCCCGCAGAGGAATAGATCTGACTAGTAAGAATCTTAAAACCTATGTATTGACATGTCTCCGTAAGGGAATCAGGTGTGTCTAGACTGGCATAAACATGGCAGCGAGAATCAGCTCAAACCCACTCTAAAAAGGAATTTCAAAAACAGAACAAAGAAACAGGGAAATTCTTTACAATTCCTTCAGGGTCTCTGATGCAACCTGGAATGACCCTATCTACGATGACAGCTGGATGTGGCATGAGGCTGGACACTTGGGACTGAGAGGATTGGTGAGATTGGGTGAGCAAATGCAGACCCTTTAAAGCAATAATGCATGGCAACCATTCCATGGGTCCCACCTCTCCAGGTTGAAGGGAATATTACTACAGCTATAACATGTACGGGAACCCTAGAGAATGGACACACTGTGAATACGAAAGGTTTCTAAAACTCAACGAAGAGTCCCTCTCCTGGTGCTCCGGTTTGACTTTCCAACAGCTTTACTATCAATCTCCCAACTTGGAGAGACAGCCCCTTTAAGCTCCTGGTTCACACAGGTTGCCCATTTGGCAGAGGAGGAAAGGGAAGAGGGAGAACCAATGAGAGAGTAGCTGTTAGGCATTTGGATGGGCACATGTCACTCTAATTTCCCGGCAGGAAGAAGAATTCACCAAAGTCTCAGCCACCCACCGGGAACCAGTATAGGTCCTGAACCAAATGTTTGGACTTGCGTTCAGCTCACAAAAAACGAGTTGAAAAATGGAGCTCAGGGGCACAGCAATTCACAAACTGGCAGAGTAATCAAGGCCAACTATCGTCCAAAAATCTGTTGAGGGAAGGCAACGAGGCGGACTTGAATGCGAGGCAGAATAGCAGGAAACAGATTTCAAGAGGTACGTTAGAATCGCCTGTAAAGCACAGGAAGAGGGGCACAACTTCGACAATGATGCACTTGGCCAAAAAGGGCGTATGCGTTTTCTCCTGAATATATTCAGGAGAAAACGCATACGCCCTTTTTGGCCAAGCAAGCAAGCGGGCAATGCAAATCTGCACTACAAAGAAGTATCACTTCCCACCGGTCAAAAGGGACATCCACAAAATGTGTAAAAACCAGAAAGGCAAGACAGGCCCTGGAGAACAGGGAGCCTTGTTATGCTGATGGGCGGGATGTAAGTTGCCAACTGCCTCACTGGAGGAGTGCATTGTGTTCCCTAAAACAAGTAAACAACAGAGCTACAGAGCCAAGGGCACTTCCAGTCTAGGGAATATACCTTGGGAAAACTGAAAATCCACAAGACAGAGCCACCCCTAAATTGAGGGCTGCACTGCTTACAAGAACCTCAACCTGGGTACACCTGAAATATCCCAGGAAATATAAAAATGGTTCCAAACATTGTGGAACTTACGTACGATGGAATATCCCTCAGCCACGAAATCAATGTCATAAGACCAGTAGCAGCAAATTGAGTGGATTCAGGTACGATGATTCTAAGGGAAAGAAGTCACACAGGAAAAGAAACTTATCATAAGATATCACTTAGGAAGATCCTGTAAACATGGCTACACATGAACTGAGTTAGGAAAGAGAACAGAGTCTCACATTTAGAAAACACTCTTATGCCTGCTTAAGGGGGAAGGAGAGGTGGGGTGATGCATCAAACCAGAGTTTGATATAAGCACAGGTACTGTTCCAAAAACCAACTATGGAATAGACAAGACCTACACCTTCCTCAGTGAAAGGGACTCAAAACCCCATATTTCCCGCAGAGGAATAGATCTGACTAGTAAGAATCTTAAAACCTATGTATTGATATGTCTCCGTAAGGGAATCAAGTGTGTCTAGACTGGCATAAACATGGCAGCGAGAATCAGCTCAAACCCACTCTAAAAAGGAATTTCAAAAACAGAACAAAGAAACAGGGAAATTCTTTACAATTCCTTCAGGGTCTCTGATGCAACCTGGAATGACCCTATCTACGATGACAGCTGGATGTGGCATGAGGCTGGACACTTGGGACTGAGAGGATTGGTGAGATTGGGTGAGCAAATGCAGACCCTTTAAAGCAATAATGCATGGCAACCATTCCATGGGTCCCACCTCTCCAGGTTGAAGGGAATATTACTACAGCTATAACATGTACGGGAAACCTAGAGAATGGACACACTGTGAATAGGAAAGGTTTCTAAAACTCAACGAAGAGTCCCTCTCCTGGTGCTCCGGTTTGACTTTCCAACAGCTTTACTATCAATCTCCCAACTTGGAGAGACAGCCCCTTTAAGCTCCTGGTTCACACAGGTTGCCCATTTGGCAGAGGAGGAAAGGGAAGAGGGAGAACCAATGAGAGAGTAGCTGTTAGGCATTTGGATGGGCACATGTCACTCTAATTTCCCGGCAGGAAGAAGAATTCACCAAAGTCTCAGCCACCCACCGGGAACCAGTATAGGTCCTGAACCAAATGTTTGGACTTGCGTTCAGCTCACAAAAAACGAGTTGAAAAATGGAGCTCAGGGGCACAGCAATTCACAAACTGGCAGAGTAATCAAGGCCAACTATCGTCCAAAAATCTGTTGAGGGAAGGCAACGAGGCGGACTTGAATGCGAGGCAGAATAGCAGGAAACAGATTTCAAGAGGTACGTTAGAATCGCCTGTAAAGCACAGGAAGAGGGGCACAACTTCGACAATGATGCACTTGGCCAAAAAGGGCGTATGCGTTTTCTCCTGAATATATTCAGGAGAAAACGCATACGCCCTTTTTGGCCAAGCAAGCAAGCGGGCAATGCAAATCTGCACTACAAAGAAGTATCACTTCCCACCGGTCAAAAGGGACATCCACAAAATGTGTAAAAACCAGAAAGGCAAGACAGGCCCTGGAGAACAGGGAGCCTTGTTATGCTGATGGGCGGGATGTAAGTTGCCAACTGCCTCACTGGAGGAGTGCATTGTGTTCCCTAAAACAAGTAAACAACAGAGCTACAGAGCCAAGGGCACTTCCAGTCTAGGGAATATACCTTGGGAAAACTGAAAATCCACAAGACAGAGCCACCCCCAAATTGAGGGCTGCACTGCTTACAAGAACCTCAACCTGGGTACACCTGAAATATCCCAGGAAATATAAAAATGGTTCCAAACATTGTGGAACTTACGTACGATGGAATATCCCTCAGCCACGAAATCAATGTCATAAGACCAGTAGCAGTAAAATGAGTGGATTCAGGTACGATGATTCTAAGGGAAAGAAGTCACACAGGAAAAGAAACTTATCATAAGATATCACTTAGGAAGATCCTGTAAACATGGCAACACATGAACTGAGTTAGGAAAGAGAACAGAGTCTCACATTTAGAAAACACTCTTATGCCTGCTTAAGGGGGAAGGAGAGGTGGGGTGATGCATCAAACCAGAGTTTGATATAAGCACAGGTACTGTTCCAAAAACCAACTATGGAATAGACAAGACCTACACCTTCCTCAGTGAAAGGGACTCAAAACCCCATATTTCCCGCAGAGGAATAGATCTGACTAGTAAGAATCTTAAAACCTATGTATTGATATGTCTCCGTAAGGGAATCAAGTGTGTCTAGACTGGCATAAACATGGCAGCGAGAATCAGCTCAAACCCACTCTAAAAAGGAATTTCAAAAACAGAACAAAGAAACAGGGAAATTCTTTACAATTCCTTCAGGGTCTCTGATGCAACCTGGAATGACCCTATCTACGATGACAGCTGGATGTGGCATGAGGCTGGACACTTGGGACTGAGAGGATTGGTGAGATTGGGTGAGCAAATGCAGACCCTTTAAAGCAATAATGCATGGCAACCATTCCATGGGTCCCACCTCTCCAGGTTGAAGGGAATATTACTACAGCTATAACATGTACGGGAAACCTAGAGAATGGACACACTGTGAATACGAAAGGTTTCTAAAACTCAACGAAGAGTCCCTCTCCTGGTGCTCCGGTTTGACTTTCCAACAGCTTTACTATCAATCTCCCAACTTGGAGAGACAGCCCCTTTAAGCTCCTGGTTCACACAGGTTGCCCATTTGGCAGAGGAGGAAAGGGAAGAGGGAGAACCAATGAGAGAGTAGCTGTTAGGCATTTGGATGGGCACATGTCACTCTAATTTCCCGGCAGGAAGAAGAATTCACCAAAGTCTCAGCCACCCACCGGGAACCAGTATAGGTCCTGAACCAAATGTTTGGACTTGCGTTCAGCTCACAAAAAACGAGTTGAAAAATGGAGCTCAGGGGCACAGCAATTCACAAACTGGCAGAGTAATCAAGGCCAACTATCGTCCAAAAATCTGTTGAGGGAAGGCAACGAGGCGGACTTGAATGCGAGGCAGAATAGCAGGAAACAGATTTCAAGAGGTACGTTAGAATCGCCTGTAAAGCACAGGAAGAGGGGCACAACTTCGACAATGATGCACTTGGCCAAAAAGGGCGTATGCGTTTTCTCCTGAATATATTCAGGAGAAAACGCATACGCCCTTTTTGGCCAAGCAAGCAAGCGGGCAATGCAAATCTGCACTACAAAGAAGTATCACTTCCCAACGGTCAAAAGGGACATCCACAAAATGTGTAAAAACCAGAAAGGCAAGACAGGCCCTGGAGAACAGGGAGCCTTGTTATGCTGATGGGCGGGATGTAAGTTGCCAACTGCCTCACTGGAGGAGTGCATTGTGTTCCCTAAAACAAGTAAACAACAGAGCTACAGAGCCAAGGGCACTTCCAGTCTAGGGAATATACCTTGGGAAAACTGAAAATCCATAAGACAGAGCCACCCCCAAATTGAGGGCTGCACTGCTTACAAGAACCTCAACCTGGGTACACCTGAAATATCCCAGGAAATATAAAAATGGTTCCAAACATTGTGGAACTTACGTACGATGGAATATCCCTCAGCCACGAAATCAATGTCATAAGACCAGTAGCAGCAAATTGAGTGGATTCAGGTACGATGATTCTAAGGGAAAGAAGTCACACAGGAAAAGAAACTTATCATAAGATATCACTTAGGAAGATCCTGTAAACATGGCTACACATGAACTGAGTTAGGCAAGAGAACAGAGTCTCACATTTAGAAAACACTCTTATGCCTGCTTAAGGGGGAAGGAGAGGTGGGGTGATGCATCAAACCCGAGTTTGATATAAGCACAGGTACTGTTCCAAAAACCAACTATGGAATAGACAAGACCTACACCTTCCTCAGTGAAAGGGACTCAAAACCCCATATTTCCCGCAGAGGAATAGATCTGACTAGTAAGAATCTTAAAACCTATGTATTGATATGTCTCCGTAAGGGAATCAAGTGTGTCTAGACTGGCATAAACATGGCAGCGAGAATCAGCTCAAACCCACTCTAAAAAGGAATTTCAAAAACAGAACAAAGAAACAGGGAAATTCTTTACAATTCCTTCAGGGTCTCTGATGCAACCTGGAATGACCCTATCTACGATGACAGCTGGATGTGGCATGAGGCTGGACACTTGGGACTGAGAGGATTGGTGAGATTGGGTGAGCAAATGCAGACCCTTTAAAGCAATAATGCATGGCAACCATTCCATGGGTCCCACCTCTCCAGGTTGAAGGGAATATTACTACAGCTATAACATGTACGGGAAACCTAGAGAATGGACACACTGTGAATACGAAAGGTTTCTAAAACTCAACGAAGAGTCCCTCTCCTGGTGCTCCGGTTTGACTTTCCAACAGCTTTACTATCAATCTCCCAACTTGGAGAGACAGCCCCTTTAAGCTCCTGGTTCACACAGGTTGCCCATTTGGCAGAGGAGGAAAGGGAAGAGGGAGAACCAATGAGAGAGTAGCTGTTAGGCATTTGGATGGGCACATGTCACTCTAATTTCCCGGCAGGAAGAAGAATTCACCAAAGTCTCAGCCACCCACCGGGAACCAGTATAGGTCCTGAACCAAATGTTTGGACTTGCGTTCAGCTCACAAAAAACGAGTTGAAAAATGGAGCTCAGGGGCACAGCAATTCACAAACTGGCAGAGTAATCAAGGCCAACTATCGTCCAAAAATCTGTTGAGGGAAGGCAACGAGGCGGACTTGAATGCGAGGCAGAATAGCAGGAAACAGATTTCAAGAGGTACGTTAGAATCGCCTGTAAAGCACAGGAAGAGGGGCACAACTTCGACAATGATGCACTTGGCCAAAAAGGGCGTATGCGTTTTCTCCTGAATATATTCAGGAGAAAACGCATACGCCCTTTTTGGCCAAGCAAGCAAGCGGGCAATGCAAATCTGCACTACAAAGAAGTATCACTTCCCACCGGTCAAAAGGGACATCCACAAAATGTGTAAAAACCAGAAAGGCAAGACAGGCCCTGGAGAACAGGGAGCCTTGTTATGCTGATGGGCGGGATGTAAGTTGCCAACTGCCTCACTGGAGGAGTGCATTGTGTTCCCTAAAACAAGTAAACAACAGAGCTACAGAGCCAAGGGCACTTCCAGTCTAGGGAATATACCTTGGGAAAACTGAAAATCCACAAGACAGAGCCACCCCCAAATTGAGGGCTGCACTGCTTACAAGAACCTCAACCTGGGTACACCTGAAATATCCCAGGAAATATAAAAATGGTTCCAAACATTGTGGAACTTACGTACGATGGAATATCCCTCAGCCACGAAATCAATGTCATAAGACCAGTAGCAGCAAATTGAGTGGATTCAGGTACGATGATTCTAAGGGAAAGAAGTCACACAGGAAAAGAAACTTATCATAAGATATCACTTAGGAAGATCCTGTAAACATGGCTACACATGAACTGAGTTAGGAAAGAGAACAGAGTCTCACATTTAGAAAACACTCTTATGCCTGCTTAAGGGGGAAGGAGAGGTGGGGTGATGCATCAAACCAGAGTTTGATATAAGCACAGGTACTGTTCCAAAAACCAACTATGGAATAGACAAGACCTACACCTTCCTCAGTGAAAGGGACTCAAAACCCCATATTTCCCGCAGAGGAATAGATCTGACTAGTAAGAATCTTAAAACCTATGTATTGATATGTCTCCGTAAGGGAATCAGGTGTGTCTAGACTGGCATAAACATGGCAGCGAGAATCAGCTCAAACCCACTCTAAAAAGGAATTTCAAAAACAGAACAAAGAAACAGGGAAATTCTTTACAATTCCTTCAGGGTCTCTGATGCAACCTGGAATGACCCTATCTACGATGACAGCTGGATGTGGCATGAGGCTGGACACTTGGGACTGAGAGGATTGGTGAGATTGGGTGAGCAAATGCAGACCCTTTAAAGCAATAATGCATGGCAACCATTCCATGGGTCCCACCTCTCCAGGTTGAAGGGAATATTACTACAGCTATAACATGTACGGGAACCCTAGAGAATGGACACACTGTGAATACGAAAGGTTTCTAAAACTCAACGAAGAGTCCCTCTCCTGGTGCTCCGGTTTGACTTTCCAACAGCTTTACTATCAATCTCCCAACTTGGAGAGACAGCCCCTTTAAGCTCCTGGTTCACACAGGTTGCCCATTTGGCAGAGGAGGAAAGGGAAGAGGGAGAACCAATGAGAGAGTAGCTGTTAGGCATTTGGATGGGCACATGTCACTCTAATTTCCCGGCAGGAAGAAGAATTCACCAAAGTCTCAGCCACCCACCGGGAACCAGTATAGGTCCTGAACCAAATGTTTGGACTTGCGTTCAGCTCACAAAAAACGAGTTGAAAAATGGAGCTCAGGGGCACAGCAATTCACAAACTGGCAGAGTAATCAAGGCCAACTATCGTCCAAAAATCTGTTGAGGGAAGGCAACGAGGCGGACTTGAATGCGAGGCAGAATAGCAGGAAACAGATTTCAAGAGGTACGTTAGAATCGCCTGTAAAGCACAGGAAGAGGGGCACAACTTCGACAATGATGCACTTGGCCAAAAAGGGCGTATGCGTTTTCTCCTGAATATATTCAGGAGAAAACGCATACGCCCTTTTTGGCCAAGCAAGCAAGCGGGCAATGCAAATCTGCACTACAAAGAAGTATCACTTCCCACCGGTCAAAAGGGACATCCACAAAATGTGTAAAAACCAGAAAGGCAAGACAGGCCCTGGAGAACAGGGAGCCTTGTTATGCTGATGGGCGGGATGTAAGTTGCCAACTGCCTCACTGGAGGAGTGCATTGTGTTCCCTAAAACAAGTAAACAACAGAGCTACAGAGCCAAGGGCACTTCCAGTCTAGGGAATATACCTTGGGAAAACTGAAAATCCACAAGACAGAGCCACCCCTAAATTGAGGGCTGCACTGCTTACAAGAACCTCAACCTGGGTACACCTGAAATATCCCAGGAAATATAAAAATGGTTCCAAACATTGTGGAACTTACGTACGATGGAATATCCCTCAGCCACGAAATCAATGTCATAAGACCAGTAGCAGCAAATTGAGTGGATTCAGGTACGATGATTCTAAGGGAAAGAAGTCACACAGGAAAAGAAACTTATCATAAGATATCACTTAGGAAGATCCTGTAAACATGGCTACACATGAACTGAGTTAGGAAAGAGAACAGAGTCTCACATTTAGAAAACACTCTTATGCCTGCTTAAGGGGGAAGGAGAGGTGGGGTGATGCATCAAACCAGAGTTTGATATAAGCACAGGTACTGTTCCAAAAACCAACTATGGAATAGACAAGACCTACACCTTCCTCAGTGAAAGGGACTCAAAACCCCATATTTCCCGCAGAGGAATAGATCTGACTAGTAAGAATCTTAAAACCTATGTATTGATATGTCTCCGTAAGGGAATCAAGTGTGTCTAGACTGGCATAAACATGGCAGCGAGAATCAGCTCAAACCCACTCTAAAAAAGGAATTTCAAAAACAGAACAAAGAAACAGGGAAATTCTTTACAATTCCTTCAGGGTCTCTGATGCAACCTGGAATGACCCTATCTACGATGACAGCTGGATGTGGCATGAGGCTGGACACTTGGGACTGAGAGGATTGGTGAGATTGGGTGAGCAAATGCAGACCCTTTAAAGCAATAATGCATGGCAACCATTCCATGGGTCCCACCTCTCCAGGTTGAAGGGAATATTACTACAGCTATAACATGTACGGGAAACCTAGAGAATGGACACACTGTGAATACGAAAGGTTTCTAAAACTCAACGAAGAGTCCCTCTCCTGGTGCTCCGGTTTGACTTTCCAACAGCTTTACTATCAATCTCCCAACTTGGAGAGACAGCCCCTTTAAGCTCCTGGTTCACACAGGTTGCCCATTTGGCAGAGGAGGAAAGGGAAGAGGGAGAACCAATGAGAGAGTAGCTGTTAGGCATTTGGATGGGCACATGTCACTCTAATTTCCCGGCAGGAAGAAGAATTCACCAAAGTCTCAGCCACCCACCGGGAACCAGTATAGGTCCTGAACCAAATGTTTGGACTTGCGTTCAGCTCACAAAAAACGAGTTGAAAAATGGAGCTCAGGGGCACAGCAATTCACAAACTGGCAGAGTAATCAAGGCCAACTATCGTCCAAAAATCTGTTGAGGGAAGGCAACGAGGCGGACTTGAATGCGAGGCAGAATAGCAGGAAACAGATTTCAAGAGGTACGTTAGAATCGCCTGTAAAGCACAGGAAGAGGGGCACAACTTCGACAATGATGCACTTGGCCAAAAAGGGCGTATGCGTTTTCTCCTGAATATATTCAGGAGAAAACGCATACGCCCTTTTTGGCCAAGCAAGCAAGCGGGCAATGCAAATCTGCACTACAAAGAAGTATCACTTCCCACCGGTCAAAAGGGACATCCACAAAATGTGTAAAAACCAGAAAGGCAAGACAGGCCCTGGAGAACAGGGAGCCTTGTTATGCTGATGGGCGGGATGTAAGTTGCCAACTGCCTCACTGGAGGAGTGCATTGTGTTCCCTAAAACAAGTAAACAACAGAGCTACAGAGCCAAGGACACTTCCAGTCTAGGGAATATACCTTGGGAAAACTGAAAATCCACAAGACAGAGCCACCCCCAAATTGAGGGCTGCACTGCTTACAAGAACCTCAACCTGGGTACACCTGAAATATCCCAGGAAATATAAAAATGGTTCCAAACATTGTGGAAATTACGTACGATGGAATATCCCTCAGCCACGAAATCAATGTCATAAGACCAGTAGCAGCAAAATGAGTGGATTCAGGTACGATGATTCTAAGGGAAAGAAGTCACACAGGAAAAGAAACTTATCATAAGATATCACTTAGGAAGATCCTGTAAACATGGCAACACATGAACTGAGTTAGGAAAGAGAACAGAGTCTCACATTTAGAAAACACTCTTATGCCTGCTTAAGGGGGAAGGAGAGGTGGGGTGATGCATCAAACCAGAGTTTGATATAAGCACAGGTACTGTTCCAAAAACCAACTATGGAATAGACAAGACCTACACCTTCCTCAGTGAAAGGGACTCAAAACCCCATATTTCCCGCAGAGGAATAGATCTGACTAGTAAGAATCTTAAAACCTATGTATTGATATGTCTCCGTAAGGGAATCAAGTGTGTCTAGACTGGCATAAACATGGCAGCGAGAATCAGCTCAAACCCACTCTAAAAAGGAATTTCAAAAACAGAACAAAGAAACAGGGAAATTCTTTACAATTCCTTCAGGGTCTCTGATGCAACCTGGAATGACCCTATCTACGATGACAGCTGGATGTGGCATGAGGCTGGACACTTGGGACTGAGAGGATTGGTGAGATTGGGTGAGCAAATGCAGACCCTTTAAAGCAATAATGCATGGCAACCATTCCATGGGTCCCACCTCTCCAGGTTGAAGGGAATATTACTACAGCTATAACATGTACGGGAAACCTAGAGAATGGACACACTGTGAATACGAAAGGTTTCTAAAACTCAACGAAGAGTCCCTCTCCTGGTGCTCCGGTTTGACTTTCCAACAGCTTTACTATCAATCTCCCAACTTGGAGAGACAGCCCCTTTAAGCTCCTGGTTCACACAGGTTGCCCATTTGGCAGAGGAGGAAAGGGAAGAGGGAGAACCAATGAGAGAGTAGCTGTTAGGCATTTGGATGGGCACATGTCACTCTAATTTCCCGGCAGGAAGAAGAATTCACCAAAGTCTCAGCCACCCACCGGGAACCAGTATAGGTCCTGAACCAAATGTTTGGACTTGCGTTCAGCTCACAAAAAACGAGTTGAAAAATGGAGCTCAGGGGCACAGCAATTCACAAACTGGCAGAGTAATCAAGGCCAACTATCGTCCAAAAATCTGTTGAGGGAAGGCAACGAGGCGGACTTGAATGCGAGGCAGAATAGCAGGAAACAGATTTCAAGAGGTACGTTAGAATCGCCTGTAAAGCACAGGAAGAGGGGCACAACTTCGACAATGATGCACTTGGCCAAAAAGGGCGTATGCGTTTTCTCCTGAATATATTCAGGAGAAAACGCATACGCCCTTTTTGGCCAAGCAAGCAAGCGGGCAATGCAAATCTGCACTACAAAGAAGTATCACTTCCCAACGGTCAAAAGGGACATCCACAAAATGTGTAAAAACCAGAAAGGCAAGACAGGCCCTGGAGAACAGGGAGCCTTATTTTGCTGATGGGCGGGATGTAAGTTGCCAACTGCCTCACTGGAGGAGTGCATTGTGTTCCCTAAAACAAGTAAACAACAGAGCTACAGAGCCAAGGGCACTTCCAGTCTAGGGAATATACCTTGGGAAAACTGAAAATCCATAAGACAGAGCCACCCCCAAATTGAGGGCTGCACTGCTTACAAGAACCTCAACCTGGGTACACCTGAAATATCCCAGGAAATATAAAAATGGTTCCAAACATTGTGGAACTTACGTACGATGGAATATCCCTCAGCCACGAAATCAATGTCATAAGACCAGTAGCAGCAAAATGAGTGGATTCAGGTATGATGATTCTAAGGGAAAGAAGTCACACAGGAAAAGAAACTTATCATAAGATATCACTTAGGAAGATCCTGTAAACATGGCTACACATGAACTGAGTTAGGAAAGAGAACAGAGTCTCACATTTAGAAAACACTCTTATGCCTGCTTAAGGGGGAAGGAGAGGTGGGGTGATGCATCAAACCAGAGTTTGATATAAGCACAGGTACTGTTCCAAAAACCAACTATGGAATAGACAAGACCTACACCTTCCTCAGTGAAAGGGACTCAAAACCCCATATTTCCCGCAGAGGAATAGATCTGACTAGTAAGAATCTTAAAACCTATGTATTGATATGTCTCCGTAAGGGAATCAAGTGTGTCTAGACTGGCATAAACATGGCAGCGAGAATCAGCTCAAACCCACTCTAAAAAGGAATTTCCAAAACAGAACAAAGAAACAGGGAAATTCTTTACAATTCCTTCAGGGTCTCTGATGCAACCTGGAATGACCCTATCTACGATGACAGCTGGATGTGGCATGAGGCTGGACACTTGGGACTGAGAGGATTGGTGAGATTGGGTGAGCAAATGCAGACCCTTTAAAGCAATAATGCATGGCAACCATTCCATGGGTCCCACCTCTCCAGGTTGAAGGGAATATTACTACAGCTATAACATGTACGGGAACCCTAGAGAATGGACACACTGTGAATACGAAAGGTTTCTAAAACTCAACGAAGAGTCCCTCTCCTGGTGCTCCGGTTTGACTTTCCAACAGCTTTACTATCAATCTCCCAACTTGGAGAGACAGCCCCTTTAAGCTCCTGGTTCACACAGGTTGCCCATTTGGCAGAGGAGGAAAGGGAAGAGGGAGAACCAATGAGAGAGTAGCTGTTAGGCATTTGGATGGGCACATGTCACTCTAATTTCCCGGCAGGAAGAAGAATTCACCAAAGTCTCAGCCACCCACCGGGAACCAGTATAGGTCCTGAACCAAATGTTTGGACTTGCGTTCAGCTCACAAAAAACGAGTTGAAAAATGGAGCTCAGGGGCACAGCAATTCACAAACTGGCAGAGTAATCAAGGCCAACTATCGTCCAAAAATCTGTTGAGGGAAGGCAACGAGGCGGACTTGAATGCGAGGCAGAATAGCAGGAAACAGATTTCAAGAGGTACGTTAGAATCGCCTGTAAAGCACAGGAAGAGGGGCACAACTTCGACAATGATGCACTTGGCCAAAAAGGGCGTATGCGTTTTCTCCTGAATATATTCAGGAGAAAACGCATACGCCCTTTTTGGCCAAGCAAGCAAGCGGGCAATGCAAATCTGCACTACAAAGAAGTATCACTTCCCAACGGTCAAAAGGGACATCCACAAAATGTGTAAAAACCAGAAAGGCAAGACAGGCCCTGGAGAACAGGGAGCCTTGTTTTGCTGATGGGCGGGATGTAAGTTGCCAACTGCCTCACTGGAGGAGTGCATTGTGTTCCCTAAAACAAGTAAACAACAGAGCTACAGAGCCAAGGGCACTTCCAGTCTAGGGAATATACCTTGGGAAAACTGAAAATCCACAAGACAGAGCCACCCCCAAATTGAGGGCTGCACTGCTTACAAGAACCTCAACCTGGGTACACCTGAAATATCCCAGGAAATATAAAAATGGTTCCAAACATTGTGGAAATTACGTACGATGGAATATCCCTCAGCCACGAAATCAATGTCATAAGACCAGTAGCAGCAAAATGAGTGGATTCAGGTACGATGATTCTAAGGGAAAGAAGTCACACAGGAAAAGAAACTTATCATAAGATATCACTTAGGAAGATCCTGTAAACATGGCAACACATGAACTGAGTTAGGAAAGAGAACAGAGTCTCACATTTAGAAAACACTCTTATGCCTGCTTAAGGGGGAAGGAGAGGTGGGGTGATGCATCAAACCAGAGTTTGATATAAGCACAGGTACTGTTCCAAAAACCAACTATGGAATAGACAAGACCTACACCTTCCTCAGTGAAAGGGACTCAAAACCCCATATTTCCCGCAGAGGAATAGATCTGACTAGTAAGAATCTTAAAACCTATGTATTGATATGTCTCCGTAAGGGAATCAAGTGTGTCTAGACTGGCATAAACATGGCAGCGAGAATCAGCTCAAACCCACTCTAAAAAGGAATTTCAAAAACAGAACAAAGAAACAGGGAAATTCTTTACAATTCCTTCAGGGTCTCTGATGCAACCTGGAATGACCCTATCTACGATGACAGCTGGATGTGGCATGAGGCTGGACACTTGGGACTGAGAGGATTGGTGAGATTGGGTGAGCAAATGCAGACCCTTTAAAGCAATAATGCATGGCAACCATTCCATGGGTCCCACCTCTCCAGGTTGAAGGGAATATTACTACAGCTATAACATGTACGGGAAACCTAGAGAATGGACACACTGTGAATACGAAAGGTTTCTAAAACTCAACGAAGAGTCCCTCTCCTGGTGCTCCGGTTTGACTTTCCAACAGCTTTACTATCAATCTCCCAACTTGGAGAGACAGCCCCTTTAAGCTCCTGGTTCACACAGGTTGCCCATTTGGCAGAGGAGGAAAGGGAAGAGGGAGAACCAATGAGAGAGTAGCTGTTAGGCATTTGGATGGGCACATGTCACTCTAATTTCCCGGCAGGAAGAAGAATTCACCAAAGTCTCAGCCACCCACCGGGAACCAGTATAGGTCCTGAACCAAATGTTTGGACTTGCGTTCAGCTCACAAAAAACGAGTTGAAAAATGGAGCTCAGGGGCACAGCAATTCACAAACTGGCAGAGTAATCAAGGCCAACTATCGTCCAAAAATCTGTTGAGGGAAGGCAACGAGGCGGACTTGAATGCGAGGCAGAATAGCAGGAAACAGATTTCAAGAGGTACGTTAGAATCGCCTGTAAAGCACAGGAAGAGGGGCACAACTTCGACAATGATGCACTTGGCCAAAAAGGGCGTATGCGTTTTCTCCTGAATATATTCAGGAGAAAACGCATACGCCCTTTTTGGCCAAGCAAGCAAGCGGGCAATGCAAATCTGCACTACAAAGAAGTATCACTTCCCACCGGTCAAAAGGGACATCCACAAAATGTGTAAAAACCAGAAAGGCAAGACAGGCCCTGGAGAACAGGGAGCCTTGTTTTGCTGATGGGCGGGATGTAAGTTGCCAACTGCCTCACTGGAGGAGTGCATTGTGTTCCCTAAAACAAGTAAACAACAGAGCTACAGAGCCAAGGGCACTTCCAGTCTAGGGAATATACCTTGGGAAAACTGAAAATCCACAAGACAGAGCCACCCCCAAATTGAGGGCTGCACTGCTTACAAGAACCTCAACCTGGGTACACCTGAAATATCCCAGGAAATATAAAAATGGTTCCAAACATTGTGGAAATTACGTACGATGGAATATCCCTCAGCCACGAAATCAATGTCATAAGACCAGTAGCAGCAAAATGAGTGGATTCAGGTACGATGATTCTAAGGGAAAGAAGTCACACAGGAAAAGAAACTTATCATAAGATATCACTTAGGAAGATCCTGTAAACATGGCAACACATGAACTGAGTTAGGAAAGAGAACAGAGTCTCACATTTAGAAAACACTCTTATGCCTGCTTAAGGGGGAAGGAGAGGTGGGGTGATGCATCAAACCAGAGTTTGATATAAGCACAGGTACTGTTCCAAAAACCAACTATGGAATAGACAAGACCTACACCTTCCTCAGTGAAAGGGACTCAAAACCCCATATTTCCCGCAGAGGAATAGATCTGACTAGTAAGAATCTTAAAACCTATGTATTGATATGTCTCCGTAAGGGAATCAAGTGTGTCTAGACTGGCATAAACATGGCAGCGAGAATCAGCTCAAACCCACTCTAAAAAGGAATTTCAAAAACAGAACAAAGAAACAGGGAAATTCTTTACAATTCCTTCAGGGTCTCTGATGCAACCTGGAATGACCCTATCTACGATGACAGCTGGATGTGGCATGAGGCTGGACACTTGGGACTGAGAGGATTGGTGAGATTGGGTGAGCAAATGCAGACCCTTTAAAGCAATAATGCATGGCAACCATTCCATGGGTCCCACCTCTCCAGGTTGAAGGGAATATTACTACAGCTATAACATGTACGGGAAACCTAGAGAATGGACACACTGTGAATACGAAAGGTTTCTAAAACTCAACGAAGAGTCCCTCTCCTGGTGCTCCGGTTTGACTTTCCAACAGCTTTACTATCAATCTCCCAACTTGGAGAGACAGCCCCTTTAAGCTCCTGGTTCACACAGGTTGCCCATTTGGCAGAGGAGGAAAGGGAAGAGGGAGAACCAATGAGAGAGTAGCTGTTAGGCATTTGGATGGGCACATGTCACTCTAATTTCCCGGCAGGAAGAAGAATTCACCAAAGTCTCAGCCACCCACCGGGAACCAGTATAGGTCCTGAACCAAATGTTTGGACTTGCGTTCAGCTCACAAAAAACGAGTTGAAAAATGGAGCTCAGGGGCACAGCAATTCACAAACTGGCAGAGTAATCAAGGCCAACTATCGTCCAAAAATCTGTTGAGGGAAGGCAACGAGGCGGACTTGAATGCGAGGCAGAATAGCAGGAAACAGATTTCAAGAGGTACGTTAGAATCGCCTGTAAAGCACAGGAAGAGGGGCACAACTTCGACAATGATGCACTTGGCCAAAAAGGGCGTATGCGTTTTCTCCTGAATATATTCAGGAGAAAACGCATACGCCCTTTTTGGCCAAGCAAGCAAGCGGGCAATGCAAATCTGCACTACAAAGAAGTATCACTTCCCAACGGTCAAAAGGGACATCCACAAAATGTGTAAAAACCAGAAAGGCAAGACAGGCCCTGGAGAACAGGGAGCCTTGTTATGCTGATGGGCGGGATGTAAGTTGCCAACTGCCTCACTGGAGGAGTGCATTGTGTTCCCTAAAACAAGTAAACAACAGAGCTACAGAGCCAAGGGCACTTCCAGTCTAGGGAATATACCTTGGGAAAACTGAAAATCCATAAGACAGAGCCACCCCCAAATTGAGGGCTGCACTGCTTACAAGAACCTCAACCTGGGTACACCTGAAATATCCCAGGAAATATAAAAATGGTTCCAAACATTGTGGAACTTACGTACGATGGAATATCCCTCAGCCACGAAATCAATGTCATAAGACCAGTAGCAGCAAATTGA
Organism: Mesoplodon mirus; assembly: GCF_964341445.2. Classification (NCBI taxonomy): domain Eukaryota; kingdom Metazoa; phylum Chordata; class Mammalia; order Artiodactyla; family Ziphiidae; genus Mesoplodon; species Mesoplodon mirus. Next base: position 1,747,669 of record NW_028295729.1, read on the forward strand.
GTGGATTCAGGTACGATGATTCTAAGGGAAAGAAGTCACACAGGAAAAGAAACTTATCATAAGATATCACTTAGGAAGATCCTGTAAACATGGCTACACATGAACTGAGTTAGGCAAGAGAACAGAGTCTCACATTTAGAAAACACTCTTATGCCTGCTTAAGGGGGAAGGAGAGGTGGGGTGATGCATCAAACCCGAGTTTGATATAAGCACAGGTACTGTTCCAAAAACCAACTATGGAATAGACAAGACCTACACCTTCCTCAGTGAAAGGGACTCAAAACCCCATATTTCCCGCAGAGGAATAGATCTGACTAGTAAGAATCTTAAAACCTATGTATTGATATGTCTCCGTAAGGGAATCAAGTGTGTCTAGACTGGCATAAACATGGCAGCGAGAATCAGCTCAAACCCACTCTAAAAAGGAATTTCAAAAACAGAACAAAGAAACAGGGAAATTCTTTACAATTCCTTCAGGGTCTCTGATGCAACCTGGAATGACCCTATCTACGATGACAGCTGGATGTGGCATGAGGCTGGACACTTGGGACTGAGAGGATTGGTGAGATTGGGTGAGCAAATGCAGACCCTTTAAAGCAATAATGCATGGCAACCATTCCATGGGTCCCACCTCTCCAGGTTGAAGGGAATATTACTACAGCTATAACATGTACGGGAAACCTAGAGAATGGACACACTGTGAATACGAAAGGTTTCTAAAACTCAACGAAGAGTCCCTCTCCTGGTGCTCCGGTTTGACTTTCCAACAGCTTTACTATCAATCTCCCAACTTGGAGAGACAGCCCCTTTAAGCTCCTGGTTCACACAGGTTGCCCATTTGGCAGAGGAGGAAAGGGAAGAGGGAGAACCAATGAGAGAGTAGCTGTTAGGCATTTGGATGGGCACATGTCACTCTAATTTCCCGGCAGGAAGAAGAATTCACCAAAGTCTCAGCCACCCACCGGGAACCAGTATAGGTCCTGAACCAAATGTTTGGACTTGCGTTCAGCTCACAAAAAACGAGTTGAAAAATGGAGCTCAGGGGCACAGCAATTCACAAACTGGCAGAGTAATCAAGGCCAACTATCGTCCAAAAATCTGTTGAGGGAAGGCAACGAGGCGGACTTGAATGCGAGGCAGAATAGCAGGAAACAGATTTCAAGAGGTACGTTAGAATCGCCTGTAAAGCACAGGAAGAGGGGCACAACTTCGACAATGATGCACTTGGCCAAAAAGGGCGTATGCGTTTTCTCCTGAATATATTCAGGAGAAAACGCATACGCCCTTTTTGGCCAAGCAAGCAAGCGGGCAATGCAAATCTGCACTACAAAGAAGTATCACTTCCCAACGGTCAAAAGGGACATCCACAAAATGTGTAAAAACCAGAAAGGCAAGACAGGCCCTGGAGAACAGGGAGCCTTGTTTTGCTGATGGGCGGGATGTAAGTTGCCAACTGCCTCACTGGAGGAGTGCATTGTGTTCCCTAAAACAAGTAAACAACAGAGCTACAGAGCCAAGGGCACTTCCAGTCTAGGGAATATACCTTGGGAAAACTGAAAATCCACAAGACAGAGCCACCCCCAAATTGAGGGCTGCACTGCTTACAAGAACCTCAACCTGGGTACACCTGAAATATCCCAGGAAATATAAAAATGGTTCCAAACATTGTGGAAATTACGTACGATGGAATATCCCTCAGCCACGAAATCAATGTCATAAGACCAGTAGCAGCAAAATGAGTGGATTCAGGTACGATGATTCTAAGGGAAAGAAGTCACACAGGAAAAGAAACTTATCATAAGATATCACTTAGGAAGATCCTGTAAACATGGCAACACATGAACTGAGTTAGGAAAGAGAACAGAGTCTCACATTTAGAAAACACTCTTATGCCTGCTTAAGGGGGAAGGAGAGGTGGGGTGATGCATCAAACCAGAGTTTGATATAAGCACAGGTACTGTTCCAAAAACCAACTATGGAATAGACAAGACCTACACCTTCCTCAGTGAAAGGGACTCAAAACCCCATATTTCCCGCAGAGGAATAGATCTGACTAGTAAGAATCTTAAAACCTATGTATTGATATGTCTCCGTAAGGGAATCAAGTGTGTCTAGACTGGCATAAACATGGCAGCGAGAATCAGCTCAAACCCACTCTAAAAAGGAATTTCAAAAACAGAACAAAGAAACAGGGAAATTCTTTACAATTCCTTCAGGGTCTCTGATGCAACCTGGAATGACCCTATCTACGATGACAGCTGGATGTGGCATGAGGCTGGACACTTGGGACTGAGAGGATTGGTGAGATTGGGTGAGCAAATGCAGACCCTTTAAAGCAATAATGCATGGCAACCATTCCATGGGTCCCACCTCTCCAGGTTGAAGGGAATATTACTACAGCTATAACATGTACGGGAAACCTAGAGAATGGACACACTGTGAATACGAAAGGTTTCTAAAACTCAACGAAGAGTCCCTCTCCTGGTGCTCCGGTTTGACTTTCCAACAGCTTTACTATCAATCTCCCAACTTGGAGAGACAGCCCCTTTAAGCTCCTGGTTCACACAGGTTGCCCATTTGGCAGAGGAGGAAAGGGAAGAGGGAGAACCAATGAGAGAGTAGCTGTTAGGCATTTGGATGGGCACATGTCACTCTAATTTCCCGGCAGGAAGAAGAATTCACCAAAGTCTCAGCCACCCACCGGGAACCAGTATAGGTCCTGAACCAAATGTTTGGACTTGCGTTCAGCTCACAAAAAACGAGTTGAAAAATGGAGCTCAGGGGCACAGCAATTCACAAACTGGCAGAGTAATCAAGGCCAACTATCGTCCAAAAATCTGTTGAGGGAAGGCAACGAGGCGGACTTGAATGCGAGGCAGAATAGCAGGAAACAGATTTCAAGAGGTACGTTAGAATCGCCTGTAAAGCACAGGAAGAGGGGCACAACTTCGACAATGATGCACTTGGCCAAAAAGGGCGTATGCGTTTTCTCCTGAATATATTCAGGAGAAAACGCATACGCCCTTTTTGGCCAAGCAAGCAAGCGGGCAATGCAAATCTGCACTACAAAGAAGTATCACTTCCCACCGGTCAAAAGGGACATCCACAAAATGTGTAAAAACCAGAAAGGCAAGACAGGCCCTGGAGAACAGGGAGCCTTGTTTTGCTGATGGGCGGGATGTAAGTTGCCAACTGCCTCACTGGAGGAGTGCATTGTGTTCCCTAAAACAAGTAAACAACAGAGCTACAGAGCCAAGGGCACTTCCAGTCTAGGGAATATACCTTGGGAAAACTGAAAATCCACAAGACAGAGCCACCCCCAAATTGAGGGCTGCACTGCTTACAAGAACCTCAACCTGGGTACACCTGAAATATCCCAGGAAATATAAAAATGGTTCCAAACATTGTGGAAATTACGTACGATGGAATATCCCTCAGCCACGAAATCAATGTCATAAGACCAGTAGCAGCAAAATGAGTGGATTCAGGTACGATGATTCTAAGGGAAAGAAGTCACACAGGAAAAGAAACTTATCATAAGATATCACTTAGGAAGATCCTGTAAACATGGCAACACATGAACTGAGTTAGGAAAGAGAACAGAGTCTCACATTTAGAAAACACTCTTATGCCTGCTTAAGGGGGAAGGAGAGGTGGGGTGATGCATCAAACCAGAGTTTGATATAAGCACAGGTACTGTTCCAAAAACCAACTATGGAATAGACAAGACCTACACCTTCCTCAGTGAAAGGGACTCAAAACCCCATATTTCCCGCAGAGGAATAGATCTGACTAGTAAGAATCTTAAAACCTATGTATTGATATGTCTCCGTAAGGGAATCAAGTGTGTCTAGACTGGCATAAACATGGCAGCGAGAATCAGCTCAAACCCACTCTAAAAAGGAATTTCAAAAACAGAACAAAGAAACAGGGAAATTCTTTACAATTCCTTCAGGGTCTCTGATGCAACCTGGAATGACCCTATCTACGATGACAGCTGGATGTGGCATGAGGCTGGACACTTGGGACTGAGAGGATTGGTGAGATTGGGTGAGCAAATGCAGACCCTTTAAAGCAATAATGCATGGCAACCATTCCATGGGTCCCACCTCTCCAGGTTGAAGGGAATATTACTACAGCTATAACATGTACGGGAAACCTAGAGAATGGACACACTGTGAATACGAAAGGTTTCTAAAACTCAACGAAGAGTCCCTCTCCTGGTGCTCCGGTTTGACTTTCCAACAGCTTTACTATCAATCTCCCAACTTGGAGAGACAGCCCCTTTAAGCTCCTGGTTCACACAGGTTGCCCATTTGGCAGAGGAGGAAAGGGAAGAGGGAGAACCAATGAGAGAGTAGCTGTTAGGCATTTGGATGGGCACATGTCACTCTAATTTCCCGGCAGGAAGAAGAATTCACCAAAGTCTCAGCCACCCACCGGGAACCAGTATAGGTCCTGAACCAAATGTTTGGACTTGCGTTCAGCTCACAAAAAACGAGTTGAAAAATGGAGCTCAGGGGCACAGCAATTCACAAACTGGCAGAGTAATCAAGGCCAACTATCGTCCAAAAATCTGTTGAGGGAAGGCAACGAGGCGGACTTGAATGCGAGGCAGAATAGCAGGAAACAGATTTCAAGAGGTACGTTAGAATCGCCTGTAAAGCACAGGAAGAGGGGCACAACTTCGACAATGATGCACTTGGCCAAAAAGGGCGTATGCGTTTTCTCCTGAATATATTCAGGAGAAAACGCATACGCCCTTTTTGGCCAAGCAAGCAAGCGGGCAATGCAAATCTGCACTACAAAGAAGTATCACTTCCCAACGGTCAAAAGGGACATCCACAAAATGTGTAAAAACCAGAAAGGCAAGACAGGCCCTGGAGAACAGGGAGCCTTGTTATGCTGATGGGCGGGATGTAAGTTGCCAACTGCCTCACTGGAGGAGTGCATTGTGTTCCCTAAAACAAGTAAACAACAGAGCTACAGAGCCAAGGGCACTTCCAGTCTAGGGAATATACCTTGGGAAAACTGAAAATCCATAAGACAGAGCCACCCCCAAATTGAGGGCTGCACTGCTTACAAGAACCTCAACCTGGGTACACCTGAAATATCCCAGGAAATATAAAAATGGTTCCAAACATTGTGGAACTTACGTACGATGGAATATCCCTCAGCCACGAAATCAATGTCATAAGACCAGTAGCAGCAAATTGAGTGGATTCAGGTACGATGATTCTAAGGGAAAGAAGTCACACAGGAAAAGAAACTTATCATAAGATATCACTTAGGAAGATCCTGTAAACATGGCTACACATGAACTGAGTTAGGCAAGAGAACAGAGTCTCACATTTAGAAAACACTCTTATGCCTGCTTAAGGGGGAAGGAGAGGTGGGGTGATGCATCAAACCCGAGTTTGATATAAGCACAGGTACTGTTCCAAAAACCAACTATGGAATAGACAAGACCTACACCTTCCTCAGTGAAAGGGACTCAAAACCCCATATTTCCCGCAGAGGAATAGATCTGACTAGTAAGAATCTTAAAACCTATGTATTGATATGTCTCCGTAAGGGAATCAAGTGTGTCTAGACTGGCATAAACATGGCAGCGAGAATCAGCTCAAACCCACTCTAAAAAGGAATTTCAAAAACAGAACAAAGAAACAGGGAAATTCTTTACAATTCCTTCAGGGTCTCTGATGCAACCTGGAATGACCCTATCTACGATGACAGCTGGATGTGGCATGAGGCTGGACACTTGGGACTGAGAGGATTGGTGAGATTGGGTGAGCAAATGCAGACCCTTTAAAGCAATAATGCATGGCAACCATTCCATGGGTCCCACCTCTCCAGGTTGAAGGGAATATTACTACAGCTATAACATGTACGGGAAACCTAGAGAATGGACACACTGTGAATACGAAAGGTTTCTAAAACTCAACGAAGAGTCCCTCTCCTGGTGCTCCGGTTTGACTTTCCAACAGCTTTACTATCAATCTCCCAACTTGGAGAGACAGCCCCTTTAAGCTCCTGGTTCACACAGGTTGCCCATTTGGCAGAGGAGGAAAGGGAAGAGGGAGAACCAATGAGAGAGTAGCTGTTAGGCATTTGGATGGGCACATGTCACTCTAATTTCCCGGCAGGAAGAAGAATTCACCAAAGTCTCAGCCACCCACCGGGAACCAGTATAGGTCCTGAACCAAATGTTTGGACTTGCGTTCAGCTCACAAAAAACGAGTTGAAAAATGGAGCTCAGGGGCACAGCAATTCACAAACTGGCAGAGTAATCAAGGCCAA